>NC_061101.1:44519010-44654010 GCF_015104395.2 Macrobrachium nipponense
AAATATGCATTCATACCTACAAACATTTTCTGTTGAATCTGTTTTGCCACCACTGGTCTTTTGGACTCTAGTCAGTTATCATACACCTTCACAATATGTTATTCTGACATTTTATGCAAGTTTGTAGCAGTTTCCTGAAGCATTTACTGCAAAAACATAAACCTTACATATGCATCTAAGAGCTGACTCTTGTATATCTATATTTATTTATATTTGAGAATATAGACGATTGAGATATAATACCATGGACAATGTACTTCAATTGATATCTGTAAGTATCCAAGTAAAACTAACATTACCACTATTAGCATATCTGAAATACTTACGGCAGTAACCCCTTGTGATGTAACATTTAGGAGTTGTAGTTGGCTCTGTGGTAGATGTCGTTGGCTCTGTGGTAGATGTCGTTGGCCCTGTGGTAGATGTCGTCTGCTCTGTGGTAGATGTCGTCTGCACTGTGGTAGATGTCGTTGGCTCTGCGGAGATAGGCTCTGTGGTAGATATCGTTGGCTCTGTGGTAGATGTCGTTGGCCCTGTGGTAGATGTCGTCTGCTCTGTGGTAGATGTCGTCTGCTCTGTGGTAGATGTCGTCTGCTCTGTGGTAGACGTCGTTGGCTCTGCGGAGATAAATTTTGATGACTGCAGCAACTGGTAAAGTAGGAAAAAAAAATATTTCAGTACTGCAAATTTTAAAAGTAATTTGTATTTTTTCCTATCATAGAAGCCTGACATTCTTTATACAGGTTTTAGCTTGCGAATGTAATCTGGAAAGGCTAGTGACAAGGTAGTAAACTACTGACAGGTAGGGGAAATCTCCTTCCACCTGTCAGTCTGCCCTCCACTTTGCCCTCCTGCCCAGGTTCCAGTGTGATGGGTGGCTGAAATGGGCCATTCATGTTAACAACTTCATATTTGTATTTTGCAAAAGTATAAATTACTTTTAAAATTTGCTATTTGTTCTTACACAAATACATACCTTTGTTCTTTACATTGGAAACTTACCCATTGGTGGGAGGAGGTCTTGGTACCTGACTGGTAGTTTCACACCCTCATGGCCCGATAAGAGCGGAGGGGACCCCACACCTCTAGCATACTGCACATATGGGATGTATTCGTTTCTAGACTTCTGGCCCATCAGTTAAGGGGTTTATATGCGATTACTCAATCTAACCGAGGTGTGCATTATGTGGTGCATAGTTAGTTGGAATGGGTTTTGACTCTTTATAAGCCCCAGGTGAAGATGCTGATGTGTGCCACATTTGCACCCTTGGGGAAATTGAAATATTTGAGATGGTCACCATTAGATACACCAGTTCAATGAATCTCTTAAAACTACCAGTTTAAATGGCAAAATAGGGAAAAATATTAATTCATACTTTTATGAATTACATTTGTCTGTTATGCATATTCAGTGACTGGCATCATTGTTTAAAAATCCAAGATGGCCACCATCATCGAAGATGATTCATGAAATTACAGTTTTCTTCAAGATTTCACGGTAACCAATAGATAGTTAAACTGCATATTGTTCATAGTTTCAGAGGTCTCTGAATAATTTTGAACGATAACCATCCCTATGTAAATTCAAGAAGTCTGTAATACTGGATGCTTGTCTAAGAAATATAGACCTAGTGAAAGCGTAGGATGATTAGCAAGGTAAAAGGTAAAATAAATAGTGTCATAAAGTTTCCTTTATCTTTTACAGGTTTGTATCAAACACTGTTGAATGAAATCCAGGGCTGCTGATTTTATACAAAATGCATAGAATCTTATGCCTGTTTGAATGTAGGGTTTATTCTCTTTAATGAGCCATGTTCTCAGTTGTCTTTTGACACAATTGCTACATGATCCTTCCCAAGTAAAGAGATTTCCTTTTTAAACAGTAAGGATCTGTTAAAGAGGTAGCAGTTCTTTCTCTGGAGGATCTTTATTATAGGTGCAAGATATACAGAATTCTAATAAACACCCTTATTCAGGTACTGAGTGTATAGTTCAAAAGATAGGAGCTACTGAATTTGAAAAATCCGGTAAAATCAAACATGCATAACAATTAACTTAGGCTGCCTAATATCAGAGATTTGAAAATTGAGAATTTCTACAAATCGTCATTTTTTCAGGTTTCATGGATTTGCAAGCTGATAACTGCTTTTTTGATTGTGAGAAACTCTCCAAAGATCTGATAAAATCTGGTGCTGTGTGCATAAGAACCATAATTGAAGCTAGTAAGTAGAGAGAAGATAAACATGACATTTTCAAAGAACTTGAAAGTGAATTTCAAAAGAATCCTTCATTGACTATCAAATGCTGCAAGCTATGTCATTCTATGTACTCCTCCAAATTATATGTCAAGAGAGTAGAAACAAAAAGAAGTATGGCGAGGTCAGTTGAGTGAGCCACCACCACAGAGGAGACTTAAGGGATCCATACACTGACCGATTGTATGAACGACTGTCTGAACAATTGTTGTTATCGACACGCACACACAATTCAGACAGTATGAATGATCTCTGCACCGATTTCAGTCTGAAAAAAAAATTGTCTTGGGAAGACATGGCATCATCTCTAGAAGAGACATGCACGATAGCATTATATCGGCAGACAAACACATACATTGAGCGACCTGTGAATGACAGACTTAAGTCGCAAGCCAGCAACCTCATATTGGCAGCTTCCTGCTGTGATCGTTCAGGTGCAAAACTCCGCCCACTTTTGCATTCAGACAAACTCATACACAATGTCTTTGCAAACGATACAGACAATCGTTCATACAGTTGTTCAGTGTATGGGGCCTTTTAGACGATCGAATGAAGAAGTCTTCAGATTTCAGAACCATTGCATATTTTATGGTGAAAATTGCACCTTGATTGTGATTCACTCCATCCAGCTAATCTTTGTCAAACGGTAGGGCAGCAGCTAAGTACATTATTTAAGGAAGCCATTATTGATGTCTGCAACAAGTGAAAGGATTCATTGGCAAGAGATGTGCAGCTGAGACTGAGTTGACAAATAAGCAACTTGTATGCTGCAGATGGGTGCTATCATGATGACTGCCAGAAAAGATTCATGTATGGAAGAGTAGCTTCTGCTGAGAGTCAACCAGAAGCTGAAGAGGCTTGTTTGAAGACAGTAAGTGAATTGGCAAGGGACAACACAAGGATATTGTCATCTGATATCTACAAAGTTTATCTTAATAATAGCGGAACTCTGAAGTGTAGGACTTTTGTATCAAACCTTGAGGGATATTTCAATGGAGAACTTGTTTGTTTTTTTGTGCTCATGGACTGTCAATTATACTTGTTTTTCTGGATTCATCTTCATTTGTCATAATGCTTGCTGACAATGAAAGTAGTGATGATAAAGATTTCATGCTTGAAGCCTCCAGTGGACAGATTTTACATGAATGTAAGGAGTCGAAAAATAATGCAGAGAGTTATAACACTTGCATGAGTAAGGATATTGTCACTAGCTCTAGCAGTCCTACAGTAGCACAGCTTCTAGATTATCTTAGTCCAAAGAATGAAAACCAAATGCCAAATATACTTAAAAATAATGTGATAACAAGTATCGTTACAAAACAACCAATGTCTCTACAGGTTGTACTCGGTGTTTTTCTTTTAATTTATGCTGTCGTATGAGGAGATAAAATCTTTAAAGCGTCTGCTGCCGCATCAGCTGCAACCTAAGACATATCTGAAAGAGGTATACAATTTGATGACCATGGTCTAGTTCAAGTTATTGTGGATAACATAAATGCTACAATTTCATCTCCAAACTGTCTAGCTTCAACACATGCCTTGGCAATGAGCTTGACAAAGCCTCCACAGAACACTGATAGATACCATGACAACATTAAGAGTATTTCTAGAATCAACAAAGAACATATGAAATTAGAGCCAGAAGATGTACCCATCTCCCGATATTACAGTCCAAAGAAGCCCTCCCTACCTGAGACAATGGTAAAGAAGAGAGTGTTGCCACTGAAGGTTCTCACACAGTAGAAGGTACTTCTTAATAGATCTAAGACTCTGGATTTCTAGTTTCTTAAAAGCATAGCAAAATAACCCTTGACACCAAAATTTGGTGAGTTCAACACCAAGCTAGAGAGAGAACAAGGACAAGGTGTCAAACCAAAGACTCAAGTATGTTTCAGAAACCTCCTCAATATGACTCCATCTGACCAAACAACAATGCAAACAGATATGATGGAGGCTCAGCAACTTACAAGGTTAACCAAACATACTTGTACCATTTTTACAGCTGATCTTGTTATATTGAGTGGGCCTTCATGTAAAGTTGGCATATCCTGACTTGTTCAATGATCATTTCATCTTGAGGCATGGAGGTATGCATTTCCTGATGAGTTTTGTCAGATGCATTGGAGTTCCTATGGCTAACAATGGTCTTGTGGGAGTAATGAAATCTCCATTTGGTAGTGTTCAGTGAATGCACCAGGGAAAGAATTTTCCTCAGAATACTATAGCTTTGTGTATTGTGGCAGAAGAGGTTCTACGTCCAATTCTGAAACAAGTGGAAAGTTATGAGGGACTGCGGAAAGAGCTAGAATCTATAGCTGATGAGAAACGTACAGCAAAGCTCTGGCTTGAGAACCTTATCAACCAATATTCCTCATCATGCTATTTGTCCTGGCAGAGAGAGAAGGTGAGTGGGCAGTGAAGCTCATGATTCCATACTTCTTTGCTCTGGCCATATACATTATGCTTGATATGGCTTAGTTTACCTTTGGTATTTGGAAAAGTTGGATGGCTAAACATTAGAAAGATTCCTCAAAGGGCAACTTGTTCAGCGACAACAAGATGTTATTTGGAATGGGATATGAACAAACATGATGATGGAGACTATATTTATGTGCTTTGGACATGCCCTGGTGACTTGATTGGAATTACCCTAAACCAAGCAGCTGTGAAATGATGAGCATTGAGTTTGCACATCTGTAGCAGGCTTATGAAAGATGTTGCAGACCTGGGAAAAGAGGATCCGATATGTAAAGACAAACACAAGAAAGAGACAGCTGCCATAATAAGGATTGATTATAAGGACAGACAAAAAATAAGAGAGAAACTTCAATGGTGCATTGACCTTTTTTATATAAATGACAGTTCCACTGGTGATGCACTTGTAAATATTGTGACTGGAGGGGTCTATAGAGGCAAGGTCAATGTGTTAATAGTCCCAAAGAGGCACTGAACTTTCCCCATTCAGGACATTATTTTTGGTAATGTGGACCAGAGCGAGGCGCTGAGCGACTTTCTCTCTCTCTCTCTCTTTACCATCCCTCCCCCTCTTACTCTCAACTTCTCTCTCTCAACCAACCAACTGACCCCCGTGCATTCCACATATCACAATTATCTCAGGTACCTGAATCAGACTCGTGAATTACAAAAATACATTTATTCAAGAATAAAAGGATTAACTAAATAAATAAAATTCTCAAAGAACAAAATGGTTGACTGACCAAGTCAAATTCTGAAAGAATAAGGTACCACTGTTATCTCAACTCAAGCAGGAAACCCAAATAACTCTGGGGATTGGACAAAACCC
Organism: Macrobrachium nipponense; assembly: GCF_015104395.2. Taxonomy (NCBI): domain Eukaryota; kingdom Metazoa; phylum Arthropoda; class Malacostraca; order Decapoda; family Palaemonidae; genus Macrobrachium; species Macrobrachium nipponense. The sequence continues at coordinate 44,524,570 of NC_061101.1, forward strand.
GCCTTCCCCTTTCTCTACAATAATTAGACATCAGTCAAAAAAAGGTAACTAGAAAAGTCATAAAGCTGTATATAATTAACATCACTCCATTAGGGGAAACTCCAGACTTCCCGGTTTCCAGGTTACCAGACCTAAAAAAAATCATATGGAAAAGGACATCTATGAAATAAAGGTTTAAAATACAAAAAGACAAAGCCACACTCGGGCCTTAAAGCATTCTTACCCATTTCAGTTGTGAGCACTAGCACATACCTAAATACAAATATATATGGCCATTCCTAAAACAAGGCCACTTCTCCGACTTGGGTGCTTCTCCGTCCTAGTTATCTTACCCTCCCATTATGTAGGGGAACAGCCCGCACTTTCATTGCACTGGAACAGATGTGGGACGTCATATACAACTTGTCATCACACCAATTAAAGTCTACTCAAAACCAGAACCTTGCTTCCGCCCATGCACGGACACAAACCGTGGCCTGTCTTTGCTGAGGCAGCAACCTTCGACCCTTCGACATCGTGCCACCCAAAATGATGCGTCAACATTTCCGGAGCTCGCGTTGTATCCGTGGGAGCTAACGTTGAATCTATCATTTTAAACAATGTCGTCACTCATCACATCTGCCTATCAACCATAGGTAAAAAAAAAGCAATTTAAATACATAATAGATGCAGACGAAGCTGCCAACATTGGAACAAAAGAGATGAAAGAGTTTGTGATGGGTTGGCCTGACAACTTCCACAAGAATATACCATGCCAAGCTACAACAATATACCATGCCAAGCTACAACAATAGCAGCCACTACCAAGAAGCAATTAAAATTAGTGCTGCTTGGACATATTGATGCAGGTCTTATCTTTGCAAGAGCTGTGGCTTTAGCAACAGGTTTAGTGTCTCAGTGGCGTGGTTGGTATGGTCTTCACCTGCCACCTCACTGGTCGTGAGTTCCACTGAAGGGTAAGAGATGTGTATTTCTGGTGATAGAAGTTCACTCTTGATGTGGTTTGGAAGTCACATAAAGCCGTTGGTCCCGTTGCTGAATAACCACTGGTTCCATGCAACGTAAAAACACCATACAAACAAAAACAAACCAATTTAGCAACAGGTTTGGACATTTTTGTGAAAGAGGTGTTGAAGTATGAACTGGCCCCTATTCCATTATCCATATTTAAAGAAGAGAATGGTCTGCCTTGACTCTGGATTGCCAAAGTGTAGGCCACTTTGAAGAAGAATCTCAAAGTTGAAGTATCATCAAGAATATCTGAGAAGCCAAATGCCATTGTGCATGATGGCTTTGCCATTCTTAAGGTGATTCACTGGTCTGTAAATGGGCAAGTTAAGGACTTTGTTGATGGGTTCATGGCTTATATACCTGCTAGGATGATGTCTCATTGTGCCAATGTGCATTTGGTATTTGGCAGATATAGTGATAATAGTATCAAATATGGACCACGCTCTTCCTGATCCAGAAAAGTGACAACACATCTATATATGCTCACAATCAGTTATACTGACCATGCCCAAGAACAAGGAGCAACTTGTAGACATTATCTGCACGAAACTTGCCAAGAAAGTTCAACAGAACCCTACCCCATCATCCCTCATCATAACAGGAAAAGACCCTGTTCCAATTGAAGTTAAGAATGGGTCTCTCCATGACTGTCTTGATCTTACCACTACCCATGAAGAAGCAGATGTCATAATCCCCAACAGGTGATGAATCTTATAGCAAAGCGATGCAGGTCTATCAAAGTGGTTTGTGATGACACCATGAAGATAAATTAACATCAGTGGAGGTTACCAGTCCTGGCTGAGCAGCTGTATATATTGGAGAAACTAGTAAAAAGCAAAGTGACATCATACCATATTTGGTTTCAGCATTTGCTGTGACAGGTTGTGATACTGTTGTAATACATTAAGGTATTAGTAAGGCAAAAGTGATCAAGGTCTTGTAGTCTGGCCACAAATTAATTTGTATCAGTAACTCAGACTCAGATATTGGAGAAGTTATCAAGGAAGCAACTGCATTTATTGCAACTTGTTATGGGGTAGAGCACAATCTAGAAGAAATGATGAATGATATTTTTCATGTATTCTAGAACTCTTTGGTGATTTATAAAATCCTAATGCCTCGAGGCGACTATCTTGAATTTTTTAATTTCCTCAAAACTGCTAGTGTAGCACCTGCTGAAATCTTCATCTAGAGCACCCAAAGAGTCAAAATCCACTCCAAAGAAATATGGACCATGTTTTGCACACCCCAACTCAAAATCACCCTGACTAATCAGGCTGTAAGAACCCATACTGAAGTGTTGGAGACAATAAAACTGGCAATTATGATTGAGTTTGCTTATTGTTTGTCCTATTCTCCACTTTCCAAGAGAGGAAGGGAACTTGCATCCCTTCATCACCAATAGCAAGACTGGCACTCAGTCAGAATGGCACTCTGATTCTCCATCTTCTGGAGAGGAAGGAATAAAGAGAGAGAGAGAGAGAGTGAGGAGAACCAGTCACTCCTTTCCTGTTTCCTGCCAGACATATACCAAAAGGCAGCTAGGCAAGCTATCTGACCCATTGGGCAGCCACCACTGCTAAAAGGAAAAGTATGTTAAGGGTCAGTAGGCAACAATCCGCAGGTAAAACATCATCCAGGTGATCATACCTGGTTACCTCTCCATATGCAACAGCTAAAAGCTGACAGATTCCTACTGAGTGCCCCTACCATCGTGAACTCTCATCTGGCTGCACCTCACCTTCTACATTAGAAAAGATGATGGACATGGATAAAATTACAGAGCCAGGGGATATTTGACTTGGATACTTCCTTAACTCTTTTCATACTAACTGGAGAGTTGTCGAGATACAAATATGAGGTGTTGAGTTGGCCTAAGATAGTACTGAAGCACTCAAACCGGACCCGATACTACCTCACATGAGTCACTACTGAAATGTCCTTCATGGATCTCATTACAAAATACAGAACATTCCTGAGCAAACAGATCTCCATCTTCCTGAATGCTGAACAAACAAGAGTGCAGATGACTCGCATGCACCTAAGCTGATGTCAGTGCTGAATACCCCTCATAAAGACCCATAAAGGCAAATGGCACAACCCTTTTGAGTTTGAATCCCCTAAAAGAGAAAGATTGTTAAGGTTTTCCAGGAGTCTAAAAGATATTTTTTGAAAAAGAGAGATCTTTTCATAGAATCAAACCATGTTAAACCATGCCTTCCAAAAACTGAGACAGAAAGCTTTTCATGGTAAAAGTAGGCAAGAAAACATGCTTCTTGAGGGTCAGTGTGTAGTAGCACCCCCAAACTACCCCCAAATACAATTCTTGTCACTCTGTCATAGTCTCAGTACCCTGAAGACGAACTTTGTGAGACTATAAGCTGAGAGAGGAGGGGAAGTTGCCCTCGGAACCAGTCTCTACAAGGATGACAGGAAACCTAAAGAAAGTTAGCTTGCTGAGTGAACTATCCTGACCTGATAGGAACCTGCTCACAATCTCCCCAAGTTTGCTGATGCAAGAATCCTATGGAAAGACTTGTTACTACACATGAACCAGCAACCCAGGTGCCTACTCTCTGCTCGGGAACGAGTATGAAAATCTTGAAGTTCATTACCAATAAACTCAAGAAAGAAGGCTGTCCTGTGGCCAAAACTGCAGTGAGTTCTCCAGGACAAATCAATACCTGAATATATCAGGAAAGTATACCTCTTATGAAAGACATCAAGTTGACAACAACATGGGCTCTTCATAAGATCATGAGGGAGGCAGTTCAAAGACCTGTATGACAGACTTTCCTCCTTGAGAGTAAAGATGAAGTACTTCCAAGAGGACCAGTGGATAGGTGTAATTAGGAAAATACCCATCTTTGAAGTCACCAGGATGGTGAAGTCGCTCTCTCTCGATTTCTAGTGTAACTCTTCAGTAATATACACACACTTACAAAAGGTGAGGCCTTGTTGTGAGCTGAGAACAAAGTGAGGGAAAGGACAGGAAGAAAACAGAGTTCGAGATGTTGGGGACTGAGAAGAGAGAGGTTGTTAGCCATTCCATTGGGATCTACTCTTCAGGTCACTGAAAAAAAAATCAGTCATGAAGGAAATGACCTGATAGGCATTATCTTACAAACAGAAGCTGAAAGAAAAGATGCTGTCTTCACATTCTCCTTCCTCTTTTTCCCTTTCCAAAGTTTGACCCTCTGTTGTCCCAAATAAAAGAGGTCCAATCCAGCACCAATGTTTTCAACTGTAATGCCTTATAGGCCCAGAACTGGCTGGCAAAGACAGGTGCTGTTATTCAGGGACTCAAGACAACACTGTATCTTGTCTCCCTAAGCATTTGGTGATCAGGTAGGTGAACTAGACTACCCAAAGACGAAAGGCATCCTGAGTGTAGCCTTCCCTTTCAGGTCATCTCCCTCATAAAAAGTGCCACATTTTTACAGTGAAGGATCAAAGAACCAACACGGAAACTACTTAATACATGCATTGCAGACAACTCTTGAGAGAGAGAGAGAGAGAGAGAGAGAGAGAGAGAGAGAGAGAGAGAGTACATGTGGTGTCAGTTTGGCACTGGCCAAGAGGAAGAGATTTCTTTTTAACAAGTCGGGGGCATAAGAGGTAAAATACTAGGCTGGGTTGGCCCTAAACGAATTCCCTGTACTGATACAGAGTCATGACCAAGGCAACTGAGCGAGATCCTAGGCTTTCTCAATGGAATGGACAAAATCTACAGATAATGCCTAGGTGCTTTCCCAAGGCCATCCAGGTCGCAACAGACCTTGATGTCTTCTAGAAATTCCCTGAACCTCAGTATCCTAATCCTTGTGTACATGACACTTGTGTTTCTTCCAGGTGGCAAAAACCCAAGATGTCCCTCCTGCAGGAGGGAAGGCTTATCAAAAAAAGCCACCAGGGATCATTCCACATTTGGGCATGCAATGTGTTCAGTTTTAAGACTGATACAGGTACACACTTCCTTGTGAAAGGCTTAGAAGAAAGCATGAATCCTTCTTATCTTAGTGCAAGAAGGACAACTCGTACCTCGACCGACTCGTACCCTACCAACTCGTACTTTCACCAGCTCGTACTTTCGCCAACTCGTACCTTTACATATATAATATGAATAAAGATTGATTACAATATTTTCAAGGAATATTGATTACAATATTTTCAAGGAATATTTTGTGTATTGGTTTAGAAATTTAATGTTTTCATTATTAGAGGTTATTTTTATATTTAATAAAAAAATAAGTATTTTCAATAATTAAAAATTGGATTATATATTTTATATATATATATGTATTTATTATAAAAATAACTTAATTAGTGGTTCATTAGTGGTGTGTTATATATATATAAATGTACCTATTATAAAAATAACTTAATTAATGGTTCATTACTGGTGTTTATGTAATAATTAACACGTATAAAACAGTAACGACTGTTTGGGGTTAATTAACTATTTTGATCTTTTATGTAAAAACAATGAAGACTTATCACTGAGCGGCAAGCGCGTTTCAAGAGCTCTTGAGTAATTCTTGTAAAAGCAACATATACCATCTACAAAGGTCTTAAGGGCTGTGTAAACCAAGCTAAGAGAAGGGATATATATACAGAACGAATCAAAAATGTTCATATTTCGAAAACATGGTTCGTCCTCGGTGTATAGAATGTAAAAAGACAGTAACTGCACAACAAGAAGCTCTGCAGTGTGACACCTGTAATGGTTGGCAGCATCGTCACTGTGACACTGGTAAGTCTTTGTGTATATAATTACTAGAAGATGCCCGCGAAATCGCGGCATGCAAACATTTTGCCAAGTCTGACAGAAAGATTATGATGAAATTAGTAAGGTTTTGTCCAGTACTTTCAAAATGTTTTAAAAGCCATCAACTATATTTTAGGTGTGTCTAAGGAACTGTACGCCCAACTTGTTACTGGTGAAGAAAAAATCGACTTCTTTTGTAACAAATGTGGTGCACCAGCAGACCAGTCAAGTGTTCCTGATATACCAGTTGCCGAAAGCACCAGACTGTCTACACACAGCAGCCCAGTCAGCCCAGATAACTGATAACTCTTCAGTCCAGAGCACCATAAATTCGGCAGACCATACCATTAACCCAGCTGACCAGTCTAACAGCAACTCAACAGACACTAACAATCAGCTCAACAACTCATCTTTCACCATATCCGACGACGACTCTGATTCTTCTACTATCCAGCTTGACAGGTCCTTTGACATAACAGATCGCTCTATTGCTACTCCGGATATCATCACAGAAAAGTAAGTGTTAAAAGTATCAACTTAAAATACATATATAAGTGACAGTGTAACTCATAAAATGGTATATCTCATCAAAAATGAAGAGGACTGATATAATAAAATAAATAAATGATCCCAATTTTATGTAGCTGTAATGTGTAAATTTTTCTTTTTCAGTTCCATCCTAGATGACGAGCCTCTTCCAGCTGAGTTACCAGAACCAGATAACAGACCAAGATACAGTATGGTGCATCGCAGAGGGGCAAGCGTAAACTCGTGGATATCGACGGTTACACTTAATAGAGTAAAGGTTAGTGAAACTTACCTTAAATAAGTTTTGATAAAATAATTTTAATACAAAGTCGTAAAGAATAAATTGATAATTAAATCAGAACATGTAGAACATTCATTCATTATCCATTCATTTTCCCCATATATCGCTATCTTGTTTTTATATAAAATGTATATCATTTCTTTATACATCGCTATTTTTCTCGTTTTCGATATTTTTCTAATTATCAAAACTCAAGACTTGTAATTGTGTTTTTATGTACATGCGTATTTTATGCTGTAGTTTTTTTTTCTTCAGAAACAGAAAGGTGACTCAACGACGTGGTGGTGTTCTGTTCGCAACAAGACAACAAACGGCACAGCGAAAGTTCTACAGAATGCTGACATCAGTACAAATAACAACACAGGTAAACATTTCTTAATTGTGTCTCACTGAAAACTATCAAAAATCTCCAAAATGAAAATTTTAATGAATATGCTGATTCAATTGCAACATGTACAGAATGTTTTTTTTCAGTATTTATATATTAGAATAGTTATTTTATTTACCGTTAAAATTAAACTGTACTTTTTTCGAATTCCATTATAGGCCAAGACACAGGGTTGCCAGAACGTCTTCCGACCAACTGGTGACGTGGTTGAGACCCTAATCAGGGAACATGCTGACCCAGACCAGCCATCAGGCAGTAGAGTAAACCAGGCCAACCTCATTCGTGCTGTTAATCGCGCCAAACAGAAACTTCGTCCTGCTGAACCACAAGATTTCAACTTTGAGGTAATTAAATTTTAATATATATTTTATACATAAAGTAACTTTTTACTTACGCTTTCTTTATAATTAATTTCCAATTGGTGGGTTGTGCCCAACATGTTAAAATTCGAAGTTACTATTATACTGTTATGCCGGTAGACTATGTAAAGGTACGAGTTGGCAAAGGTACGACATGGTAGGGTACGAGTTGGTAGGGTACGAGTTGGTCAAGGTACGAGATGACATGGATTCATCTTAGTCACGATGCTTATCCAATGATTTACGGACTGTTCTTCAAAAACAACTATTTAAAAAAAAAGGTGTTTTTGATAATGATTGTTTGAAAACCACTTGTTTGATTTATTAATTGTTCAAACCAACAGTTTATGGACAATTATTCAAAAATGTAATTTGAAAGCTCTATATTCCTAAAGTTTTTATTTTGAAGGATACGCCCTTTGCAAAGAAATGGCTAAATTTATGCAAAGCGAGAAAGGGAGGGACATGGTATTAATGGACAGATTCCTCTATTTTAAATACAAGGAAATAAGCTCAAAGGTCTACTGGAAACACACATTTTGCTGAAAAGTGCAATGGGTGTGCTATAACAGTTCGTGGTTCTCTATCAGTTCTACATCTGATGAGGATAATCACACTGGAAATCTGACAAATCTTGAGATATGCAAGTTTTCAAATAAAGTGAAGACAGACGCAAAATCAACACGAGAGTCACCTTATTGTAGTATTTCTAATGCCTCCTCTGAATTGAGTGGTTGTGTTACAGCCGCTTTACTGCAAACCAGCAGCATAAAGCAATCAACCCATCGAATGAGGCAGGAAGAGCAGTGTGGAAGAGCTGGGGTTAATCATCAGAGCGAATTAGTCTTTTCTGAAGAACTTATGAAAACAAACAAGGGCGAACTCTTTTAGCTCTTCTATCCTGGAGATGTAGAAGACAGAATGCTGATATTTTCAACCCAGAAAAGTCTGAGCGTTCTTGCTTCATGCAAGCATTATTTTATGGATTGTACCTTTAAAAACTGTGGCAGTTATTTTCGAACAGCTTTACACCACTCATGGCATGAAAAACGGCTGTCATACTAATTTTGCGTAATTACCAAATAAGGAAGTAGATACATATGCCAAATTTCTTAGAATTGTTAAAACAATAGCATCTATGTCAGTGTTTATATAGAAAAGTGTGTGAATTCGGCCTAGAGTGACGTTATAATACTGATGTTGAGTTTTCATTAAACATTTGCATGTTGTCAGTCCTTGAGTTCGTTCCTACAGATAGAGTCTTTGAAACATTCAATACACTAATGGATGAAAATATATAACCAACTGAAGCTTTACCCATAGTCGACTAATGAAGATACCTGGATTGGGCGGCCTGAGATGTATACATACTGGTATTGCACAAGCTCATTTCCAGCCAATCACAGCGCTCGCACTGGAAGTGAAGTCATCATTGTGGGTGGTGCTACCAGCCAGCATTCTCATGCCACTCTGCTCTCTTTCCATTATATCACCATATTTGAAAGAGATTATTATAAAAAATAATAAATCCGTAGTAGAATTTCAAAGTTTACTACAGCAACCAGTGTTTGGTTTGCAAATTGTATGATCGCAAGAGATTTGACTTAAGAGCATTACTAAAACGTATGATACTACTTTCAGATGATATTGTACATTGTATTGGGTCAGTGAATATAAGTAATGAAAGTATAGATGCTGAGGACAAAGATAGTGATGACAGAGGCATAGGGACAGATATAAACAGAATGTCAGCAAAAAGCCGTATGGAAGTGTAGATACTGAGGACAGAGATGAATGTGATTTTGTGGATTCTCCACTATGCTCAAGCTCTGTTGAGGATTCCATCACTAGTGGATACGAGTCCTGTTGTAAAAACTTTAGCTCAAGTCGTGGATATCACGACACCACACAGGCTTTAATGAAAGTACAACAGATACCTCCATTTCCGGAAGAGGATTTGACAGACCAGAAGGTTCAGCTCCCATTGGTAAAGGACGATGACCCGAAATGTTAGTGAAAATGTGGTGAATGCTAAATTGCATGGATCCAATCACTGATTAAAAATATATGGGAATATTGTATATCAGGTTGCTCTCTGGACAGTACATTAATTTGATTAAATTAGAAATTCTGCTTAGGACTCTACGTACATGGCTATTAAAGACAATACTGTTAAAACTATTGTTTTTAAAAAAAGAATGAAGAAAGAAAACTTGTTTTATTCTTTATGAAAAGCATCATGGTTAGATGTTAAATTGTAAGCTCGGTGGATAAGAACATGACAGTATTCCTCTCATAATTTTCATAATAAACACTTGAGAAATTCACGCTGAACCATGTATATATATATATATATATATATATATATATAATATATATATATAATATATATATATATATATATATATATATATATATATTTCGATGAATAAACCATGAAAATGTAAACTTCTGTTTGACTGTTTCCATGGTAAATGTTACTTTTTTATGCATCAAGGGAGTCGAAGAATGATGCAATATGCTCATTAAAAGAAATATGAATGTTAGATATTATTTCCTTAGCAATGCACTACAGTTTGATGTAAAATGCAAGGGTCATGACAATATTTGTCTTATATTTCTCATAACAAGCGCTTAAGAAATCCACGCTGAATCATGTAAAGGTGGGCTCTCTAGATATAGATACACCTATTTCTGAGTTTTTTTCTACAAATAAATCAAGAAAAGTAAGCTGTTTGACTCTTTCCATTGCAAAATTTTTTTACTATTGAACATTAAGGTAGTCGGAATGGTGCAATATACACTTTTTTTAAATATCTGGAAAATATATACGAAATGTTTTTAAAGGGGTTAAATTCCTTGGGCATGCTCGACAACCATGTCTGTTCATCAAATCTCTTACGTATGGTAGCAAAGGTGACAAGACACAGGATTTCCCATAGGTAGTACCACCATTTCGTGTATGTAAGTATATATTATTAAAGATAAAATAATTGTTTTGTGTTACCAAGCTTGCTTACATGTGCATATTCATTTTTCATTAGAAATGGTGTATAGGGATGCTCGATATGCTGGCTGCCAACTCCGCCCACCGCAGGTGACGTGACAACGAAGGCGAGCTCTAAGATTGGCTGGATATTGGCTGGTGCAATACCAGTACACATCTAGGGAATATGCGACCTGGTCGTAGGAATACGTATCACCCGCCTATGTTTAAAATTTAGATGTGGTCGTAGTTTAAAAGGGTACATGATTTGCTTAGGACAAATGACATTATTGAAGAATGGCACTGAGCATTTCTACAAGTCTCTGGCTATCATCCAACTATCTGGAAATTTTTATCAGCACTGAGATGAGAGCAGACACTGAATGAAATTGATATAGGAAAGTTATTAGATGGAACTGAGCGCAACATAGGTAGAAAGAAATATCACAAGTCTGCAGAGAGCTTGAAGTCACTTACTGATAAATTCTTCAAGTTTCAGAATGTCATTGATTATTCGTGTGCCGTTTCATATAATTTCAGCTAGTAAACTAGCAGATGTTTTGTTTTAACAAAAATCAACAAATCAACACTTTTATTCAATCTTGTTTTACTATTTGAGACACTGTCATCTGGAAAATGAATTCGTGTCCATTTTATTTTTTCCATTTTTTACAAATGTCCTCCAATTCTAATTAATTTTTTCATTCTCATAGTGAAAAATGATTATAGAAAGCTGGTTCGAACAATTGTTAATCCAAATAACAGTATATAAACTAGTTCTGACAATTTTTAAGTCAAACAACTGTTGATCCGAACTTATTATTTGAACAATTGTTGTCAAACAATTGTTTTCGAACAATTACTTTCGAAAAATTGTCTGGACTTTTTATCCAAGCCTTGCATCTTGGAAACCTCTGTAGAAGCTGGGGAGAAAGGGTGAACAGTCCCTAGCACCCACTCTATTTAGCAGAGGAAGGGCCTCCACCAGGTAAGCAAGGCCATGAGCGGTTGTTAACACATGCTAAGAATTAATACATGGGTCACGGAGAATGTACTATCTCACGAAATTGTTGGCGAGAGCTATTCCTGATCATGCCAAAACCTTCTAGAAGACAAAACCTCATTGGGAAAGAAAGGAAGGAAGGGGGGACCAACTCTTACTAGGTCTGGAAGATGGGAATTCATGGACCCTGTCACATTCCTGGACCGCAGACCTGTTCCCAAGGAAACAAGGGAGGGGGTAGAATGAGCACCTTGTATGAAGCACAGGTGATAGGAAGGGGGCCCCAGACCAGCAATCTAAGAGCCGTGACTGAATCAGTCGGCATTGGCTACTGGAGGAACCTGGATAATGGTAACACATGTGCATAAATCACGGGATTAGTGGCACACACGGTACTGTTAGCTTGAGCCCTATCAGTTCTCTTCCCCAGAAAAGGACCAAATGCAAGGAGCTTATCAAGACCTCCTGTGGGGAGAGCCAAAATATAGTAGCCTTCTTCTTACTCCACTCTGAAGTATTGAAAGAAGGTAAGAAGGCAATGGAAAGATCTACAATTCCCTTTACTATCAAGCAACCTGATCAGGCCCATCAATAGTGCCTGAGCAATACAACCACTTTGTGCTAGCCCCTCTTTAATAGTCCTGAAAAGCCAGAGATATTATTTGACTATGGGAGGACAGAAAACACTAGCTCCTCCATGCAATTCTGAAAGATCTCTGGAGAAGAATTGAAGTTTTTCCCTATCACCCCAGTTGCCCGACCTGGGGAAGATAAGGAGAACACTCATGGACAGTTGGCAAACTTAACCCAACCTGTAGGTTGGGTGACAAAAGTAAATGGTCTGTGCAAGTGAGCCATGGAAACCCCTCTCTATGCAATCTGAAGGATGAGGAGGGCTGAAATGATTTCCTGTTACTACAATCATGTGACCACAGAAAGCAGAAAAACACTCTAAACTTTTTGCTGCCCATACACCTGGTCTGTAGACTAGGAAAATGTGGAGCGAATGATCCCCATAAAGGACTGGTGCACTCCTTTCTCTTGGTGAGAGGAAAGAGAACTTGACTCGAAAGCTTACAGAGGGATGAGATGAAGAGAACCTCGAGTTTAAGTGAATGGTACTCAGTGCACAGGCCTGCCCAGAAAATCTATCAGTGTCCGTGATCCAGATTCCCCTCTGTACACAGAAGAGAAAGGCATGCAGGAAGAAGGTTAGTTAGCCTTCTAACAATGGGCAGACTCCCTCCACCCTAAACTTGCAGTCGTAGTCAGTATGGAGGCGAGGTGCAGGAAGAACGACGCAGAAGATGAAGATGGGAATGAGAATGTCACAATCCTTCCTTTCCTCCACCACTGTCAAAACTTGCTTCATCCACAGAGTTGTTGAAAATCACAAAGACTAAGGCACAGAGATCAGAGGAATAAGGCTATAATAGCAGGCTTATCTCAAATAAGGTAAACTACACTATCAAAGAATTTCTAAGTGGCTAAATTTACTTGTAAATATATGAGTAAGTATATTGGAGAATGATACAGCTGTTGTGCAACTACCAGAAGCTGGTATGTATCTGATGAGAACAAGAATTCATGTCTGCAAACAAAAAGCAATCTTAGTTAATTGTAACAAGTCTTATTTGACCAATGGGTTATTGTCATAAAAGCACAGTGAAAAACCAAAGTAAGGAAAAGGAATACTCATGTTTAATCATAAAGTTTCAACAGCAATAGTCATTCAGAGAGTACTGGAAGATGTCTTAACTCGACAGCAATTGAAAGCAAAGTGGATTGCAGACCAATAGTTGGATGGTGTTTCCCCCACCTATCGGTAGTTTAATTACCTTGTCAGTAAGTTTGAATGGTTGTTCCAGCTCGCGTTCACAAGCTAAATCCTATGTAAAGAATGGTTTCTATTTTGTAGGAACAAATACATATGTAAATATATGTCAAATAGATAAATCAGTCACATTTCTTTACATCTTATGGGTTATGTGTGTATAAAAAAATAGTAATAGTGACTGTTTCAATCCTGACAGATTTGTCTTGAATCTCCAATTGATTTCTAAGGTCATAGTGTTAGGTTTTAAAAATATAGCAGGTGGCACATTTTTCGAGTTACATGGGCTATATTGTTTTACATTTTTTCCTGTTTTCTATTAAATTAAGAGCATTTCAACCTATAATGGTATCAAAGATTATCGATAAAACATTCAACCTTCTCTAGCTCACAGATCATTGGGTTATAAATGAAGGCGCCAAAAGAGAGTTCACTGCATTGCGGTGAAGTTGCAAGATCCGTGAGGTAAATATGTAGGTTCCGTTCTTTTCGTAACTGAACATAGAAATCACAAATACTACAAGATTACAGCTGACTCAAAGCCTGGAGTGGCAGTGGGAGACAACGGCATACCGGATGAGCCTACGGTGTGATGTGATTAAATTAGGGTATTATAGAAGTTCAAGCTAACAGAAGCAGTGCCTTAATGAATTCCACATGCAACCTTCACCATCACAGCTTAAAACAGAGAAAGGATTTGGCTTCCAGATTTGATATACTGGTTCACTTTCCATATAGAATACTCACCTAATGCAGGCCTATAAGGTACCTTACCTCCCTCCCTTTTTTTTTTTTTTTTTTTTTTTTCGTGGTGACTGGAGTGTTTAGACGCGAGGAATATTCTGAGTGCGTTAATTTCTAAAATATCCTTTTGATAAGTGTTTGAAACATGCCTGAAAATGACAAAAAAGCTGGTTATAATGTAGTCACATAGCTAGCCGTGTAGTTCATATTATGTGAATGTTATGCTGCATTCTTGACATGAATAGTGTGTGACTCTGATTTTCGACTCTTATATCTTCTTCATACAGTATAGTACTTTGCATATTGTATATTTGTATATTGTACTTCATTTTAGCTATAAAGAAGTGTTTTGACTGTGATGAAGCCATGTGTCTTGTTACATCTGCTACGTACCTGACTGTCTTATCTCTTAGTTCAAAGTTGATATCTTTCGAAGTTGTATTGGAGGTCTGTTACAATATCTTTCCTTGGTTGTACAAGTTGAGTGAAACTTTATTCATTTGTTTCTTAAAGTATCTCTAGGGTTTTTTGTTCTTTTGCATGAGTCCTTTCAACAGACTTACTTTGATCATCATACCTGAAAAGGCTAACACGATTAGCCATGCATACCGTTTTAGTTGTGGAGGTAGGTACCCAGTATATCATCAAGCAGTAAAACACATTGACTTAGCTGTAGTTTATACTCAGCAGTGTGGTCTGTTACACATTTTTTGTATTCATTGTATATAGCACCTTGTATAGTTTATGGTTAGCAAGGGCATACAATGTGTAGATGATCTTGAAGTCCGTAACCTCACAAAACACAACATTTTGTTTAATCTATGGCTGTCCAATAGCTGGTTTCATGTATAATTGCAGAGTGGCAATCTTGGGTGTTAAGCACTTCTCCATACTTGTATTGTGATGTTTTATGCAAGTATGCATTTTTTGTGGCTAAGGTATAACTACGGATTGGGAAAACGCATCCGTAAGTGATTCATTATTCTGTGTCTGATCCTGTTGTTTAATGTTCATGTGAATGTAAGTACTTTGTGTGTTCACTCAAAATGATTCACCAGCACCTTCCAAAATCTTCAATCAATAGCCCATAAAATTCTGTTTGGCAACTTCCTGGAAACACGCGACGCTGCTTCTCTTTTTCAGGTGTATTTTTAGTTTTATTTTGATGTTATAGCAAAATCTTTCTAAATTGAAAAATATTAATATTTTACTACCGATGGTCTTTACAACAATTGCAATTTTCATTGCATATTGTAAGCATAAAGTCACGAATCTAACTTTTCAAGCAACTACACTCTTTTAATATTTTGAGTGTACATAAGAAATATATGGAAACATTTTGATATTTTGTGTGTACATAAGTAATATACGCAAACTTATCACATCCAACATTTCGTTTATTTGATAACCTTGGTATTTATAAAGATGGTAAGAATTGCCTGCAACAAATGTAAATTCACCAGTCGACGTCTTATTTATTTATATATAAACATTGTGAAATTCGTGTTGATGTTGCAGTTGTCGCAGTTGTGTTTATTGATGTCGTTCAAGATGTCAACAAATTTCTAGAGGATGAAATAGTTTGTTGCTGTTCTTGGAGTCATGATCATGTTATCAAATTTATGCAGAAATAGGATTCCTTTCACAATGCTAAATCCTTTGGATATTAAATTTTGTACCAATAATAAAAAACATTATGCAAGTTCTGTATTATCAATTACATTTATATTTGTGTACCTCATATTTCATTATCTTTCTTAACTTTTTTTGTCTGACCTTAAAATGGCGTTTTGAAACTGGGCTTCGATTAACACGAACTCATATACGCTTAGTTATGATTGAAATTAACAGTACCTGTCCTTTTAGATGCTTCAGTAGAAAATTTCAGTTGCGACGTCCGTTTTCGTCACTTTTCTTGGGAATAGCGTGGAAATCGACACGAAATGTCGTTCGTTGAGAGGTACAGAGAAGTGCTGAGAGACCCTTCTGTCTCCGCTGTCTCAGTGTTTCTGTACAATTGTGTGAGATCACCACAGCCCCATTTGAACTCTTTCATAAATGCGTTGTTGCTCTGTATTCTGATGGCCTCACTTGATACGTGACTTTCGTTAGGTGGCTTTTCTCTATTCTGTTAAGGTTCTGGGTGCTGGGCACGCAATCTATGAATCACCATGACAAAAGAGAACATTTTCAATTCATTTCAGCCTCTGCCTAATTCCACTTGTGCCTTTTGGGTTTCAAAAATTATATTCTATATATCTGGTATTATTGTATATTCGTCTGTCTACATAGATCGTTCAGAGTAGCATTGATATTTGTTTGTCTACTTCAGTATCATGTAGGTCACAGAAGCTTCGGAAATGTATACCTTTGTCTGCGTTTGTGACCAGAGGAAATAATCAGTAGTCACTGGAGCTGTGTAAAGAGCGAGTGTTATGACGTCAGCCCTCGTAAACAAAGAATACAAATCGAGACTAACCGTGCAGTGATGGCCTGTGAATGTTATCCAACAGATTACAAGGAAAAAAGTGGCCAGTAGTGTTATAAATAGAAAGCTGACTCAGCATGCCAGCGAAGCATTATGACGGCACATCACATTAAATTACCTTCTTCTTTGGCAGATCTTTTTTTTCTTATCTTTCGAAGTACATAACACCAGGGGCATCATTTCAGATTTTTGTTGTGGGGGGGGGGGGGGGGGGGGGGGGGGGGGGGGGGGGTGGGGGGGGGGGGGGGGGGGGGGGGGGGGGGGGGGGGGGGGGGGGAGGGGGCAGCGGGCGGGGGGACGGGGGTAAAGCAGTTTGGCGAGCAAAGCGATCCTAATCAGCTTTTTTAATTTTTAATTTTTTTTTTTTTTGCTATTCTATGTTTTTTGATGCCACGTGAGCAAGGTATTTCAGCAAAAATTGTAGACTCCCACTACTGTTTATTTATCTCATCATCACTGGTAGCTAGTAGACAGACAAGGATCAACAAACGTAATATTTCCGAGAAATTTCATATATTTATGATTGCACATTTAAAAAGAAAACATGCTCTTACTTCTTGGGGTTATGGGGTGAGGGGGCCAACTTGAGTCTTGGGGGGACAGTCCCCCCCCCCCCCCCCCCCCCCCCCCCCCCCCCCCCCCCCCCGCCAATGACCTCTGCATAACACACACATCCTGAGTTCTTTCACAAAACTTTATGCACCCACTTCTATGGTTTTCTGTTTGTTAATCTATATTTATTTACACAGGTTTTCATCTTTGTTTACATTTATTTTTTTGCCATTCTTTCATTCTTTAGAAACCAACAGTACAAGTATTTTTCCATGTTCATTCAAAGGACGAGGTCACCACTTGCTATACAAAAGACACCCGGACCCCGGTTCAATTAATGGGCTGTAAAGAATCATAGGTTGTGTAATCCTCTGATGGGATGAAGTTGAACAAATAATCAAGTAATATTGCCTACCTATGAAATGCCATTAGTTGACAAACTTAACTCTTTTATGAGGCACTGCTCCAGTGACTCCTACCTCTTTTTTGAATTGCTTTCTTCCTCTATCCTATCATAATGACTTTCTTCTTCTAATCTATCTTACCCATCTTCTTGACCTCCCCCGGAGACTTTGGTAAGTGCGTAAAGACATTCTTTACCCATTAATCATGATTATGTATCTCATCTAGCAAAGCAGCACGTGTAGAAATTTGTATGTAGAATTTCCTGGCCTTTTATTCAATATATAATTCATCAATGTATGTCCATTATGTCTTTTGCTATTGTTATTTGATTAACTGCCAAGAAACAAATTCTCTTCTGTCAGTGTGTAGGTAGCAAGAGACGGGGTCGGGCACTCCGTTTCCGTCCGCACGCTGCTATTTATACCTCGTGCCCAGGTAATAAATCTCTGCTACGGGCTGCTCTAGGAGCAAGAGCCCGTGCTGGCACAAGGCCAGCTTAGTCTCAAACAACAACATATTAAATCAGTTAGTACTCAGTTCTGTCTCTTTCCGACCTCACAACTGGTGACCCGAGGAGTGACGGAAAACAGCCGTTTTGGCTTCGCCATTAACGGTCTCACTACGACCACTCTTACCTTCAGAATCCTTTAATGGAACCATACGACGACAGAGTCTAGGCTTCTGACAGCTCCTTCCTCGGAAAAAACCCACACTGCTAATGGATTAATCATGGCATACCTCCTGAGGTGTGTTCTGGCGTGTTCGAATGGTTTGGCCTGGACATTTACGATCCATGTCAACTGTATTCAGAAAGTCATTGATGGAACCGCGCGCATATAGTTTTGACTTCCGATGAACTCCAAACACCATTAACGGACTAAATACGGTGCTTAATTCGTGTTTTGGCGTGTGAGAGTTGAAATGTCAGACACTGAAGTAGAGAGTTGATCTAAGGACGCACTGATCCTCAGCATCCGCCTCTCGCCTTCAAAAACTGCGATTACTCACGCAGTAAATCTACCGCTGTTCTCACGGCAAAATACTACGTCATGGTTCCTGTGGGCCAGCATGCACTTCCGTGTAGCCAGAGTCACAGACGAAGAAACCAAAGCAGACACCATCATGATGATGCTGCTGAAGGAGGTTTTCAACAAAATCACCCCTTGGATAGATGCACAGATGGAAAAAATCAAATACGAAGACCCTCACAAAATCTCATCGAGATATACTCCATGCACATCCCAGAGAGAGCCCAACACACCCTGAACCTGATGAACATGCCCCTGGGAGACGTCACCCAAGGACGCCTGGGACGAACTACGAGGTCTCCTGATACTGTCAGATTTCGATGAGGACGATTGTACAAATCTTGCAATTATTCATTATTGATTATTCATTATTGATTATTAACAATTATTAATGATTCATTGTTGATTATTAACAATTATTAATTATTCATTATTGATTATTAACAATTATCTTTAGGGGGGGAGTCCTTGTAAAGACCTTTACCCATTAATCACGATTACGTATCTCATCTAGCAACGCAGCAAGAACCACATGTATATATTTGTATGTAGAATTTCCTGGCCTTTTTGCCAATATATAATTCATCAATGTGTCTCCATTATGTCTTTTGCTATTGCTATTTGATTAACTGCCAAGAAATAAAAATTCTCCTATGTCCACGTGTGGGTAGCAAGAGACGGGGTCGGGCACTCCGTTTCCGTCCGCACGCTGCCATGTATACCTTGTGCCCAGGTAGAAAATCAGTTAGTACTCAGTTCTGTTTCTTTCCGACCTCACAAGTGTTTAATATATTGTTTCTGACTGTTGCTACCCAGCACAATCTTTACTCCTTTCGTCGTGGAAAGCATTTCCTGTCTTTTTTATTCTTTTGACAGGCTATAAAAGTTGACCTGATAGTATATTAATGGGGCAGTGGATGTTGGTTCATTTCAGTGCATCAAAGACCAATTTACTTATTATTGCTTCTTTTTCAGGTCCTTAATTTCACCATAATGTTTGAGAATTTAGAGATGAAAGCCTACAACACAAAGAAACTAAGGGAAGAAACAAGTGAAGCTAATGAAATAATGAGACTAGTACACACCACCAATATCACAGAAACAAATAAACTGGCATTTGCAGGAGCAAGACTTGTAGCAGAACTTATGGGGTTACAAACACTAACACCACCATCACAACCAACCCAACAGAAATCAAAACAGCCCTAGGAAAGGCTCCAGGAAAAACAAATCATGGTGATGAGATCTGACTTGAGTAAACTCAAAATGGTAGAAAAGAGGCTAAGGAGCAAGAAAACAAGGGAGGAACTGAACGAAAAATACAAAGTACAGGAAGAAACGACTATATAACACAATAGAAGTATAAAATAGAGGCTTGAAGCCAAAGCACATAAGATCCAGCGGTACATGAACAGGAATAAAGGACACCAACAAAACAAACTCTTTGGAACCAATCAGAGAAGACTATACAGCCAACTAAGAGGGGAAAGACAACCACCAAGAAATTCCTGAAGCTGAACCGAGTAAGAGACTCTGGGAAAACATATGGAGCAATCTGGTATCACACAACAAACATGCAACATGGCTCCAGGAAGTCAAGGCAGAAGAACTGGGGAGAATAAAATAAAGATTTGCCAATATCATGACAGGCATAATCAGATACCAACTAAAGAAAATACCCAGCTGGAAAGCCCCAGGTCCTGATGAAGTCCACAGATACATGCTCAAAAACTTCAAAGCCCTACACCCACGTATAGTAGAACAACTCCAGCATTATACCACAAACCACCATGCGCTCAAATGGAGGACCACATGGAGAACATCCTGAGTACAAAAAGACAAGAACAAAGGAAATATAGCCAATAACTACTGGCCTATTACCTGCTTACCAGTAATGTGGAAGTTACTAACAGGTATCATCGTGGAAAGGCTATACAACTGCTTAGAAGATACAAACATCATCCTCAGCCAACAGAAAGACCTCAGAAGGAAGTGTAGGGGCACAAAAGACCAGCTCATGATAGACAAAATGGTAATGCAGAATAGTAAGAGAAGGAAAGCATGACATGAATTGACTACGAGAAAGCCTTTGAAATGATACCACGCACGTGGCTAATAGAATGCCTGAAAATATATGGGGCAGATAAAAACACCATCAGCTTCCTCAAAAATGCAGTGCACAACTGAAATACAGTACAGGCAGTCCCCAGCTTACAATGGGGGTTCCATTCTTGAGACGCGTTGTAAGCTGAAAATCGTCGTAAGCTGGGAAATCATAAAAAATTCCTAAAAAAACTTACTTTTAATGCTTTTGTGTTGTAAAAACTATGTAAACTGCATTTTTATTGCATTTTTCATCCAAAAAAACTTCAAATATTGATTATTTTACATATTTGGAGTAATTTCTTCTATCAGATTGGTGTTGTAAGCGGCATAACCCTGGAACATGTGTCATAAACCTAGAAATAATATCCGAAGAATATAATTGAAAAGTGTCGTAACCTCAGTACGTCGTAAACTGGGGACTGCCTGTACTTTTAAGCTCTGGGATAAGACTAGCAGATGTTAACATCAGGAGAGGGATCTTTCAAGGTGACTCACTGTCCATCCGTACTACTCTTTGCAGTAGCCATGATTCCAATGACAAAAGGACTACAGAAGATGGATGCTGGGTACCAACTCAAGAAAGGAGGCAAAAGAATTTACCATTTGAAGTTCATGGATGACATCAATCTGTATGGTAAGAGCATCAAGGAAATAGATACCCTAATCCAGACTATAAGAATTGTATCTAGGGACATCAGGATGGAGTTTGGAAAAGAAAAATGTTCATTGGTCAAAATACAAAAAGGCAAAGTAACAAGGACTGAAGGGATCAAGCTACCAGATGGGAATAGCATCAAACACATAGATGAGGCAGGATACAAATACCTGGGAATAATAGGAGAGGATATAAGACACCAAGAGACCAAGAGATGAAGGACACAATCAGGAAAGAATATACACAGAGACTTTAGGCAATACTTAAGTCATAAACACATGGACAGTGCTAGTATCGGATGCAGAGAAGGAGTAGTGGAGTGGACGAAGACTGAACTTCACAGCATAGACCAGAAAACTAGAAAACACATGATAATACACAAAGCACTACACCAAGAGCAAACACAGACAGACTATGCATAACATGCATAACGTTGAAAACCCAGAGATATACAGACACAAGAGAATGACAAACAGAGCAGAGGAATGGCACAACAATCCAATGCATGGACAGAACATGAGACAGACTAAAGAACTTGCCAGTGATGAAAAAATGGCAATGGCTACAGAAGGGAGAACTCAAGAAGGAAACAGAAGGAATGCTAAATGCAGCACAAGACCAAGCACTAGGAAATAGATATGTCCAAAGAATGATAGCTGGGAATAATATCTCACCCATATGCAAGAAGTGTAATATGAAAAACGAAACCATAAACAACATTGCAAGCGAAAGTCTGGCACTTGCACAGAGCCAGTACAAGAAGAGACACAATTCATCAGCAAAAGCCCTCCACTGGAGCCTGTGTAAAACACACCAGCTACCTTGCAGTAATAAGTGGTACGAACACCAACCTGAGGGAGTGATAGAAAACAATCAAGCAAAGATCCTTTGGGACTATGGTATCAGAATAGACAGGGTGATACATGTCAATAAACCAGACATGATGTTGATTGACAAAATCAAGAAGAAAGTATCAGTCATTGATGTTGCATTACCATGGGACACCAGAGTAGAAGCGAAATAAAGAGAAAAGGTGGATAAGTATCAAGACCTGAAAATAGATTTAAGAAGGATATGGAATATGCCAGGGGAAAATATACCCATAGTCTTAGGAACACTAGACATGATCCCAAGATCCCTGAAAAGGAACCTGGAAAAACTAGATGCCGAAGTAGTTCCGGGACTCATGCAGATGAGTGTGCTTCTAGAAACAGCACACATTGCGAGAAAAGTGATGGACGCCTAAGGAGGCAGGATGCAACCCAAATCCTGCACTATAAAAACCACCAGTCGAATAGGATGACTGTGATAGACAAAAAAAAAAAGTGTAATAAAAACTCTGCCCAAAGACTCAGGATTTTTCAGCAATTATGTGTGTTTACGATCATACTTAAGCATAGATAAATGGATCTTTTATTCAGAACAAGAGAGGATATGACTGCTTACCGAAGACCGGTTGAAAGGTGGAGGAGTGCTGTTGAAACCAAGAACGAACTCAAGTGTCTGGGAAATTGTTTGGAAGAACATGTTACTCCTGAATCTTTTGGCAGAACTTGTCTTTCATTTTTTGGGGAAGAGGAATTCCCCAAGTTTGCCAGACTGTATCTTGAGGATCGCATACAAGAAGCTTCCCGGGAAGTGGAAACGAAGTTCCTATCTCTTCGTGAAGCCTTGAGAAGTTTGTCTAAGACTTGTCAGGGCTTGTCAGAGTGAGAGCAAGGAGGTTGCTAGGCTTAGCGGTAATCACATGGTAAAAAAAAATAAAGTTGCTCGGTCTTTGTAGTGTTTCAAAATGGGAGTTACTTGTGGTTAAGGTTCTCAATCTCTGAGATTTTCCTTTAAATCACTAGCAATTAGAACTTCTTAACCTTGGTCTTAAGCATTCTGAAAGGCGTTATTCTCAGACAAAAGTTAAATGAAAATAACTTTGAGGTTTTATCAAAAAGCCATCAGGAATCCATAGTTCAGGGCTGTCCAGGTTGTTTAGTCTGAGGACCACTATTGAAAAAAAAGGACATGTGGGTCACCTATTATATTATATATATATATATATATATATATATATATATATATATATGTATATATACATATATATATAGATATATGTATATATTATATATATAATAATGTTACCCCTATTTATATTATAATATGTATATACATACATAATTATGTATATATATATCATATATATTATGTATATATATATATATATCTATATCTATATATATATTATATTTATATATATTATATATATATATATATATATATAGTATTTATATAGTTGCTTCTTAGTCAAATACTTGGTACCGTCTCTGATGCTCACCTAATACACTTCTCCCATTTCATTTCATTGATAGACTAAAGAGGTTTAACCCTGCTGATGGTAGGATGATTAGCCTCGATGTTACCTCCGTATTTACGAATGCTCCTCTTGAATTTGTTTGGGAAAATTTAAAGTAAAGACACGAAGAAGGGACTATCGGCTTTCCTGTTCCATGCGACCAGTTTCTCAACTTGATTGGAACCTGTGTTGATAGCACCACCTATTTTAACTTTTAATGATGGATATTTCCAGCAAAAAGCTGGGTTCACCACTGTCAAGAGTTTTAGCCAACCTGTGCATGTAGTTCTTAGATGTAGAAATGTTAAAGAGATGTAACCCAAACTGTAAACCTGCTCTGTGGGTGAGATATGTAGACGACGTAGCTTTAGACCTCTTACTTAATACTGCCAACAACGTTATTGATTCTACAAGAATTACAGTTGAAAAAGAGGTTGATGGCAAGATTTCTTTTTTGACCTTCTAATTCACAGGAATGTTAACAGTAACTCTTTCAAATTTTCAATTTTTATAAAAGCTACTAATTCTGAAATTTATATTTATTATATTTTCCCCACAACTCACAGCAAGTTAAAAGGAATGTTATTATTAGCATTGTTTTAAGGGCACTTCGTCTATGCGACCCCGCATTTCTAGACGAAGAACTTTCCCACTTCGTAGACACACACCTTTAGGTCCTTGAAGTACCCGAAGCATTCCATTACTGATGCCATCAGCCGGGCTGAAAGGAAGTTTTAGATAGGTCGTGCTAATAAAGAAATAAATAACTGCAAGAAACATGTATCATTGCCCTTTGACGAAGAAGGTTCAAAAGTATGTGATTATATGAATCAGTACCAAAAGGACATAAAAATTGTTTATATCTATATACAAACATTGGCAAAAGCCCTTACCAAGAACAATAATAGCACCAAGAGAAGCACAGGATATACAATTTCCCTGCCATAATTGTACTGGCTGTTACTACGGGGAGAGTAGTACTAAGGACTTGATGTAGATTAAGGGAACACAGAAGGGCCTATGATCTTCGTGTCCAGGGCAGCGCTTTGGTGGCTCATAGTTTTAATTTAGACCACAGAATTAATTGGGATGGTGCACGAACTGTTTTTAAAAGTGACGATTCTCACGTGAGAAGATTAGTTGAAGGTGCTGCTATAATCATGGGAATATCCTTTGAAGATAACAAGACATTTATTAACAGATGAGGACCCTTTTATCAGCTGGTTTATTGCTAAACACTGCATAAAACATTTTAATTTCAAAAGTGACGGTGACCGTGTGAACACGGTGTCTGCTTTTCCCCCCTGCCCTTTCCCCCCTTTTTCCCCCCCCCCCCCCCTCTCTCTCTCTCTCGTCCAGAAAGCCGACGTCCCTGTGGATGTTTCTGTTTATGGCACCTATGCAATGCAGGCAGGTGCAACATCGCAAGTTCGAAGATGAAGGAGGCTGGTGCAACTGCCTGTTGAATTTGAAATAGTCTAGCAACACCCGAACCAGCACTTCTGTGATGGGCTGTTATCTTCTCGCCCTGACCCCATTTTTAAAACTCTTCAGAAGAAAACTACCTTCTCGCTTTGCATATTAATGTTAGCACCGATGAGGAATACCTTGCTGGTGTTCAAAAGTCTTTGCTTGTTTATTTTACATAGTAATATAGTTTACTGTGTAAGTGTGTGTTTTTGTTTCCTATTACGCATTGTTTTTCACGAGATTGTGATTTTTTAGCAATGTAATAATAATAATAATAATAATAATAATAATAATAATAATAATAATATAATAATAATACCCTCTCTCGGTGTGTAAATCTTGGGAAATTGTTGTTATTAAGTTCCTCCTGACGGCCATAAAAAATAGTATGTCCAGACCTCTCTGGCGGGGCTGTTTGGGTCCTCCCACTTGAGTTTAATCTTCGCATATCTGCCAAATTTATAACAGCAATAGAGAGATAAATCCATTTCTCCCATTACAGATATCAAATAACATCTTTTCCGTTAATCAGAATTCAAAATCAATTACACAGGTTCACGATTGATGAAGTTTTTTTTTGTGCAATAACAAGAAACGGAAGCAGATTTCCTATCAACAGGGCATCTCGATTTGGTGCTGTTGCCAATTTGTCAAACAGCGACGCGTGCGTTTAAATCCACGGATAAGCCGCTTAAAACTATCTCCGGGGCCACTGTCGGTGGTCATGGTATACGTACGCCAAATATCTTGATTTCTTAATATCGTAGGTATAGAATAAATTGGTTAGCAAGGAAATATGAAATAAAGCATAACAGAGTGAGTTTGACGAGTGAGAAAATAAACAATCTTATTCAGACAGATTTCTCTCTCACTAACAAAATAATTGATAGGAAACAAAAACTGAATATTGCTTGAATACGATATGGCAACAAAACTTTGACCTGAATGAAGTGTAGAGTGACTTTGACACCGACTTACAAGTCATACCTGGTTATCTCACAGCCATGGATAGACATCAGCTTTACAGCTGAGAAAAGGCAATTGTATACAAAATAAATAAGTATTTTCTAGAGGAAAAGGCGAATGGAGGGCCTATATGTTATCCCATAAAAAAGCTCTCGGTCGGACAGCTGTAAGATTTAGAAGAGAGAGAGAGAGAGAGATGGCAGGCTGGAATAGAAAGGAGATTAAAGTACCTGGAAATGAAAAGCTCCTATAATCTTATAATTATAGTGCCAGGGTTTGTCTCAAAGACATTCAAAGGTCTGTCCCACACGCGTCAGTTGCTGTTTTTGTGAAATTGGCAAACAGGGCAGATCTTAAACGCCACGCCATAGAGTCCCGTCGCGGTGGCAAGACTATAGTACAGAATTCCTCGCGATGCTTCCAGATATTAAATGTATTTATAATAACGATAGTAATCATATCTTCTTTTGGTCTGTAAATCTGGCAATATTGTCAAAAATACACAGGAACTATCAGTGTAGAAATTTTGACGTAGTTCTATCCTCCTGACGATGAATACAGTATTCCTTGTCAAAATTACAGGATTAGTAATAATAATAATAATAATAATAATAATAATAATAATTAATAATAATAATAATAGAGTTCACCCATCAACACATATGTACCGATCAGTTCAGCTGTGAATTACCTAACGTAGCAAATATTTTCCAATAGTTATGATCATAACTATTTTCATAACTCGTTCACGAGCATTAGCTGATCACGTCAAAATAAGGCTCGTTTATCATCCTGAAGACAAAAGGTCCACAGAATATATCGGAGCGCAAAGCCAACGTGGTGTCAAAAAACGTTTCAGAAGCGTGATCTGCATCGCTTCCATCGTTTATTGCACATGGGACTAGTGGCATGAATTATAATAGACTTCCCATGTTCTCCCGATCGGTGGTTCGAATGAACTACACAGCGTATGTAGAGCCGAGGTTGGGGTGTTTACTCTTTTTAGGTTGAATAGGGAGGGGTGGTCCTGGTGGCCTCCAAGAGAACGAATGTGGCAATAATGAAAAAAAAGGAGAAAGAAGGAAATGTAACATAATGCTGTTAGATAAGGAGAAGAAGCAACGAGAAGTAAAAGGTATCATAATAACAAATTAGTGAAAATAATTGAAGAGTGCCCATTAATTCATTGTTTGCAAAAGATTTAGTTAGATTATAGTAGGCTTATGGAGAGAGAGAGAGAGAGAGAGAGAGAGAGAGAGAATTGACAGTAATATAATAATATAAAAGTGCGATATGTTATTTTGCATTGTCTTATTTCCATTTTTTCCGGAAGTTAGAGGTGGTAGTTTATTGCTCGAAGATTATGTCACAGAAAGAAACTGTAAGTTAAACCATTTCGTTTTATGATTATGATAGTGATATACTGAATATACCTATCACTAAAATTATATGGATCCACAAGCAAAAGCGATTATGGGCCTGTATGAAACTTATGTGTATGAATGTATATATAACATTACTCATTAAAATAATTATAGCCCTACAAAGTGAAAATAGTAGGAAAGGTTGTTTGAAAAAGTGATTTTAAAATCGATCAGTTTTTCATTTTCTTTTATTTTCCTCTAATGATGAACGCTTTGCTACCATTCAACAACGGGAAAACGAAAGACCTAAAATAAAAATGCTGAATTTGCTTAGTTCCACTACTTGAGGTGGTCCCAAAGGGCAATGAAGTGTGTGTGTGTGTGTGTGTATGTATTAATATAAAGCTGGCGAACAGAGCCGTCATTTGATATGACGGTCGATAAACAGGTGATCAATTTGAACGACAGCTGTTACTTTTGCAAACTTGACCTCGCAAACGGATTTCACCTAATAATTTGATCTGAGGTCTAGGAGAGTCAGCATGTTCGTGACACACCAGGGTATCTTCCAGTATTAGTGGTTGATGTTTGGAGTGGGTTTGGTATCCAAAATGTAACCGAAGACATCACTGTGTAGAGTCGGAACCTTGAGAATTGTGACACAAAATTCTTGCACCCTTAAATTGACTGATTCAAGTCGAACTCACCCTCAGCCAAAGTGGATGTGAATTTTGATTAAAGATATTAACTTTCTTGGATAATGAGCTGTCAAAGGACGAAGTTAATCCAAGTCCAGAATAGATTGCAGCAATGAAAGGTGCAGTGCAACCCAAGAATGTTTAGTGAAGTCAAGTCGTTCTTACGGCCAGTCTTCTACACAGGAAGATTCATCCCAGAGTTGGCTAATCTAGCAGAACCAATTCAGAGTCTTTTGAGAGAAGAAAATGAATTCATCTTGGAGAGTGGGCAAAGCAAGCTTTCAGACAGCGAATATAGAAATAAGAGAAACCCACACTATAAAACCACCCAATCGAATAGGATGACTGTGATAAAAATAATAATAATAATAAGCCACAAATATCAACACAAAAGGACAAAATTACCAGATATAAAAAAGACATCAGTATTTCTTCCACTTTCACAAAATAATAATAATAATAATAATAATAATAATAATAATAATAATAATAATAATAATAAACATCAACTGAAAGGCACAAGCTAGCTGATATAAAAGAAAATCCGTATTTCTTCGTTCATATCCCTTTCAGAGCTTAAACGACGCCTCGCCCGCTCTTAACAGAATGAAATCAGAGAAATTCAGTAACCTTTTGACTCCCAGTGCGAGCTCGGCCGTTAAGTTTAAATTTTTACCAGACCCGAAGGCGGTCTCAGGTCCGATAGCGTTAATCTAAAGAGAAAGAATTTGCCAGGTGAAATATTCTGGCTTTAAAACTTCGACACTGGAGGATGAGTAGCGAATGTTTTATTGTTTACCATCGTGTTCAATCGTATCTTTGTAAGAACTTTGAATTTAGTAAAACTAACAATGAGTACCGAATGTTTTATTGTTTTCGTACCCTGTCGTAACTTTGAAAGAAGCTTGCAGTTAGTAAAAATACTAACCGATAATGTTGAATATAAAATAACGGTAATATAAGTCATAAATTTGGTATTAATCCTGTCTGATGCGTGAAATCTTGTAAATAGGTGTCATTCTTCGATGTAGTGAGTCGCTTGCGTAAATAATTGTTTATTACTGTTAATTACATATATGGACCTAATATATTGTTTCCTTAAAGAAAGTATATATGATATTTGACGTTGTTTTTCTTTTGTATTTCTCCTCGAAAGACTTGAAGCAAAGGCAGGTTGTTTGATCTATAAATAACTGACATCCATAAAACCCCTCTCAGTTTGTAGATATCCTTAACAACGCCATTTTTCAGGTGGAATTTCAGTCACTTCTCCGTTGAACTGGAGACCAGGTACAACATAGCCCTAGACGGCTATGTATGTCACAGCCGACAGGTCACATTTTCCCACAAATTACCTATTTGAGGCAAATAACAGCCTCGTTACTTATTCTGTTTGATAGTTGTCGCAATTCTCTTTATTTAATCTCCTGCCTTTGGGGTTCATTCTCCACCTACACTTTCCCTGGTTGCACGACTTACCCTTTTACGGGGTGGGGCCGGAGGAGCAATGACCACCTCATGTTGGTGTTTCTACTTACTCTTCTACTTTATCCTTCTTTTCATTAATTTTTAGGTTGAACCAGCCTAAGTAGTTGGACACGCGCATGCATACAAACACACACACACACTCACACCCATATATATATATATATAATATATATATATATATATATATTATATATATATATATATATATATATATAATATATATAATTGCATGGGTGTAGTTTTTCTGTATGTATATAAGATTTTATAGATATATAGATAATATATATGATATATATATTATATATATATATATATACATATAGATATATATATATATATATGTGTGTGTGTGTGTGTAGATGTATGAGTGTATAATAAGCGAATACCACAGGATAATGATAGTCCGAAATCCAAGCGCTTTCGTCTTTACTAAGACATTGTCAAGGAACGAATGAAATACAATTGGAGAGAAAGGTCTCAGGTACACAACAAGATCAAGAATACCAGATGGTTAATTGTCAAAAGGGTAAAAATTAAAGAGATAATCCAGGATTATCGGATATCACACGGTCACAAACAAACCTAAACCTAGATTTAACCCTAACCGAAACTACAAAGTATCCGTACAGTCCAAAACATTTAAAAACTGAATATATTAATTTTGTTGCTTATATTTATCTACAAATTTTTACCCTTTTGACAATTAACCAACTGGTATTCTTGATCTTGTTGTGTACCTGAGACCTTTCTCTCTAATTGTATTTCCTTCGTTCCTTGACAATGTCTTAGTAAAGACGAAAGCGCTTGGATTTCTGACTATCATTTTCCTGTGTTATTCGGTTATTTAATGAAGTCACGTGCATCTACTGTGATTTTTAAAGTATATATATGTATGTGTGTGTATCTGTCTATCTGTCTTTGCATATATGTATGTATGTATGTATGTATGTATGTATGTATGTATGTATGTATTACACTATACGACTGTGTCCCCTGACCCCTGTGTAATAGGCGGCTGCAGAAGGACAGAATTTTTTCTGGTGGATCCTACGAAAAATCTCTCCTTAACTCATAACACCAGTTAATATCAACCAAATAATAAAAGAATGAAAAGCCTCGAAAAAACACTCTAGAAAGTCTAGAAGTATTCCTTAAATAAATATTATATTCGAAAATGTATTCTAGTAATTTATGAAAATATTCTGTATATATTACGAAAAATCTTGTAGTATCTCAAGTTATTTTTATAGCAATGCATCACCAGAAATCGGTGAATATCTCCCCCTCCCCCACCGAACACACACACACACACACACACAGTCCTAGTTAGTAATCCATGTAAATTTCATTGAGATATGTCATGTTTGGTAGTTTTACAAATAACTGAGAAATAAAAATTAACAAAGACGCATACGGGCGATTTTTTTGTATGTCAGTTGAATGACGAAAATCGAAGTTGGGAGAGGAACGTCAAAAGAAAAGGTAAACAAAAGTTCATTATGTTTCTCCCTTACTGGCATTCATTTACCACAGACTTTTGGACACAGTGGGTTCTGTAAGGTGAAGATATTACACACCACACACACACACACACACACACACACACACACACACACACACACACACACATATATATATATATAGATATATATATATATATATATATATATATTATATAATATCTATATATATATATATATATATATATATATATATATATATATATTAGTATATAGTATAGATGTATGCCATAATCTAGTGAAAAAATGAAAGAAGTGAATTAAATGAAAATCTATAATAAAGTTAGATAAACTGAATACAAAGCGAGCAATCTGGAAATGGTCAGAATGCAATAAAGTAGTTGAATTATTAAAAAAACCCGAATATCTAGAAAAATCAGAGCTTCAAAAGTCCATAAATAAGTTCAGTTCATTATTATTATTATTATTATTATATTCATTATTATTATTATTATTATTATTATTATTATTATTATTATTATTATTATTACAGATGACCATCTATCATAGTTACCAATATAGTATAAGAGATATTAAAGAAAAGCAGATCAGGAGCTGGCACATAATAAAAGGCTAACCGGCAACGCCGTTCCAGTACTAAGGCTCCCCAAATATAAGGGAGGAGTCGATGAATAACTCTACGGAGTTACGCTCCATGACTGGTACTGTCAAGACATGTGAGTATTATCTTGGTAATTCTGTTTCTTTTTCTATTTTTAGTGCAGCTTTTTATTTCGTGCTTTGAATATAATTATAGATCCTTTGGAAGCGAACAATTAGTTTTCTCTAGCGTAGTTCAGGCAGCTGGGACGTCTGATATTTGTGAGAATGAATTAAATTCACAGCAGGGAGCTGCTAAGTTAGGAAGGACATTGGTCTAGCTACTTCGCCCCAAAACTTTGCTTCTGTCAAAAGTAAGACAACAGTCGCTATCATGATCACATTTTAACTATTGAATTAAGAATGAAACCTCTGTGCAGAATGTTTCCACTTACTCCTGGATACTTTGCACACAATGCCATCTTGCCTTTCCCTCGTGATTTCTTGATATTAGGTTCTTCTGTTCCATCTAGCCACCTCTCTCTCAGTTCTGTCTTCACCTAATAACCGAAACTTCCGCATTATGAACCCAAACAACTAAAAAATGGTTGTATCTCCACATTTATCGCCCGTTCAACTCTTCTGTCTCCCCCTACATCGTTAAAAAAATGTATTCTCATGAGATTCCGTTGTTTTTCTGTTATTCAGTTCACCAGTCACACTTCATTTCCATAGTGGAGTGTAGGATCAACAATCCCTTTCAATTTTTCTTTCTAACATCTATTTTTAGAAAAACTCCCTTTTCTCTAAGTGTTTGGCTGAAATCTTGGTAACTTCTCAAATTCACCTGTTTTGTTACTCACTTCTTCTCTTATCATACTATTAGGTGTTACATCTACCTAAAAATATCTGTAATGATATACTTGTATTTATGCAGCGTGCAGTGCAACATTCAGTGGTTTAGCTTTTGAAATTCAGTTTACTCTGATAACTTTAGTTTTGCTATTACCCTGCATTCACTTCTCCCTCCTATAGACATCGTAAAAAACTTGCATATATATATATATATATATATTATATATATATATATATATATATATATATATATATATATATGTGTGTGTGTGTGTGTGTGTGTGTGTGTGTGTGTGTGTGTGTGTGTGTGTATGTGAAAAAGACCATGATCAAGTGCTTTTGTGTCTGACAACTGAGAAATCTGACAAAAATTCAAACTGCTAAAAAGGAAATAAGCAGAAAGATGAAATTGTACTCTACTTCCTTATAATGTTGATAAATAAGATAACTATTTAGTTTAAGAAGACCAGAAGTAAGATTTGAATTTTGTTGATTAAAAAGTTCCATGCAAATGAAATCAGAAATATTTCTATAGACAATATTACTACAGAATAATGTCTTTGTTTTCCGAGCTATACAGTGTTTAGAATTACACGTAGAATTTTATTATTCTTGTCTAGCATGGTGCTCTTTGATACTATAAACAATTGTTTGACCAGTTTTACCTTAACATTATTATTACATCCAGTATCTGGTATCATAAGAGAACAGTCACTACTGTAATTTGTGTTGGGAATTCTTTACTGGGAAACCTGTAACTGTTCGAGAAATCTAAAAACATGATTATTTTGAATATTTTGTTTATCATTTTTGCTAAAGCGAAACTTTCACTGTTTGGTAAAGGACTCCGCGTTCTCTTCAAAAAATGAGTTAACTGTAGATATTTGATAACTAGCAATTAGGATGGCATTAATTTAGTTCTTTCTTTTTCGATTTCGAAAATTTCGATTCCTGTGAATTCCGAGCTGCATATTTACGCTGCCCCAACAAAAGTTGGAGTAAAACTAAGAGTTTTGCATTAATTTGATCTGAATACTATGACTATAGCAAAAATCATTGGCGGGTTTTCTTTTGATATGATATCTCAAATTTCTAACTTATCTTTGCGCTAAAAAATCGAAAACTGCTTTATACAAGTATTTTCTCTCTCTAATTTGAATGTCATTGATGAACTACATTCAACTCGTCTAAAGCCTATCCCTATTTTCAGCTGTAGGCAGAACACAAAATGCATCATGAACATATTGGAGCTGAAGACCACCCTCAGGTAAAACCGCTGGTAACATTTCAATTTCAAAATATTGCATAGATAATATCTAACGAGTAACAGGAGCAAACGATTTCTTTTGAAGGTAATATCCCATCTAAAGCCCATCATATTCAACACTAGATTTTATCTTTCCTAAATTTTTGCCATCTGTTAATTGTAAAATAATTTTTTGGCAATTCGTCCGACAAAAAAGTGAATAAATCGTCGACCGGGATACCTGAAAAACTACAACAGAAGTTTTGAAAAAAACTTTTTTTGCGGAAATCGCATCATTTTGCAAAAAGATCCATGTTTTTCTCTCCTCATGGCTATGCTGCAGAGTTGACGACATGCATGAGGGGATAAGTAAAAGCCAGTTTAGATAACATCTACGGGATCCTACCAATAAAGTTAATTATTAGTCTCTCAAGATTATCAACTTGATAAGTTTTAATAAAGTATATATATGCACGATGATCTGGCATTCTGTAAAGAAAACTACTTGTTAAAAAACTGCTTTTGCAATAAATTATATCCATGTAAGATAACGGTCAATTTCTCATTGGAATCACACATCAACGTCGCTAATTCATTTATGAGTGTCTCTCAATACGTATCGCCAGAACATTTGATGATGAGTCTTCTTGATATGCACTGTAAGTGTTTATCGATCTTTTCATGCCGTTAAGGGGCTTAAAAAATGTTGATAAAAGGTTTAAGAACGCTGTTAGTTACGAATCCCTGAGGAATCGTCAGTTGGAAGTTTGTAGTCAATTGCACTCATCACGCGAAGACAGACTGACAGGTCTGATAATATCACCGGGGCATTTTTGGGTATAGCACAGTCATAACAAGTAACTGTGGAGGGAAGTCTTGAAGTTAGTGTCTCATCGGTTCACGTTGTGTCCGAGTACGATTTGATGAGTATTAGCGCTTAATTTGAAAGAACTTTAATGTAATTGGGAACATTGGTGTTCGAAATTTTCGAAATTTGAGTGAAAAACGAAATAGGTTTCGTACGATTATTTCATTAGATTAAAAGGATCC
Organism: Macrobrachium nipponense; assembly: GCF_015104395.2. Lineage (NCBI taxonomy): Eukaryota > Metazoa > Arthropoda > Malacostraca > Decapoda > Palaemonidae > Macrobrachium > Macrobrachium nipponense. Next base: position 44,559,267 of record NC_061101.1, read on the forward strand.
GCTTACTAACTAGGAACCTAAGAATTAATTATACTTGCCGAAAAGTGAATACCAGATTATAGGGAAAACTATTTGACAGAAAACAGTGTATGGAATAAACTCCCCGATTCTGACTTTGTCCTAAATTTGCAGACACGGTTTTATTACATTGAGCTAAGATAGCCTACGGTTTGACTATCTGTTCACTTTCAAAAAAATTAAAATGGTTGTATAAGTATTAATACATATTTTTTTTTTCACCTGGGGTACATTTTTAGGAGTAATATTGATGAGCAGCATGCAGTTTAGAGATGTCGACTCTTGTGAAACCTACAAAGCAAGTTTTAGTTGAAAAATATTTCTAAAATGATCAGATATTCTGCATTGTAATGGTTAAGGGAACCTTTCTAAAATGATATTATTTTCGCACCACCAAATTGTGTAAACTGAACTTTTGTGAGTTAAAAAATGGCGATTTTAAAAATTCTCTAATGACTAGAAATGTCAGAGAATGGAATTTTTCACCACAAAATACAATAGTAGTTATGTCTGCGTGTAAAGGATGCTGTAAGATATTCATGAGTCGTATTGGTATAAAAGACTCACTTACGGTAATAAATAACATTTCTATGTTGTAAGAAAGCATAAAGTGCTCTATTATTACACATGAATAATTTCAGCTACTATACAGAACAATTATTGCATAGTAGTGCCGTCAAAATAAATATTATTGATTTGACTACCATTAATCTCTCTCTGCAATAGCAATGAGCAAGTGTTTACTGTTTATTTATTCAGTACCCAGAGTATGCTTACGTAACATGAAAATGATACTGTTACGCGATCGTTTATGTTACCACCTTCCAGTGGTATTGTTCTTTATGTAAACAATATAAGTATACATATATACTTTTAGGGCATAGTTTTTCTCTTATACAATTTTCGTTAAAAGCAATTGCTTTAGTGGCATCAGTAAGTTTCTTGCAGGTATCTTCATACCGACGAAGTTTTCTCCGATTCTCGTTCGTCAATTTCTGGTGAAAAATGCGCAGACTTCCTTCTTCCATTTATTGAATTTTGTCGCGACAACTGTTTCGCCTTATGGCATTATCAAGCGACTACTGAATTACAATCTGGCCTTTCGGCCTATTTATTTCATCGATGAAATAAATAGGCCGAAAGGCCAGATTGTAATTCAGTAGTCGCTTGATAATGCCATAAGGCGAAACAGTTGTCGCGACAAAATTCAATAAATGGAAGAAGGAAGTCTGCGCATTTTTCACCAGAAATTGACGAACGAGAATTGGAGAAAACTTCGTCGGTATGAAGATACCTGCAAGAAACTTATTGATGCCACTAAAGCAATTGCTTTTAACGAAAATTGTATAAGAGAAAAACTATGCCCTAAAAGTATATATGTATACTTATATTGTTTACATAAAGAACAATACCACTGGAAGGTGGTAACATAAACGATCGCGTAACAGTATCATAGCAACTCCATCGACCTGCGAATAGAGTTGTTTATTAAAAATGAACATCGAATCTTGCACAGCAAGATCGACAAACTGTTTAAAAGTCAACCGATCAAAACCATGAAATGTTGTATCATCATCAATAAAAATTTTGTCAAGTATAATATTAATAGTATCATTTAGTGGAACATTTGTAAAGAGGGACTCAACGTCGAAGCTGACCATGTAATAGTCCCCATCTTGCTTAGTGATTAATTGCTGGAATTCATAGCCGTTTCTTAAGGAATATTCATTGTTACTTAATTCAGACAGTAATCCCGCTAAAAATTTAGAGATAGAGAAAGAGGGGCTATTATATGCAGCCATAATTGGTCTAAGTGGTAAGTCAGGCTTATGTATTTTTGGTTGTCCATATAGTATGCTAAATGACGAACCAGTAACAAACAGTTGTTGATAGATAGTTTCATTTATAATGTTGTCATTTTTAATTTTTCTCAGAAATCTGTTGATCTTATCTTCCCTCTTATATATATCAAGAAATGTTGGTTCACCATGAGACTTAAACTTCGTACCGTCAGATAAGATATTTTCCATTTTCCTGACATAATCATTTTTGTTCAAAATCACAACTCCCTTGCCTTTATCAGGTTTACATATAACAATATCTTCTCTCTCTTTAAGTTTCAACAGTATTTTCAAATCATTTGGTCTAAAAAATGGTGTCCAGTTAGTTTTAAGATTGAGGTAAGTTTTATGAGTTAGGTTGGAAATTTTCTGTTGAAGATTACCTATATTTTGATTAAAATCTAACTTCATCAGTCTTTGGAATAACATCTCAGAAGGTAAGAAAAATCTGGCATAGTTGGGTTGGATTTCTGCCTTCCGTCTTTTAGACCCAACTATGCCAGATTTTTCTTACCTTTTGAGATGTTATTCCAAAGACTGATGAAGTTAGATTTTAATAGCCCCTCTTTCTCTACCTCTAAATTTTTAGCGGGATTACTGTCTGAATTAAGTAACAATGAATATTTCTTAAGAAACGGTTATGAATTCCAGCAATTAATCACCAAGCAAGATGGGGACTATTACATGGTCAGCTTCGACGTTGAGTCCCTCATTACAAATGTTCCACTAAATGATACTATTAATATTATACATGACAAAATTGTTATTGATGATGATACAACATTTCATGGTTTTGATCGGTTGACTTTTAAACAGTTTGTCGATCTTGCTGTGCAAGATTCGATGTTCATTTTTAACAAACAACTCTATTCGCAGGTCGATGGAGTTGCTATGGGGTCTCCTTTGGGCCCTATTTTTGCTAACTTTTTTTATGTCTGATTTAGAATCAAAATCTTTTAAACGGTTGTGACCCTAATTTTAAACCATTTTTACATCGAAGATATGTGGATGATACTTTTGTTTTATTTATACATTCATGTCAGTGTTCCTTGTTTTTAGAATTCATTAATAACGCTCATTCTCAGATTAATTTTACTATGGAGGTAACGAGAAATAACTCGAAATTCACCACAGCAGTATACAGAAAACGAACTTATACGGGATTAACCAATAACTTTTATAGCTCTTGCCAATACTCATTTAAACTCAACACCATGTATACGCTGATTAATAGAGCTCTCAAATATTCTTCCTCATGGCAAATATTTCATAACGAAATTACTTTCTTGGCAAACTTTTTCAAAGCCAATTCATTTCCACAAGATATAGTACATAAAATTACCAACAAGGTACTTACCAAAAATTTTTGCATCCATCATCAACTACTTTTGATGTACCGAAGAAAATATTTTATGCTACTGTTCCGTATTTGTCCGATTCAAAATTTATCTTAAATCTCACTCGTATAATTTAACAGGAAATTCCCTGTCTTTAAGTCAGGCTTGTGTCGAGTAATCCTTGCACTATTCGATCGTTTTTTAACTTTAAAGATCGACTTCAGATCTTCATGAGATCCAACGTTATTTATAAATTCACATGCCCTGGATGTCCGGGCTCTTACGTTGGATCGACTCGGAGGTTGCTGAGGGTCAGATATTGTAGCCATTTAGGCTTTAGCTTCCGTACAGGTCAGAGGATAAAACAACCAGAATTTTCCAATATCAGAAACCACTCTATAATATGCAAGACTGAAATTCAAAAAGAACAGTTTACAATAATTGATTATGTTAAACATCCTGACCAACTAACAACGCTGGAGTTGTTATATATTAAAAGACTGGTGCCCTCATTAAACGGTAATTTGTCCTCGTCACCTTTGTACCTGGCATAGTTGTTCTCGCTTCTCTCTGCCAACTGTAACTCATTCCACCTTCACCTCTGATCATGGACGGTTGGTGTTTTTAGTAGTCTCTCTTTTTTATTTACTGCACTTTTTAATCTTTTTTAGACTTTATTTTTTTAAATTATGAATTCCTTTTAATTTTATATAATTGTTTATAATATGTCTTTGTATTTTATTCACAGACTGATGATGCACACAGATGTATGTGCGAAACGTATGATATGCAATAAACTTGGCCTTTTAAATCTCGTATCATGGACTCCTTCTGGACACGTATATATATATATATATATATATAATATATATATATATATATATATAATATATATATATATATATATATATATAACATATTGTATATATGTATGTATGTATATAACTGATAAGTTGACAGTAATATTATATATAGTAGTTCTTATACTATTATCGAACATTAACCCACAAACAAAAAAACCCTTTAACACTGAATTCACTACATCTTGGGAATGACAAAACCAAAGGGAACTTTATAACTAACTCAAGTGCTCTCGCCCTTAATCGATGCTATACCTTTTCCCTTGGGAATGTCAAAAGGTTGAAAGTCGCTTAATATACCTGGTGGCTGAGTCCTTTAAGCAGAGTGTTTTTAGTTCAAGTTATATAATTTTTGTCAGGGCAGGAGAGAAGTTCTCCATGTGGAAAGAGATGATGTTAATGTTACACACACACACACAGATACACATTTACAAACATATACAGTTTATATACGTGTATAGATATTATATATATATATATATATATATATATATATATATATATATATATCTATATCTATATATATTATATATATATATATATATATATATATATATGATATATATACATAAGGCAGAGCATAGAATTCCTGTCAAAACAGGCTCACCTATTTATTTGTAGCCTTGGTTAGAAGTTGTTCTAGTGGAATAGTGGTTTTGATGTTAATGTTACACACACACATACAGATACACATTTACAAACATATAAAGTATATATATATATATATATATATATATATATATATATATATATATATATATATGTGTGTGTGTGTGTGTGTGTGTGTGTGTGTGTATGTGTATAGAAAGGCCCAGAAATGTTATAAATACACACACACGTATTAATATATATATATATATATATATATATATATATATATATATATATATATTTATATATATATATATCATATATATATATATATATATATATATAATATATATATATAGATATATTATATATATATAATAATAATATATATATATATATATATATATATATATATAATATATATATATATATATATGACATATATATACTCTATCCAATTTTGCCTGTATGATTTCGATGCATAAGATCTTGCCGAAGTTTTTATATAGTGTGTTTTGTCTACTATCAGCCATGTCTGCATCAAATAATGTTTATAAATTTTAGAAAAAAGACAACGACATATGAATAAGAAAGTATTCTAGATGTTATTAAGTCCAATTTGAAATAGTAAAAAGTAACTAATACTTGGTAATAGAATTCCAGAATGCATCTTTTTATTGTATGATTCCATTGAGTTAACTTTCTGTATTTCCCTTCTAAACTAATGTTTCGACTGGTAGCATCTTACTCTGTTGATGGTGACTCTCTCTCTCTCTCATGACCTAGTTCTGGTGTTGACTGATCGCAACTCATCGTTTAATAGGTTAAGTATATCCGAGTTTTACTAGACCAATGAGCTGATTAACAGCTCTCCTGGGGCTGGCCCGAAGGATTGGATATTTTCACGCAGCTTGGAACGATACCTACAGCTTATTGTAGGATCCGAACCACATCGAGAAATGAATTTCTGTCACCAAAAACAAATTCCTCGTTTCCCCGTTGGCAGAGCGGGGAATTGAACCTGGACCCTGAGATCGGTAGTCGAGCAGGTAACTGACTCGTCCAACGAGGAACTCACAGTTTAGACTGCATTTCCAATTGTAATGACTTCATGCCACAGATACTCAGTGAATCAGGTCAAATGAATAACAATGAAGAACAGATTGCAACTTTGAATAAGTGAGCATAAGCCAATGAATAAATATTCCGTTCTCCATATTCTGATTGATCTTGCATACTAACGACCGGATGTACGTGCAGTCCAATTTCTGAAAGAATTTGATAAGATCTCGTGAATGTTTAAATGAACCTTTTACTACAAGCACGGAGGTTCCATTTGTTCCCCTGCCAGGTTGATTATAGCTTTCTTTATTATTACTGAGGCGTTGTTGATAGGAACTTAAGTGTTGCCTCTTTCCAATTCTGATTGTAGCTATTTTGGCCTTTGTTTCTGTTGATATCATTGTTCATGTTTGCCTTTATTTATCTAGTTTTTTATTTATATTATTTTGATATGTATTTGCTAAACTTTTGTCACTTATCTCCGGAAGAATTCTCCAATTTTTGCATGCAATCTAAGAAATTTGATGTTTGTATGTTCATACACACATATGTACACACACACACACACACACATGCACACACACACACACACACACACATATATATATATATATATATATATATATATATATATATATATATATATATATATATATTATATCTGAGAGTTTGTGTTTATCTGTATGTCCATCTTCTCCTAAATGGCTGCCACTAGCCTGATGCAAATTGTTCGCAATCAGCTATATTTCATAAGGAGTTTCGAGCCAAAATTTCAAATGAATGATTTCCCGCCTCAGAACTGTGGGACCGTGAAATCTGGTAGATCTTTATTTTAATTAAACTCATAATCATATATCAAATCAGGCTTATTTGTATGGAGACACACATTTCTTCCTCACTACAAAGTCATCCCCCTCCCCCCAACTGTCCCCCGAAGAAGAAGAAGAAGAAGAAGGAAGAACAAGGAAATTTACTATTTCTTCGTCCGTTTTTTTTCAGTTATAACTCGTGCTGTTATAAAAACAATCTTGGCTGATACTGCAAATGTTATGCAAACGACCTCCTACAATTTGGGGGAGATAAGGCATTACAATGGGAGCCATGCCAAGACATTCGGCAGTTTTCACGAATTTAAAGAAACATGATAAAGCCACAAGAATTAAAAGACGAAATATTGCGATAAGAAATAATCCAAAAGGAATATAATTGCTTTCAATTTGGCTTAATGCTGTGTTCTTGAATATGCTAACCTCGCAATATGTTATTTACACAATGTGTTTAGCTCTGTTGAATATGCTATTCTCATTGAGCACTACTCTGTCGTCCAGTCCAGTAGATATTGGAATACTGTAACCATTCATTTTTGACATGACAGATAATTTCTTTCTAGGAGTCCAATAATTTTTTTTATTAAGCTGAAGAGCCTTTCATTAGGATGGATTTTGTCCACTAAATCTATAAATAAATAAATAAATGAATAAATTAATATATATATACACGTACTATATATATATATATATATATATATATATATATATATATATATATATATATATATATATATATATTTATATTTATTTATTATATCGTATTACCAATTTGTTTTCCTCAGAAGGTGAATGCCATAATTTTAGATAACAAATTTATATTCGAAAAAAAAATCACTGGGCATTGCGTAGTGTTATGAGCATTCTATTATTTTCTTATTTAGCAATCCTTATATTGAAAATATCATTACCGCCCATGCAAATGTGAAATTGATAAAGCTAAATGCATTCTCTGCATTTCCACTCGTTCTGCGAATCCTTGAACGACACATTTTCATTTGTGGGTGCCGTTAGAAGCTGACTTTATTGGTGAAAGACGCAGTTCGGTGACATTTGCACAGTAATTATAGATCAAATAATTACTGACGTGAATGCGGATGTTGTTACTAAGCACAATCCAAGCAAAATTTCCGATAATGGCTTTTTGAATTTATCTAGAGTTCTTGTGATGTCAATATTGATGCGTGGAAAGTCATCAGCAATATCTTTTATGGATATGATAGTGGAATTCTTGCATTGTGCTCATCATTCGCTGTTAGATGTGAATTGTTGGGTTTTCACTGCTATGTGTCTCGAGATAGAATGTTAATTTTACCGGGAATGTCTGAATTAAAAATGTGAGTGAACTAAATCTTTAAACGTGGAGACAAGTACGGTTGTATAAACAAATTTAGCTGATGATGTAAAATAATAAAAATTGATTATATAAGAAAATATAAATATATAAAGAAAGGGACTGACTTAAAGTGATACTGCTTTTTGCAGAACTTCACCAATATGTGAGGATGTTGAGTGAAAATGAAAGAATAAAAGGCCCATTATAACACACTGGTTTAATGCTAAGGACAATATTTCGGTGGACTAACTTCCACCCCTATCAAGTAGTGAATGACAGAAGGAGTTACCTTGGCAAAATTATATAGTGGGAGATATATCCTTAGGTGACGCCTGGGGTCACCGCTTCATCGTTGCTTAAAGGAAGATATTGTCTATATGATCAGAGTCCCAGGCTCCACTGGAAAGGTTGATCCTATTATCTTGTTGTTTTATCAGTGAAGATTCTACCATCTGACATTTGTATCGACAGCTGCTCTTGTATAAAATTCGGGATGAGTTCCAATCCATGGTATGGTTCATGTTATTTCTATGATGGAGAATTGCCTAACCATGTTGTCCATATCTAACTGAGCTTTTATGTTAAGTTAATCTTTCCGAGAGATATTTACCTGTGAATCCATAGTATGACTTATCATTATCCTACAGGGTATTTCATAAACCCCAATGTCTTTAGAAACTGCTTTCTGCTGAACGTTAATTAAGGATTTCCCCAGTGTTTTTGGGTAAGTGAGGATGAAAGGGTTTGGGTGGCCTAATGTTTGTGTGATCTCTCGTAAATCCATTTGAGGGATTATGATTTTGTTTGTGTTTTGGGGTATGTTAACAAAATAAGTTGATTTTTGATTGTTTCAAGTTCTTTATTAAGAAAATCTGGGGATCTAATTCTCAGGGCTCTAAGAAATAAGTTACTTTCTATGCTGAGTTTAACTGAAATGTCATGATAGCTGTAAAAATATATGTATGAAAGTGAGAATGTTGCTTTCCTGAAGACAGTGAATTTGTAGTTTTTATGAGTTCTGATTATTAAGACATCTAAAAAGGTGATTTGGTTATTGTTTTCCATTCTACTTTAAATTTTATGCCTGGGTCCAAGGAATTAAATTTTTGTAGAAAGACATCAAAATCGCCCCACTCACTTTTCCAGTATGTCGTCTACATAACGAAGCCAAATCATATCTGCAATTTTTAAAGGATTTATAATTACTGTTCCGAAATACTTCATATATAAGTTTACTAATACAGGACTAAGCATACTTCCCATACTACAACCGAATTTTTGATGGTAAAAATTATCACCAAAGGGAAAAACGTTATTAGTGACGCAGAGCTCTACAAGTTGCAGCAATTTATTCAATTCTATGGGGAGGTGGTCAGCAAATGGCTCAGAACGTTAATACATATTTTATGGGTACTTTTGTGAAAAGGGAGTCTACGTCTAGGCTGAGAAGTCTTACATTATGCACAGGGATATTTGCCGACCTAAATTTGTTGCAAAAGTCTTCTGTATGTTTTATATGACAAGGGGAAAAAGTTCCTAAAAAGGGGATAGTAACTCGGCTAACCATTTTGAGACTCTGGAGTTAAAAGCTCCAGCACACGAGATTATGGGACGGAAGGTATGTTATCTTTGTGAGTTTTGGGAAGGGCATAGAAATAAGGTAATTTGGGATTGATTGCTTTAAATTTTTCCAAAAATTCTCTATTTTTCTGAAGAAATCTATTGGGACATTATGGGTCGTTTTTTTTAGTTCTCATAGCTAGTTGTATCATTTAAAAGTTCACTGATCTTTTGTGTAGGAACTCTGGTCCATTAACACAATTTTACCGTCTTCATCTGCTCTAGTGATTGTAACGTCTAGTTTGCGGGGTGAGTTTATAGCTATCATAAATCTTTTAGGCAGGGGGTGTGTTGTTGTGTGGTTAGGATGTTTAGAAGAATTCATTTAAGACATATTTCATCTTTCTTGTAATGGTCGTTAGCAAGGAATTTATCAAATGTTACTAGGAAGTCGAGTTTATGTTTTTTATCAGGTTTAAGGACAAATGACAAACTTAAGTTTAAGACTATGGATTGGTTATTAGTTAAAGGGTACGTGGATAGATTCATAACTTTGTTTTGTTGACCTAATGGTTCCAAATACTATTTTCAATTAATGAGGTAAGTTTATGAACAATCCTATTGTAACGAATAACTATTGCCAAAAGCTGTGTCGATACAAATGGAAGATAGGAACTTATAAGTGGGCTCTAAAGTGACGAGATGAAGGTTTGTCATATGCCCTTAAACCTGATAAAAAGCATAAACAGGACTTTCTATAGTTTTTAAGGGAAACAATAGCCCCCTATTCAGATAATTTCCCACTGGCTCTTGACAAAATAATAAAGTTAGAGGAGTTATGTGTATTTAATAACGTATTTTTATTTGGGGAGTCATTCTATAAGCAATTCGGGTGTAGCATGGGTAGTCCTTTGAGTCCTGTTTTAACCAATCTAAACATGGAATACGTTTAAACTATAGTAATGAATCCAATAAAACCCAGAAAATTCCCAACATAAGGGATCATACCGATAAATGTAGGTATTCTATTCAGTACAAGGACTGGTCCCCTCACTGAACACCCATGCCACGTCTACACCTCTTTACCTCTCGTGAATTGTTTACGTTTTTCGTTAGTCCTATTGCCTCTGTCTTCACACTCAACGGTTGGTCCTTATTTGTTTATTTTTGTACTTTTTACATTGTGTAAAAATTTTAATATTGTAGCTGAATTTTTATTGTACTAATTAGATATTGTTACTTTTTAGCTTGAAAATGAGGCCTGCTGGTTGGCTTCGAAACGTTGCAACTTAATAAATATGAGTTCCTTGATGTTGTGTGCTTCCCCTCCCTTCATGTATAGTTGGGTTTAGAGAAACCTCCGCCTGTTTAATTTATACATACATATACATATATACATATATATATATATATATATTATATATATATATATTTTGTATATTATATATATATATATATATATATATACTTAGATATGTATATATATATATATATATATATATATATATATATATATATTTTGTATATATATGTGTATATATATTTATATATATATATATATATATATATATATATATATATATATACACTATTACATATACATACATATATCTATATATATATATATATATATATATATATATATATATATATATATATATATATATATATATATATAGCATATATACCTCCAAACTTCCGGAGCACAGCTCGAAGAACAATCCAAGCTGGGTCATGGAAAGGCACTATCCATATGCATTTTTTATTAAAATAATATTTGCCGACGTTTCACAACTCCTCATAGTTGCATTTTCTAGGCTGCAAACAAGCGAACATGGCAATCTATAACTAATAAAATCCCGAATTACAAATTGTAATTAAATTAAAACATTCAGAATATAATTACTAATATATTTACTTAAAGAACAAGCAAGTGGCTGGTGACAATCTACCCAGAAAGTACTGTACTCGTGTAGAGTTACGACGAGAGAGAGAAAAACAATAATAAACATATATATATATATATATATATATATATATATATATATATATATATATATATATATATATACATATATATATATATATATATATATATATATATATATATATATATATATATATATATATATATATGTTACATAAAGATGGGGACTTGCTATGATATGTTTTAAATAATATATGATGTGATATGCTATGACGTTTCTTGGAATGTATAGACTCATCATTTAACTTCCCTGGAGACAGAGTGTCCGAGCGACAAGCCATGGGAATGCTACGCATCTTTCTTTGAGGTGGTGTGATCAAGAGTGCTGTCTTAGCAAATCAGTGCCTCGTCCTGTCGCTATGAGATCTTGATGTAGAGGTGACTTTGAAACTGGACTCAAGCGGTTTATGGGCATGAACATTGAGTGTGGGTTCATACATAGGTGTATGTGCTTTTCCCCCTACATAATGAAATGTAAGCTTATCATGAAGGGAAGACTATTATGGAGAGGAGGCAGAGCCAGGATGGCTTCTGCAATGTGTTTTTATTAAGTGACAGTGCATACTGGTTGGATGGGTGAGTGTTATTATATTTATTTAGACAAAGTGTGGCTGGATTGTATTTGAATATTTATCTCAGAGATATTCTGTTTATATGATCTTTGATTACGATCTTGTGCTTACCAGAGTGTTTTTTTTTTTTTCTCCTGTCTTCTAACCAGGGGCGATTCTGGAAGAGAGGAAATGTTTCTGGAGAAGAGTGGGGATTGTTCATTGGAGAAATGGTGTACTGACTTAATTACTATGTTGATTGTGCCTAGTGTTATGGCTAAACTAATGTTGGTGTTAGATTAATTACTGAGGGTTATCTGGGTTATTTGGACTTTGAGTTAACATTTCATTTAATCATTCTGTTAAGAATCTGAGTTATTCAGTTAATACATTGCTTTAAAATAAATGCATATTTTTGTAATTCACGACTCTGATTTGATGACCTTAGATAATGGAGGGGAGGTATATCGAGAGAGAAAGAGAAAGATGGATGGAGAGAGAGAGAGAGAGAGAGAGAGAGAGAGAGAGAGAGAGAGAGAGAGAGAGAGAGAGAGAGAGAGAATGTGTTACCAATTGTTTTTGGTCGCTCTTGGTCCATCGCTACCTTTTGAAATGATAACGAGATTGACCATCACGTTATTAGTGGAGGCAAGCGGTGTTTGAATGATATTAAGCCATTTGTGAGATTAATAGCAACTACAAGATGCTGTTTTCAGAGAGTCTGGTTGTGGGAATGTGTTAGATTTCAGTTAATAAGTGACCAGGGGATGAGAATTGGGTATTTCAGCCGTTGGTTCTGGTACTGGGAGGGGAATTTTCTATTAGGCTCAGCATTTCTGCCCACCGTGAGATACAATCGAGGGAGTCGGTTGCTCAGTGAGCCTTCTGAGTGAGCGTTGCCAAGTGTTTTCTCGCTTGAATACCGAGTCGTTCAAGTATGTGTGTATTTGTAAGAATTACATATATATAAACCAGTGACCTGGGGTCATGGCATTACGAGGGTTTTACGTGACCAAAGCAGACCTAGATTACGCTATGCGCTGTCTGCAGTAGCCTGATCTAGCTCACAGCTTTGTCAACATTTTTATGTTTATGATAACTTTGCACAACAACTTCATGGGAAGCGGTGACCTGTTAACCTACGCCGGAAACTTGTAACTTCCGAGCCGGCAGACTACATATGTGTTTTTATATGAATCGCTGAGATAGCTAATGTTCCGCTATCGACGCGATGCTTTAGAATGGCAGTTCCACGCCAACGATCAAACATATCGGTCATCCGACCGAGCTGCATCTCCTAGTATGGAGTTACAGAATAAAGTTGTTATCTTGTCAACTTGCCTGTTGAATCATCTCCTCTAGGTCAAGAAAGAACCTCTCTACTAAAGATATCCAAGGGAGATGAGAGGAACAAAAAAAATACTTACGAATGACAGTCGTAAGGAGAACACAAAAAAGTCTATCGCCAAGCGATGAGACATTAGAAGTGGTGGCAGCGTATAAACGAAGAACATAATTAACAAGACCCATATCAGCCGACCGAAGGTACAAGAACTAACTTCCACCTTCAACATCAAAACTAAACAGAGGAAACGGGATCTTCAATCAACGCAAACAGTTTATGAAACCGCAACTATGTCCTTCATCGAGAGGAATACAAGCATTTTACACTGACGTTTGAGCAACTGTTGTCACTTATCTTCGAGAATCTACACCGGACGAGAGCAGCATCGAACATCAACGGAAAGAAGAAAACAAACACACGGGAACATCACCGTTCACGAGCAAGGACGCAGAGTGTACGGCTATACGCAGTAGTGCAAGGACGGAGGCTGTGACGTCATCAATCTTGGACTTCACGCGCATCGTGCACCCGAGAGAAGACCGTGACGTCATCACGACTTCCGACGCGAGACGTAGACAGGAACTGAGACGTCATCCATGTCAACAATCCTTCGCAATATAACTAGAGCTAAGTACCATTTTTATCTATTCAGGTCTTGCCTCAGTGAAGTGTTGTTCACAAGAGTCGATCGTCCAGTATTCTGGGGGTGAGTTGTTCGCCATATTAATCTTCCTTCATTACAGAACCTATCTTCAACTACGAGGTTCTCGCCCGCAGATTAATTTTTTTTTCTTTTCTAGTTGTCATTAACCATTCTCCGTATAATATTTTATCATATTATCTGTATTTTTGTATCTTTTGGGGGGTTTTCCTATTACTATAACATACTTATACAGTACATTGCTTATGCGTTTACGTAGTGGTCGAGTGTACTCTTATAGATATTTTGATAGGATTGCAAGGAATAGAAGTGATAAGAAAAAGTGAAAGCCGAAATGGCAACTACTCGGCTGGCAACCCCCAACGTGGTGACAATACTCGTTAGCGCGAGGTCAGCGATTGTCCCTTTTCAAGGTCGGGTCAATGGGTTCCTGCCTCAAAATGTTGAGGCATGGATCTCATCTGTAGACGCTCATTTAAATGCAAAATGCATCACAGACCCAGCAGTACAATTACAGGAGGCTAAGAGCTTCATTGACTTTGCTAAAGGAGACGCAAGTGCGTATCTAAGGGGGGTTCTTTCCAAGAAGCGCTTACATGGGATGAGTTCAAAATAGATTACGTGCCGTCTATGGGGGTGAAGAGGCTTTAGATGTAGTGTTGGCATTGAGAAATATCCTTAACCAGGCCTCCATGGACACAGCTCAATGTTGTCGAGCGGGCCGGCGCTAATTGCCGACCGGCTAAATGAATATCAGGGATAGATAAGTTAAGTAATCCTTTCCCCCCCCCCCCCCCCCTCCGGGTGGGTTGCGGGTGCTAAAAATCAAGTGAAAGATTTTATCCGTTTTTTTTGATCTACCTTAACGTCTATCACTGTAATGTTGCCTGAAGCGTTAGTACGGTGTTTTGATAAAAAATTGCAGCCCGACAGTACGGAATTAGATGTGTATAAACAAATAAAAAAACACATGTCTAAGTGTACCGACCTAGATCCTTCGCTCATTCAAGTTTTTGCAAAAAAAATGAGAACAAGCCACAACAAGTAAATGTGGTACATAATAATAATCAAGTTGCAGGGATGGTTTTGTTATAACTGTAAACGACCAGGTCCACATGATTTCAGACTGTCGACGCGTTTTTGTTCAAATACACAATAGTTCAACTCATTCATATAACCGTTGCTACCTTACTTACCTCGAGGGAAAAATCAACAGCAAAGTGCTACAAACACGCAACCAGTTGCTAGTGCAAATAAAAAGAAGGGTCCTCAGTTACTATAAGAAGAAACAACCAAACGAAATTCTGCACAACCAGCAGAAACAAACAAATCGTGCTTCAGGTTACCTCTGTGCCTGGGCCATCTAGCCAGAACTCGCATGGGCAAGCGAATTTTCAGGGTGTGATACTAAACAAAACAAATACCACGTAGTTCACTCCAAGGGGGGGGGAGAGGGAGAGGGCGATGTTGGGTCATCAATATCAACATCTTTTGTATCAAATAATCAGTTTAATCATTTATCAGATTATTGTGAGACAATTGATTTTCCTATGAAACACACGGCCGAATCAAAAAAATCTGTGCAGGTTCCCGTAGATTTGCAACAAATTCATGCAATTATTAGTCAAAAAACGAGTTGCGATCAACCTTACATGCAGTAAATTTGGACCATAAGTCATTCACTTTGTTCTTTGATTCTGGTAGTCCACGTAATATAATGGAATTTAAGGACTCATCATTTACTCTTTTTTCAAATTTCCTATAGAAAAGTCAAAGGAATAAGGCTCTCAGGCATTGGGAATAATGAATTAAATGTTGTGGGCGTAACTCATGTACAGTACAAGGTCGGTAAGCGCACGTTTGCTGATACCTTTGTCGTTGTAACAACAAAACATTAATATGTAATCCCGCAGTAATTATCGGATACCCGTCTATGGGCACTCAAAATATTATCTTAGCACCTGCAAAACACGGCGTGTATATCAAAGGGAAATTCTATAGGTCTTCTAATACCCTAAAATCAGTTTTAGATAATAAAGAGACAGGCAGAGTTGTCACTTACATTACGGAACCAATCACCTGTCTCATGAACCAAGAAATAATACAGGCAACCCAACAGAACTCTCGCTCACCCGTAATATCAGCTTGCACGCAAACTCTCGAGCCTAACGGTAAAAACTTTTCAAATATATTTAGTGCGTGTAAAGAGAACCTTGCAGGATCTGAAACATTAATCCTTTCCGAAACTCTGAAAACACACGGATTATCCGTCACACAAGCCGTTTATACAGTCGGCTCACAACAACAATGTAACATCGAAGTCTGTAATCATTTGAATACCACTTTAATAATCCACAAAAATCAACATATCTTGGATGCCGAAGTTTATAAACATCGCATTCTTACCGTAGCTGAGATAAATCACGCTCAATCAGTCGCGGATGAACCCCTTTTGCAATCTATAAAGAACAAAATCAATAAAGACATTCAAGAAGAAGAAATTCAGCAGAAATTTTTGAATCTGTTATCTAAATATCATGATGTTTTTTCCACTACGGATGGAACCTTAGGAAAAACGGATGTCATCGAGCATCAAATAAGGCACAAGGACAAACAGAAAGTAATCTTGTACCTACAGTACCGACTTCCTATGAAATTTCAGAATGAGATAACAGAGGAAGTAGGTAAAATGTAAAAGAAGGAGTCATTAGGAAATCAAACAGCCCTTATAATTTTCCGTTAATAGTAGTACCGAAAAAAGATCGAACTTTGGCGGATATGCGTAGATTTTCGTCGTTTAAATGAAGAAAAACAATCCCTGACAGATTCCCAGTACCATGTACCGATGATATCCTATCTTTACTAGGCCAGATAAATATTTCACAAGCCCTAGACTTACTAAAAGGATTTCATCAGATTCCGATGGAACAAGAGAGTATCCCATACACTGCCTTCAGCACAGCCAGGGGACATTATGAATTTTTGCGTATGCCTTTTGGTTTACGTTGTGATCCTATAACTTTTACTCGTATGATAAACGTCGTGTTTGGAGACTTGTTGGGAGATATCCTACATGCCTACATGGATGACTTAGTAATCTTTTCCAACACATTAGAAGAGCATTTACGTAAATTGGAGTTAGTGTTACAAAGGTTAAGGCAGCATAATTTAAGGGTAAAGATAAGTAAGTGAATTGAAAATTTTTTTAAAGAACTAGTCCATCTAGGTTTCACGGTTTCTAGTGAAGGGTCTTAAAGTCGTCCACGATAAGGTGTCGGCTATCCGTAACTTTCCGATACCTATTAACGTCAAGGGAATACAGCAATTTTTAGGGTGCAGCGGATACTATCGCCGCTTCATCCGCAATTACTCAATCATAGCCCGCTCCCGTAACCGATCTTATAAAAAAGGGCGTAGATTTCGTATGGTCTGAAATTCATCAACAGGCGTTCGATAAATTGAAAGATGAACTGTGTAGTTCTCCTATCTTGAAATTTCCTGACTTCGGTAAGGAATTTTTCATAGCAACAGACGCCTCAGACCTAGGAGTTAGGTGGGGTATTGCTTCAACAATATGATAAACAGTTTTTCCCTATAGCTTTTTATTCACGTAAACTGAGACCTTCCGAAAGTAAATATGCAGTAATAGACAAGGAAGGGCTCGCTATTGTAATTCACTCGTGCACTTTAAATTCACATATACGGTTATCCCGTCAAGGTTCTCACTGATCATAAGCCCCTAACCGACTTCTTTAAAGGTCTTTAGTCACAGCCCCAAGCGAACTCGGTGGCACATGATCATTCAGGACTTTGGCGCGAGGATCGGGTATTTACCTGGGAAAGCAAATATCATTGCTGACGCATTATCACGCAACCCCTCTTCATCTTGTACCGAGCCATTAGCTGAATTAATAGATATCTCAACCTCCACGCCCATTGTTAAAACTATATCTGAACAGGAAGATCTGGCTGGAGTGCTGAACTATTACAGACAGAACAAAGAAAAGATCCGCAAATAGAAAAAATCATCATTGCGTTAAACGGAAATCCGAAGGAAAAAGAATACCTAAAGTATAAGCAGCAGAATTATATCCTACAGGACAATATCCTGTGTAGATCCGTTGACGAGGAAAACCCGCAACACACCGCAGTTGAATAACAACCAGGTGGTGGTGCCTATCTCACTCATACCCACTGTCTTAAAGTGGTTGCATGAAAAATGAAAATCCACTGCACGGACACCCGGGTTATACCTTGATGTCACAGAAAGCCAAATCCTTATTTTATTGGCATACGATGCTTACAGATATAAAAAAAAGCACATAGCAAATTGTCGCACTTGTCAAGAATACAAAAGGGCACACGAAGACACCCGTCAGCCTAGGGGCTTACCCGTGCCAAATCAACCCTTTGAAAGAGTACATTTAGATTTATTAACAGGATTTTACGAGTCAGACAGAGGAAAATAAGCACCTCCTAGTAATTATAGACGCTTTGACTCGATATACAGAACTTATAGCGCTTAAAACAAAAACCGCGGTCGACGTGCGCTAGGAAGTTTTACGAGTGCTACATTTGTAAACATTGGAATTCCACACATCATTATCTCAGACTCGGGCGGGGAGTTCAATAATCATTTCCTTAACTCCTTGTTGCGAATTCCTTTGTATAAAGAAAACAATACAAGATCTATCACCCAGAGTCTATGGGCTAGAGAAACAAATCGTAAGGTTTTAAACCAAAAATTTTAAGGGTCACCTTAGGGGGGGCAGACCCCAACTGGGACATTGCCATACCTGCGGTACTAAGCACACTTAATCACTCGTATCATGTGTCTATTAAAATGACACCGCACGAGGCACTGTACGGTATCCCGGCGCCCGAACGCCTTTCCACATCTTAAAGCCTACAACTAATTTATCAAATCCTCTAAAAGGATGTTATGGATGCAAGCATAAGTCGAATATATAATTAATTCGTAAGAATTTAGAAGAAGCACAGATCATAATGAAAAAAAAATCATGATAAAATAGCTAAGCCAACTAGAACATATGCCGTGGGCGATCAGGTATACATACAAGTATAACGTACGTAAAGGTTTAAATTATAAAACTGACACCTAAGTTTGAAGGCCCGTTTAACATTTTAGAAAATTTAACGGCCAATAGAGTTAGGGTTCAAAATGTATCCAAACCCACTGATGTGAGAATAGTCCCATTGGCACATATCAGAATCTAAAGAAGGGTAGATGGAGTGAGGGATGAAAAAAATGGAAAAAATTGTGGGTTTATGAAACTTGTATAATAAATATATATATATCTATTAATCATATTGTATGTAAACCTATTCTTTTACGCGAGTTATTACATCTGTTTTACTCATTGCAGGTTTTCAAAAATGAATTCTTGTTATTGTTAGGAGTGATATTGTGTATTCAGACATCTTTGTTGTATGGAAAGAGCGCTAGGACGAAAAGACATAGAATTTAATCATGGCTCGATTATCGAGAGAATCGATGAGGTATTCATGTGTCAAGTAATATTGTTATCGAGGTAGATATGGCATGCTATTTTCTTACCTGAAGATGACGTCCTTAACTTAAAAGAATGACCTGATGAGGTTTGGTATTTCCCTTAAGGAAATGCATGAACGTAATTTTCATGCTAACTCAGAGATTTCACTAGCTCAAACACTAAGAGTCGCGGAAATGTTGTCTTATGACATACAAAATAAAACCGGCCGAGGCAGAAGAACTCGCTCGTGGACCTGGCTGATGTGGTCTGTGCGGCACAATACTCTTGAACGCCGCAACCCAGATTATTCTAGCTGGGACCTAAACATCTTAGGATTCAGTTGCGAATCTAAGGGCTTAGGAATCTCAAATCGCCTCAAGATCAAATAATCAAAATAAAAGAATTGAGTTTTTGCAACAAAAAACGGAACACTGGCCTTATCAGAACTTC
Source organism: Macrobrachium nipponense (assembly GCF_015104395.2). Classification (NCBI taxonomy): domain Eukaryota; kingdom Metazoa; phylum Arthropoda; class Malacostraca; order Decapoda; family Palaemonidae; genus Macrobrachium; species Macrobrachium nipponense. The sequence continues at coordinate 44,579,206 of NC_061101.1, forward strand.
GCAGCCAGTTTATCTTCGATCAATCAAATAATGAATATCGTTAATGAACATTCAAATAATATCGAATCCAGGTCAAGGAAGTTCAACATTTGCTGGCTACTTTAGCTTACTATAGTTCGAAATAGATCATATCCGTGTGAAAATATCACATTTTATTGAAAGTCAAAGATTACGTAGAAGCAATTACGTTAGCAACAACAAGGTTTGTGTGTTATCTCCTCACCTCATGCCTATTAAAGATCTGACGTTAACTTTGGAAAACGGACGGGAGAAGCTAGGGTATATTCCTTATTGGATGCCCATAAAGTAGGAATTCTATTATAGGCCTAATATCAGTTCAGCGTAGAAAATTATAGAATTATGATCACAATTCCTTTTGATTCTTCCGATGCTTGGCAATCATACAAAATAGCACCGTTTCCTACTTTTTATGACGAATAACTCAAAATCCAGTAATATCCAATTTTAACGGGGCAGGCATAAACTAGATTCTTCTGATAAGAAATCATTTACAGTCATTAAAGACTTAGATAAACTCACTCACTGTTCGGAAGCATGAATGAATAAAATTTGTACAGCTGACTCTTTTGAATTCTATCCTATATCAACGGATTCATGTGATGTTAGACATAGTGCTAAACGGCTCTCTCTCTCATACAAAGCGAAGGTTGGTTGTCTGGGAAACTTTATCCCTTTTACGGTAATAAATTCAATTACAGGAGAATAATGGTTCCTGGATCCGTTATGATAAGGCCGGATTCGACGTCGTGTGTCCGGACACATCCACCCGCCCATGCCCCTATCTTCGTAGCAGCCGATGGTTGTACGGGGACATCTACAAAACTATACCGTCAGAGGGGGGTCAACACGATAATACGTGAGAAGGCGTATTTCGCGAACTACACGTGGGCTACCACAATCATCCCATCACTACCTCTCCCATACAACGCGCGAGTAGCTCATCGTTTTGACGCAAACTGGCTGAGATGACCCACGCGTCATCGACTTATGCAGGTGGAGAAAATCTTCGCTACTACATTCTGCTAGCCGTGTTCAGCGTGACGGCCATATTGGTTATCGCCGTCAACATCTTTGCTTGGCGTAGGCTGAGGCGTAAAACAGAAAGGATCTCCAAGGGAACGTACTGGCCCGTCTGGATGACGTACCCGTTAAACTCAAGTCTTTTGCGTTTAGGGCCGCCTGAACCTGGCCACTTCAGTTCGTGCCTAGGGAATTGTCTGGAATTGTGTTGTGTGTGAAAAGCGGTCCGTATGCTGGCAATAATGTAGGACAAGAATGACTCACGCCCCTTTTTTTGACAATTTTGAAAACAGTTAAAAGGTTATCTCCAGGGCGCCTAATAAATCCTTATAAGCCCAATATTATACATTAATATATTCCTAAATGGTGGGCACCTAATAAAATATCAGCCCTATATATATTGCTTTTCTGCAGATTTCCATAGTTATACTATTATACCATTGTACAATTATATTTATCTATTACAAAGAGTGTCAAGTACTCTTTAACAATTATCCATGATCATGCTATAATCATTATTTAGTAACCATTATTCTTAATCAGGTTACATGTTATCATATTAATCATGTATACATGTTTTGATTTTTACCATTTTATTATTTTTGGGTACATAATCATTATTATTACCAAACATGGATCTATATATTTCCATGCATTTATCTTTGTTTATGAATATGTCAACAAGGGTATGTAACAGAACCTTTTTATACATTTAATCACTTATTATGTTATCCTTAGACGTATGTTACGAGCACGCTCCTATGAACAATGTTTAAAGTAATTTTTTTTTTTGTTATTCAAGGCTTGAATAGGTAGCAGTCCGAGCCTAATGTAAGAATTACATATATATAAACCAGTGACCTGGGGTCATGGCATTAGGAGGGTTTTACGTGACCAAAGCAGACCTAGATTACGCTATGCGCTGTCTGCAGTAGCCTGATCTAGCTCACAGCTTTGTCAACATTTTTTATGTTTATGATAACTTTGCACAACAAACTTCCATGGGAAGCGGTTTTTTTGACCTGTTAACCTACGCCGGAAACTTGTAACTTCCGAGCCGGCAGACTACGTATGTGTTTTTATATGAATTGCTGAGATAGCTAATGTTCCGCTATCGACGCGATGCTTTAGAATGGCAGTTCCACGCCAACGATCAAACATATCGGTCATCCGACCGAGCTGCATCTCCTAGTATGGAGTTACAGAATAAAGTTGTTATCTTGTCAACTTGCCTGTTTGAATCATCTCCTCTAGTCAAGAAAGAACCTCTCTACTAAGATATCCAAGGGAGATGAAGAGGACCGGGGAACCAAAAAATACTTACGAATGACACGGTCGTAAAGGTAGGAAAAGAACAAAACAAAAAAAAGTCTATCGCCAAGCGATGAGACATTAGATATTCGCGTGTTTATGTGGAAGCGCGCACGAATCAGGCGGTCGGGGGTTCTCTCATTAAAGCCGTGAGTGTGATATTATTATTTTTGCCTTTGTGTATGAATCATTTTTTGAGTTAGAGAATTAGTTCACAGCACCATTTTTTTCCCTATAGGAGTAGAACGTGATGTGTTTTTTTTCTTGGCACATGTTAAAGGAGATGCATTCGTCTTGGTTTTGACACATATGTATACGTGTGAAGGTTTTTCATACATTCAATTCAGTTCTTGGGGATGCTTGGATTGCATTTTTTTGGCCCTTGGAGACAGCGGCCGCTCATGTATACACACTCAGCGTATTTTTTGATGAGCCAGCGAAAGGGAGACTTGTGTCTTCCACGGGGGAATGCTTGACCGGGGGGTGAACTTCTTTTTTTTCTTTGTGTCGGGGTAATGGGGACGAGTTTGGCCTTGAATGGGAAAGTTCAACGCCATGAAATCAGCTGATAGCCACTGGGTGATGATATGATATGCTCGTAGGGTTTCTTTTAGAATAATTTTTTTTCTTTCTTTTGCGTGAAGAGAAAATGAAATGAAATGCATATGAACGTGGTGCAAGTTTTCCTTATGCTTTGGAGAATGCCTTTACGCAATGATAGAGGACATTATTATCACTGGGGATACAGAGATTATTTAATAATGGGGATTTGTTTGAGGTATGGAGATTATTTTAAAATGGTGATGACTGATGATGTCAAGTGGTGGTGATTGGTGATAACTGGTGATGTCAAATGGTGATGCCATTGGTGATGAATGGGTGCCTGGTGTGGCAATGGTGATGAATACTGGGGAATGGCAATATTAAAGCCCTTACTGGAGATATTTCATGGTGATATTTTATGGAGAATTATTACGGGGAATTATCACGGAGAATTACTATGGGGGATTATTATCATTACTGGAGTTCATGGTGGTAATGATTTTTGGGGAATGTGACAGTAATTTTATGGGTGGTGATAACAGTTTCTGGTGAATTTTGGTGAATTTGGTGATAATAATTTTTGGTGAATGGGCGAGTACTTATATTGGGGATTCTGATATTGGTGTTATTTTTTTTTTATACTAACACGGGTGTTGTAATGATTATTAAGGGTGGTGATGTTTTGTGAATATGGGAGTTCAGCAGATAATTGCTTGAAGTCTACGTGAGTCACAGATGTTACAGGTGTCACGGGAATAGTCAACAGTGCCATTAGTTTTTCTTTTCCCTTTTTTTAGAAGTTAGCCATCGCTGACGTAAGTTTTTTTTATCAAGGGCGAGTTTGAATTTATTTTTCTCTCCGAACAGTTTCTGTGAATTTTTAATATCTCACATCGTGACTTGGAGTCATTGTTCGGGAATGTGTTTATAATTTCAGCTGTTTGATGCTGCAGAGATTTAAGGGAGAATTTTTGCATTTTTGAATGTATACATAATGGCACTACATTTTTTTTCTCTATTGATATTTGTGTTCCGGAAATTGTGGCCTCTCGCACAATTGTGTTTGTTGCAACTTTGCCAGAGATAGGAAACTTGGTTAAGTTTCTAGTGGCCAGTGCCGTAGTGAATATGGGGAAGTCTTTGCTTAGAAACTTTATATTTGGAGTTTTGTTATAACGAGTTATAGCACACTGGTGATTTTTTTTTTCTAGAATTTCCTGAGCAATTTTATTTGCCAAGTTTTTGCCCTTTCTCAACAGTTATGCTAAACAGAGAGTTTATAGTTTTTGACAATAACATTGAGTTATTCTATTTGAGACATAATTGGAGATATAATATTTTGGCCATTTGATATTTTTTAAAAATTTTTTTGGAGATAGTCCACAGTTTAGGCCTATGGTGGTGAGAGCTATATTTAGTTCAATTATTTTTTGCAGCCATTTTTGGGGCAAATGGAAACCTTTGTGAGAGGAGACATGAGGCAATATTTTCGAGTGTATCAGCTAGATGCTTTGAGTGCATTTTTCGGAGACAGAGTTTCTTTTTTTGATTACCCTGCTTGGCATTACTATATATTATTATATATATATATATATATATATATATATATATATATATATATATATATATCATATTTATTTATATTATATATATATTATATAATATATATATATATATATATATATATATATATAGATATATATATATATATATATATAGATATATATATCTATATATATATGTATATATATATATACTATATATATTATATATATCTATATATATATATGTGTATGTATATATATATATATATATATATATATATATATATATATATATGTATATATATATATATATATATATATATATATATATATATATATATATATATATATATATATACATATGATGCCTGATACTGGATTGTAATAATAATGTTAAGGTGCAACTGGTAAAACACTTGTTTATTACATCAAAGAGCACCATGCTAGACAAGAATAATAAAATTCTACGTGCTCAGTATACATACCTGTGATTCTAAACACTGTATAGCTCGGAAAACAAAGACATTATTCTGTAGTAATATTGTCTATAGAAATATTTCTGATTTCATTTGCATGGAACTTTTTAATCAACAAAATTCAAATCTTACTTCTGGTCTTTTTAAACTAAATAGTTACCTTCTTTGTCAAAATTATAAAGAAGTAGAGTACAATTTCATCTTTCTGCTTATTTCCTCGTTAGCAGTTTGAATTTTTGTCGTTTGTCTTACACAAAAGCACTTGGTCATGTTTTTTTTTCTTGCAGCTTACTAGATTTTTAAGTACTGACACACTGTCCCGTGTGCTTTGGAAATTAACTAGTAATAGGTACACACACACATATATATATATGTATTTATAAATATATATATATATATATATATAATATATATAATGATATATTATATATATGCAAGCTTTTTTACGATGTCTATAAGAGGGATAAGTGAATACAGGGTAATAGCAAAACTAAAGTTATCAAAGTAAATTGAATTTCAAAAGCTAAACCACTAAATGTTACACTGCATGCTGTATAAATACAAGTTTATCATTACAGATATTTAAAGATAGATGTAACACCTGATAGTATGATGAGAGAAGAAGTGAGTTAACAAAACAGGCGAATCTGAGCCAAACACTTAAAGAGATAGGTGAGTTTTCTAAAAATAAATGTTAGAAAGAAAAGTTCAAAGGGATTGTTGATCCTACTCTCCACTATGGAAATGAAGTGTGACTGGTGAACTGAATAACAGAAAAACAACGGAATCTCATGAGAATACATTTTTTTAACGATGTAGGGGGAGACAGAAGAGTTGAACGGGCGATAAATGTGGAGATACAACCATTTTTTTAGTTGTTTGGGTTCATAATGCGGAAGTTTCGGTTATTAGGTGAAGACAGAAACTGAGAGAGAGGTGGCTAGATGGAACAGAAGAACCTAATATCAAGAAATCACGAGGGAAAGGCAAGATGACATTGCGTGCAAAGTATCCAGGAGTAAGAGGAAATATTCTGCACAGAGGTTTCATTCTTAATTGAATAGCTAAAATGTGATCATGAGAGCGACTGTTGTCTAACTTTTAACTGGAGCAAAATTTTGAGGCGAAGTAGCTAGACCTATGTTCTTCCTAACTTAGGGGCTCCCTGCTGTGAATTTAATTCATTCTAACAAACATCAGACGACTTTCGTATTCCAGAAGGATACCTTCCTGAGTGTTTCAGTCACCTTGAAAATGATCGTTCTTATTCCTACCTGAACTACGTTAGAGAAAACTAACTGATAGCTTCCAAAGGATCTAAAATTATATTAAAAGCACGAAACAAAAAAAAGTTTCTGAATCAGCTTTGATTAAATATCACGGTAACTTATTGAATGTAAGGCATGTATATTATATCCATATATATAATATATATATATATATAGATATATTACATAATATAATATATATATATATATACATACATAAATATATGTATAGTGTGTTCATGCATGTATATATGTACTTCAACGAAAAGTGGTTTCGCTTAACAGTGTGGGGCATCAATGAAGGCCAAGAATATGGTCACTGTCCCATTCATACTTTAAATGAAGCTCTTCCTCTTCCAGCCAACTGACGTTCGACTTTTGGACGAAGGTGAACGGACTGGCACCGCCAACACCCATTTTTCCTTTTGTTAGACGAAGGTCAGAACCAGGGTTAGAAAAGCCATAAGGATAGCAGCCATCATAGCTGACTCCTTACTTATGGCGTCCAGGACCCACTCAGACAGGTCAGACGGACAGAGACCCGATTTACACTTCCTCTGTGCAGTGACGACAGCTATCCACAACTCACCTGTCTGCCCCCTGGCCCTCTCCCTCTCCCTCTCTCTTGATTGATTTGAATTTCCTAGATTAACTGACGGCATATTCATCATGTCTATAGTATATTTCTGAAAGGGGAACAAATTAATAACTATTACAGTGCTGTAAAGTTTATTTATACAGTTTATATATAAATGATGTACGTACACAGGTTAACACAGTTATGTCTGTTTGTTCTACATACTATTACCTTATCACTTTCATGTGCTTTTTACTTTCACTTCTGCAAGTCTTGCCGTTTTCCTTATTTATCCTAATATCAACTCCCGCACATTTAATTTCAGATAAAATCTTTTTTAAAGCATTCATTTTCCCCCTACAGACTGACTCACGCATAGTTTGAAATACTTCCCTCATTGTAGTTAACTGAGAATAAAGACTCTGAATGAGCGTTCACTTCACCTCTATTTACATTTTCCTACGTTTTGCCTTTAGATCAAGAACTGCTGACTTTAATTCATTATCCTATTTCCTAAGTTTAATATTTTCCTTTTGTAACCGGTTAACTTTCCCTTTCAGTTCCTCACTCGTAGCACCGATTGCCTTACCAGTTCCACTAGATTCATCTGACAATTTTTCATCACAAGACTGCACATGACCGTTGTCATTGACACTTCACCTATCACTGTCATTATGTTTGTCAGTGCCTGATTCACTTCCGTCAACTGCAGACACCATTTCCTCTACGGATCTCTTAATTCCACTTTTCTCTGCCTTTAAGACCTCTCACTCGACCTGTTACTTGCATCTGTAGTGCCCAAAATTCATAACCAAGAACATAAAGGATTTAAGAATATGTAAAATTATAATACTAATTTTACGTGTTTCATAAGAACTTTGAAAATATGTAAAATTGTCATATTAATTTGACCCGTCTATTGGATAACACCTCTTATGACCGACTTCTTGTGAAAGCATAATCCATTACCTGTGACATGACCAATCAAATAATGCCCCCCCCCCCCCCTCAACACACACAAACCATCACACTCCACACACTTACACACACACATCCTAATACTATTAGACAGATAGATAAATAGATATAGACCGATAGATAGATCATTATTTGACCAGAGACTTGTACTTGGACAAAGGTACAGTAGAATGTACTAAAATTTAAACTTAATAATCAAAACTGCAATTCCTTCAACAATGGTTCAACAAAAAAAAAAAAAAAAAAAAAAAACAAGGGTCGAAACAATGACAAATTGCATAAATACACTGTTCCATCAGTTCAACAAAACATACAAAAATTGCTTTATAGTGCTATAAATACATATCAATTCCTCAAACACAACACCTCCCTCCAATAAAACTGTAAAAACGCAATATCACGCACGCACACACACACACACACACACACACTAATACATAGTATTACATTATCGTTGAATTATTTAGATGCATAAGGAGAGTTGGAAATGCATCATCTTTTAATGTTCGTTGTCGCTTAGGAGTACCGATTCCAAGGAATCTGGATTTCTCATGTTCGTAGTCAGTGTCAGCAAAATCCACAGAGCATACCACTGCATTATCAGCGTTTATGTTATCAGTGCGACAACAGCAAAAAAATCCATCGTTGTCTCAGTTCTTTTGCCCTTGGAAAACGGATGTAACGTATGTAGAAAAAGATCACAATGAAAAGGTGTACATACGAGGATGGCTTAGGTTAAACTTAGACTGGTGCACAGGACTGCGTGTAGGGGTACAGCTGACGTCATCACCCACTAGCGCCTCGTGATATATATATATATATATATATATATATATATATATATATATATATATATATATATATATATATGCGTGTGTAATTCCATTTGCAGGAGGACGCCATCAGGATTCAGGATCCACTCAGACAGGTCAGACTCAGACGGCGCGCAGATAGAGCACGAGGCGCGAGTGGGTGATGACGTCAGCTGTAAAATATATATATATATATATATATATATATATATATATATATATATATATATATATATATATGATAATATATATTACAAACGTAACTTTGTGACATTTGCATATTCTTCTCTTGAATCTTGCACAAAGAATGAGATAAAGAAAAATTGAATAAAAAAAGAAGTGCGTAGAACACGTCCACTTCTCTTTAAAAAAAAAAAAAAAAAAAAAAAGTCACCTATTTTTCTCTTATTTTTCTTACAAGTGTTGAGATACAAGTAATTAAGATGTACAGGCAGCAATATTAGAATTGGCAGATCTTGACGCAGGATTCATACCTTATTAATCTACTATTCTTTTTCGAAGGTGGGAGAAATCATATGCAATGACGTTAAAAACAGTCACTGATATCTTTCGAACATCATGTTATATTATTGCGTAAAACTATTTTCCATATGGCAAAATTCACGTAAACGAAACGAAGTGGTAAAAAACGTCATATCACAACCACTGACTTACAATACTAAGTAGATAGGAGTCACCTTATTACTAGTAGTATCGCATAAACAAGTCCTTACATCATCATTTTCAATATTAAGTTGAAGGTATTTGAACGATTCCATTTATTAAAATTTGCAGAAAACATTGGAAACTCACAAAATGCTATCAAAAACAGAAAAAAAAAGATAACCTAACAGTGTGAACCATGCGACCTTACATTATTGTTTTCGATGTCGTGATGTGCGCATGCGCGGTAACCAAATATTAATGTGCCATTTATCGGTCAAAGAAACAGCCTCTGTTCAGCGGCGAGAGACAATCATTGCACTGCATTTGGTGTAAGTTCCTGTTAGAGAGATATCAAGAAATCTTGATATACTGAAGAGAATCATCATTGATGAACCAAATTGTTTAGAGAACAACAAAGTTTAGAAAATGGGCCTAGAAGTGGAACTCCTCGAAACACCACAAGGGAGCAAGCCAGTACAATAGTGTAAATGTTGCTGAGCAACATTCATTTGTGATCAATCAATTCTAGTGCCTCGTCACGATATTGTTGAACCAGGGATCATGACTAGGTCTATGCCTATGACTGGTGTCTGATGAATACTTTAGATGCAGAGGAAGATTTAAAAAAAATACTCCTGAAATCTTTGATAGGTGTCTAATGAATAAGTCTAATGAATAAGCAAGCCAACCTTTGATGGATGGGAGATTCAGTTAGGCTTACTGTTCTTTTTCCTTTTTTTATTGGTATCCATGAATACCACTGATAGGGAGGGAAATAGATTCAATGATACATGCATTTTTTTCTTGAATACCTGAATAATACATTTTATTGCGATCCCTCTATCCTCATTTAATACAGGCCCTGGCTATAGGTCCCGTAGAAATTTTGAGGTGGACTAAGATTTTCTTCAGATCCCATTTGAGCACCCTTAAAGGAAGGTAAAAATTGGGAATACATCTAGCAAAGCGGTCATAAACTTTTTATCCCCTTTTATATTTTGTTAACCGAAATTTCTTTCAGTTATCAATTATTTAATAATCTGAAACCATTTTGTTTATCTGAGATTTTTTGGGTATGAGAATTATTGGAATTCTATTTTATCTTTTATTTTTTTTTAGAACATTAATGATCAAAATCTTCAAAATTTTACAGCATTAGCCATGTATACAATATACAGCAGTTTAGTATTGCCTAATAGGATTTGCTGATTTGTATAAAAATCTAAGTTTTTACTGTAGTAATAGGAATTATAAGCAGTTCAAAACTCATAAATACATTCAAATGATCATATTTCTAAAACCTTCACAAGGTATTCCTCGGCAAGCTTGAAGGATTGGGTAGTGGGGGGGAAGATGTTGACCAAATTTAGACAGGTATTTTTCTGGTTGAGCCTGGAGGCCAGAAAGCTTAGTGCCTATCCTGCTTCTCACGTCTGATCCCGTAATGAAATGAGCAGCCAAAAGAACATCTTTATTAGTACCTAACTTACCAACAAGAGTATGAATTGGATGATATCTGATGCAGATTTCCTCATCCAAAGTTCAGAGAGTCTATTGTTATTTAGATGATCATAGAAATGAATAAGAATAGCAAAAACATCTATGTCTTTGAAAGAACAGTAACACGTCAGTAGGGAAAAAGACCCCATTTCGGCTCAACCTCAACACCCGACCTCCAATTCGGCTCACAGGTGATAAGCCCTATAAGCTTGCCTTTAAGCTGGTATCACACTAGTCATTTCTTGCTCGCGGTTTTGGCCAGCATCTAGCCGATGCTCGCGAGCAAAAGTGTTGTATCGTCACACTAGGAACTCGTGGTTTTGAGGAGCCGTAGGAAAAAGTAAACAAAACTGATCAGCTGATATCATCATGGCGCCCAGAAATTGTCGGACTGTTGCAAGATGTGCTGCAGTTGTGTATTTCTCGGAAACTTACGTGAATCAAGAGTAACAAAAAACGTTTGTGGGTTCGAGAGTGGCTCAGGAGAAGAGAAGCCAAAGGTCTGAGAGTACGTCTTACCAGCAGCAGCCATCTTGTTTGTCTACAGTACGCTGCTGACTGCTTCCCGTTCTGCCGGGAAGCTAAAATCTCGAGCTAAAAGCTCCCGGTTTTTAATTATTGGCAGCAACGGCTCGCTGTTTGAGAAAAAAATCCTAGTGTGAGGCCAGCTTTATCTTAACCTCATCTACGTTGACCATTAACGGCTCAACGGGAAAACCACCAAATATATTCATACTAGTTCAGAAAATAACCCCAAAATGGCTCATGAAGAACTCTTCAGATAGGAGAACCATGGTTTCGCTTGACCCCTTGAAAATACCCAACTCCATTTGGGATCAAGATATACTCTATTGATGAAAAAACCATCATTTCTTGACCCCTTGTAAATACTCAAGCCCATTTTGGCTCAAGATATAAAAATTCAAAGTACCTTAACCTAACCTAACCCAGCCTAACCTAACCTAACCCACCCTTGAAAATACCCAACCCCATTTTGGCTCAAGATATACTCTATGGACGAAAAAAAAAAACACCATTTCACATAAATATGAATAAGAGTGAAAAAATTCCAAGTACCTTAACTTAATTAAGTTAACCAACCTAACCTAACCTAACCCACCTAGTATACAAAAAATTCTAAGTCCCTTAACCTAATCTAACCCAACCCAACATATTGGCTCAATATATACTCTACGGATGAAAAAAAAACCCATTTCACACAAATATGAATATGAGGGAAAAAAATTCCAAGTCCCTTAACCTAACCTAAACTAACCTAATCCACATGAGTATATGAAAAATATGAATATGAGGAACTCTAAGTCCCTTAACCTAACCTCTGTTATGATCAGTTGTGCCTAATTAAAGGGTCGTGTTAGACCGAAAGTTCTTGGCTTTCTCGCCTTTCCAGGTTGTCCTCTAACTTCTCTCAAGCTATGCACTTATACTTTATGGCTGAGATTGTCACTACAAAGTCTTAGAGCCAGATGCAATATGAAGTAATTCTGATGTCTGTAGCTTAATTATTTCGGTCATCATGAAAATCACATCTTGCTCAAAACCTACGTTGTATTATTTTAGAGGAGTGATATGATTTTGATATTGGTCTCTAAGTTTTTCTCTACCACCTTCCTCTTGAGAGTGCTACCTCAAATCCAAAGAAAAAACAAGTTTTAATGATATAATACTTTTCCACAATACTTGAAATTGTCAGATAATGATTGGATTTACTCAATACTTTGCTCTAATGGGCAATAATTTTCCTTATCAATCTAAGCTCATTCTTCTATTATTCTTCATTTATACACTTTTTCCCCACATGCTAAGCATCAATCTAAGCCTTAACAACTCAAGTATTTATGTGGTGCTCAGCCATTTCCACTATCATGAGGAGTCTAGGTTATGATAGCCGAAGACCACATTCACACTTGAGAGCACCAGTAAACATTCGTATTCTCTCACAAATGGGCCGCGATTTGGCGAACATAACCGTGAGTCAAGCTAAAAAACACATCAAGTTTCTAAATAGTGTTATTTTCGCTCTGCTCGCTGAACAATGAGGCAATGCTGACCCAATAACTTCCAAAAACCAACTCTCAAAATACACGAGGGTCTCTCTCTCTCTCTCTCTCTCTCTCTCTCTCTCTCTCTCTCTCTCTCTCTCTTTCCAAGCAAGCATCGTTAAACGACAGATGTGAAACTTTCTTTTTAAAATGCGTTTGTCTCTCTATCTCTCTTCTCTCTCCATTTCTCCAAGCAAGTATCGTTTAACGACAGATGTCAAACTTTTTTATTTATTATTATTTTTTTTTTTATTTTTTTTATTGCGTTTGTCTTCCTTATCAATATTTCAGTTGCCTCTAAATCTCTCGGTTTGTCACCTCAAAAACCTGGATATCACACACATATTGGTGAATACCAGAGCTGAAATTAAGATTTCTTACATTCTTTTGAGAAATGGTAAAACCAGAAGTACTATTGTTTGTGCATCTCAAAGACATTTGGTTCTATAATGAACATATAATGATTACTGAAGATTGACTTGCGGCGATAAAGACAGATAATCATATTTTTTTTTTAAATATGGTATTTATTCAGAATTTCTAATTGTCCAACCCTCATGAACAGCGGTCTTTGGGAGCAAATGAATGTTCTCAGGAAAGGTGAAGTTCGTTAAGAGCCAATGGCAATTTTACAGGCAGGTTAATATTATTATTACTATTATCATTACTCCTAGGAATTTGAAATATTTATCAAGATTCAGACATATGACATTTTACTAAGAACACACACACTTCATGAGAATCTACGTTATTGCAGCTGACAACATTAATTTGATTTACGTTCAAGTAGTTAAGTTTGACCCTTCTGCACATAATGGTCTAAGACTCTTTAAACAGTTGTCCAGGTTATTGTACTTTGCTTCTCTTTACTGAATTCTGTATCTGGTTCAATCTAAGACAGCTGTTCCTGTTCTAAAGAGCTAGATCAATTGTACTGACCTTTTTAAGCAATAGAATTATTTTTTACCCTTTTAATCGCATTTTTAATTTGTAAAACCGATTGTTTGTAATAATGTAGTATATTCAAAAAGGCCTTGGAATTAACACGAAATATATATATATATATATCTATATATATATATATATATATATATATATACATATATATATATATATATATATATATATATATATATATATATATATATATATATATATATATATACACATATATAGATATATATAATATATATATATATATATATATATATATATATATATATATATATATATATATACTATATAGATATATATATATATATATATATATATATATATATATATATATATATATATATATATATATATATATATATATATATATATATCGACCTCGTGTTTAGCTTTTTATCTGTTTCATTAGTGCATGCGCTCTTATTTCATGTTCCTCCTTATAACGTTAGTATTTGAAATAAATATAGTTTCTATTAATTTGCCTTCTTTTTTTGTTTGTCATCTTAACATAAGAGTATTCTTTTTATTTTTCCTCTTTACATTCGTTCTTCTTCATATTCTCAATACCTCTTCTTTGCTACCTGTTTTGTAATTTCACTCATCTTTACCATTCTGTCCAGATTTGAGTCTGCAATAACCCCCTTCATTTCTCACGACATCTTCTTGGAGCTCTCATCTTCTGATTTTTTGTACGAGTATCTTGTCTCTTCCTCTAATATTAGGAAATGGTCGCTATAGCTTTAGAGTGCTTCAGAATCAGAGCGTATTGCAAAAATTGGATCCTCTGAAAAATGCTTTCCATTTTACCGTTTTCTTTACTTTTCTCCATTAGTCTACAGTGGCACCTTGTCCTACGAGTTTAGTTCGATCCGTGGCCGAGCTCGTAGCTCAATTTGCTCGCACATCAAATCAATTTTCCCCATTGAAAATACTTATAATGCCCTTAATCCGTTCCAACCCTCAAAATGCCACACCATATTTTTATGTTTCATTTTATTATATAAGGAAAATACATTTCTAAATAACAAATATTGCATAAAAACATGATAGAAAGAGTATTTAAAGATATAATGTTTCATACACTGTAAGGTAGTGTTCAAGTTACTATAATTCGTCTTACGATAATCCGATTTTACGAGAGACCAACTTACAATAGCCTAACTTTAACCCATCTAGTTAAATAAGTTGAACAGCAAGAGAGAATGATGAAAGTATTGTTTTAACGTTATACTCGTTGCGTAAATGTGTACAGCCATGAACAACCGAACGAGAAACAGCTTTTTTTGCTAATTACAATCGAATTGGATAACAACATCCGTTTGGCTTGCATTTCAACCATCGTACGATAGTAAACAATGACGTTTTATGTAGAATAGGACTGAGATATTTTTATGTAATAATTTTATTCGCTATAGGTATATCAGAGATCAACAAATAAATATACGTTAAAGTTTAACCATGCATGTTGTAGCTGAATCTGAGAAAACTGTTCAAGCTGCCAATGACTTTTATCGTGCATCGGCAACAAGGATAAAACTCCCGTAAACTTATGCCATCAAACACAACCGTAGGTAGAATAGAGAAAAAATCTTTTTAATAAAAACTACTGGGCTTGAAAGAACACATTTTGCTGTTGTTTTCACGTCGATAAAAGATAAATAAAAGATAAATATCGTGAAATAGCGATCGGAATCACGTAATTTTTTCACCCAGTAAACATGCGGTTAACATAATCTGTTAACGAAAAAAATAATTTAGTTCACATTCATAACGAGTCGTATTCAAGTCATATTTCGACTTAAGACACGTCTCATAACAAAAAATTACCTTGTCTCATATAAGTCAGGTATCTAGATATTCGTTTATGCTAACTAGAAGCAAGAAAATTCGCTCGGAATTGAGTTAAATATGGCGAAACAAACTTGTTCAGAGTTTAAGATTTAGTGTTTAGCCAGTTGGAAAAGCTCCGTCAAGGAGTAAACATGAACAATGTCCAAAATACATCGACATAAACAGGCATCGGTCTAGGGCAGATATATACGTCTAGAATGGTCTAGCCACCGAAATTTGATTTATTGTGTAGAGGTGTGCAAGAACAATTATAATAATAGATAGATAAATAACACTAGTTAAATAAATAAGAGGGCAACGCAAAAATATTTGGCTTTCCCAGTAGGCCAAGAAAAATTGTCGTTAGGCAGCAAATGGTGGCTCAGATATCGTTTATTTGTTTATTTATTTATTTATTTCCATCTATGTTAGTATTACTGCCATCTTAGAATTTTACTCTCAAGTCAGATCTTAGTTTCGAAGAAGAAATGTCCACCAGATTAGGTAAGACAGACGAGTTTCTGGCTTATTTTCGAAGAATAAGACTTACTTGACACAAAGTACACGTAAAATATTGCTTTTGATTGTATAATTAGAATAATACTTGACACAGGGCACACTAAATAGATTTTTTGTAGTTGTAATTAGAAAAATACTTACCTGGCAGAGGGTATGCCAAATAGATTGCTTCTAGTTGTAATTAGAATTATAATTACCTGGCACAGGTACGCCAAATAGATTATTTGTAGTTGAAATTAGAATTACACTGACCTAGCATAGGGTATGCCAAATAGATTGTTTGTGGTTGTAATTAGAATAATGCCTACCTGGCATAGGGTACACCAAATACATTGCTTCTAGTTGTAATTAGAATAATACTTACCTGGCACAGGGTATTCCAAATGGATTGCCTTTAGTTGTAATTAGAATACTTAATTGGTACAGGATATTCCAAGTAAATTGCTTCCACTTATAATTAGAAGCATGCTTACTGGCACAGGGTACGCCAAATAGATTGTTTGTCTTTGTAATTAGAATAATACTTGCCTGGCACAGGGTAGACCGAATTGATTGCTTCTAATTGCAATTAAAAGCCTACTTATTTGGCACAGGGTACACCAAATGCATTGCTTCTAATTGTAATTAGAAGCATACTTACCTGGCACAGGATACACCAAATACATTGCTTCTAGTTGTAATTAGAAAGCTACTTACCTGTGCACAGGATACACCAAATAAAGTGATCTAGGTCATAGAAGCGTACTTACCTGGCACAGGATACACAAATACATGGCTCTAATTGTAATTAGAAGGTACTTACCTGACCACATGGTACACCCAAATGATTGACGTAGTTGTAATTAGAAGCGTACTTACCGGGATAGGGTACACCAAATAACATTGCTTCCAGTTGTAAGTAGAAGCGTACTTACCTGGCACAGGGTACACCAAATAGATTGCCTTTAGTTGTAATTAGAAGTACTTACCTGGCACAGGGTACACCAAATACATTGCTTCTAGATTGTAATTAGAAGCATACTTACCTGGCACAGGGTACACCAACTACATTGCCTTTAGTTGTAATTAGAAGCGTACTTACCTGGTACAGGGTACACCAAATACATTGCTTCCAGTTGTAATTAGAAGCATAACTTACCTGGCACAGGTTACACCAAATACATTGCTTCTAGTTGTAATTAGAAGCGTACTTACAAATAGATTGCTTCTAGTTGTAATTAGAAGCATACTTACCTGGCACAGGGTACACCAAATACATTGCTTCTAGTTGTAATTAGAAGCGTACTTACCTGGCACAGGGTACACCAAATAGATTGCCTTTAGTTGTAATTAGAAGTACTTACCTGGCACAGGGTACACTAGAAATAGATTGCCTTTTTAGTGTTTAATTTAGATAAAATACCGTTGCCTAGTATAGGGTAAACCAAATAGATTGCTTCCAGTTGTAATTTAGAATAATACTTACCTGGCACAGGGTACTCCAAGTAGATTGTCTTTAGTTGTAATTAATTAGAATACTTACCTGGCACAGGGTATTCCAAATAAATTGCTTATAGTTGTAATTAGAAGCATACTTACCTGGTACAGGGTACACTAAATAGATTGCTTTTAGTTGTAATTGGAATGATACTTACCTGGCACAGGTACACCAAATACATTGCTTATATTTGTGATTGGAATGATACTTATCTGGCTCAGGGTACACCAAATAGATTGCTTCTATTTGCAATTGGAATGATACTTACCTGGCAAAGGGTACACCAAAAAGATTGCTGTCATTTCCTTTGCTTCTTCCAGTATTATGTATTTGGTTCCTAGTTCATCAACCTTTCTGCTATATCCTTTATCGTCTGATATACTAAGTGCTGAAGACTCCTTCCGCAATCTAGGATTCCATCTGCTCACATCTGGTCCTCGTTTCTCCAGCTTGCTTCTGTTTGGAAAGCTTTTAGTGCTTCTGAATATTCATCCTCAACTGTTATTGCCTAATGATTGGTTTGGTTTTTGGCTTCAGGTGATAGTTAGGCCGATGTTCGCGTTCTTCATGGTGTCTTGTTGATGAGATTATCATCTGGGACCTCAATTTCTCTGTGCATTTCTCTCCAATTGCGTCTGGAGCTTCCGTGCTTGTGTGGCTTTCCCTCAGCTGTTCCCTTTATATCTATTGCTCTTCCTTTCTTCTTGTTGTCTACTTCTCCAACTATTCCTCCTTCGTCATAGCTGTCTGTTTTTTTTCCTAAGTATCAACTTGAGATCCTCCCTCGTCTTCCACAATCCAGGATTCCATCCGTTCACATCTGGTCCTCAGGTCTCCAGATTGCTTCTCTCTGGAAAGCTTTAAGCTGTCGCATCGTCGTCCTCCTCTGTTATTCTTTTCTCTGAGCTTCCTTTTACCTTAGATTTCAATTCAGACGCATGCGAACTTCGAAGCCTTCAAAGATGGTTTCTAAGGATCTCGATGCTTGCATCTAGAGTCTTTGGATCCAGTGATCCTTATAGCGTTGGGAGTACAGTTCATTTTTCATTCCATCTTTGTATCTTGAGTCTTCGCGTCAGTATGTGAATTTCATTTCATTATTCCTTTCTTGGTCGAACTTAACTGTCAGTTCTGCTCCTTACTGGATGCTTCCCACCCTTCAAGGAAGAGATTCCAGTAGATCTGAAGCAGCATGTTAGTGGAGGATGACCGATGCTATGGCGGAGTGTGGAGTCTGGGACTCCAGACTTCGGAGAACGAATGAGACTTGAGGAAATGCGCAGGAGCATTCTGCCACATTTGACTTAGCATCTTTTAATCTTGGATAGTTGCCATTTCTTGAGAAGACTTAAACGTATGATACTGGTTTGTCAGATTGCCTATGACTGGTTTGTTTTTTTGGTCTGCAGGTTATGGTTAGGCCGATGTTCGCGTTCTTCATGACGTCTTCTTGATGATATTATCTTCGGGGCCTCAATTTCTCTGAGTATTTCTCTCGAAATGCGTCCGCAGCTTCCGTAACTCTTTAGCTTTCCTTCAGCTATTCTTTATATCTATTAACTCTTCCTTTCTTTCTTGTTGTCAACTCCTCCAACCATTCCTCTTCGTGACAGCTGTCTATTTTTTCCTAAGTCTCACTTTGAGATCCTCCTCGTCTTTCGTCTCTTTGTTTTCTGGATCTCTTCGTCTTGATGTCCAGCCACGCCAGCTCCTTCTTTCCGTGGATATTAGCGCCCAAATAGCTGGAAGTGCCCCCACCCTCTAGTGCCTGCCTATAATATATAGCCTTAAATTTCAAAATTCGTTGCATCTCCCGAGGTCTCGTTCATCGATTGCAGGAAGGCGTAGTAAAATAGGATTTTCAACATACCGTGGAAGCTTCCGCCTGTTTCTTATAAGTTCGAAAAAAAAAACCGGAAATTTATCATTTGTCTCCAGTATATCAACTTCCTTGACATAACTTCAAGTCAGGCGTTCTCTTCGTATTGTTATGATGACGTGTGCAACAACCGAATATTTTCTTCTGGGGTTAACCTTGTGTTTATATTTATTTCTTATTTATTTATTTTTTCTTTTACTTATATCTCATTAGATATTTACTCACTGCGTGAGTGTGGTATTATAGGTCTTTCACTGAACGATTTGGTACGCTTGATGCAACTTCAAATGTTGTTATACTTCTCTCTCTCTCTCTCTCTCTCTCTCTCTCTCTCTCTCTCTCTCTCTCTCTCTCGCAAAATACAGCTAGTTGTGAATTGAGAGTGACTATCGCATTCCCAATTTACCCTGTAATTTAGACAAAACAGTTGTTGTCGGTGCTGTGATTTTGCAGATGCTCTTGCTCAAGATTGCAATGTAGATGCAATGAGCTTTTTAATCTTTTGTTGTAAAGAAAATCAGGTGGCCGAGTAATGATAATAGTAATAATAATATTAACCTGCCTGTAAAATTGCCATTGGCTCTTAACGAACTTCACCTTTCCTGAAAACATTCATTTGCTCCCAAAGACCGCTGTTCATGATGGTTGGACAATTAGAAATTCTGAATAAATACCATATATTTTTTTTAAATTATGATCATCTGTCTTTATCGCTGCAAGTCAATCTTCAGTAATCATTGTGTTCATTATGGAACCAAATGTCTTTGAGAAGCACAAACAATAGTACTTCTGTTTTTACCATTTCTCAACAGAATGTAAGAAATCTTAATTTCAGCTCTGGTATTCACCAATATGTGTGTGATATATATCCAGGTTTTTGAGGTGACAAACCGAGAGATTTAGAGGCAACTGAAATATTGATAAGGAAGACAAACGCATTATTAAAAAAAAAAAAGTTTCACATCTGTCGTTAAACGATGCTTGCTTGGAAAGAGAGAGAGAGAGAGAGAGAGAGAGAGAGAGAGAGAGAGAGAGAGAGAGAGAGAGAGAGAGAGAGAGAGAGAGAGAGAGAGACCCTCGTGTATTTTGAGAGTTGGTTTTTGGAAGTTATTGGGTCAGCATTGCCTCATTGTTCAGCGAGCAGAGCGAAAATAACACTATTTAGAAACTTGATGTGTTTTTTAGCTTAACTCACGGTTATGTTCGCCAAATCGCGGCCCATTTGTGAGAGAATACGAATGTTTACTGGTGCTCTCAAGTGTGAATGTGGTCTTCGGCTATCATAACCTAGACTCCTCATGATAGTGGAAATGGCTGAGCACCACATAAATACTTGAGTTGTTAAGACTTAGACTGATGCTTAGCATGTGGGGAAAAAGTGAATAAATGAAGAATAATAGAAGAATGAGCTTAGATTAATAAGGAAAATTATTTGCCCATTAGAGCAAAGTGATGAGTAAATCCAATCATTATCTGACAATTTCAAGTATTGTGGAAAAGTATTATATCATTAAAACTTGTTTTTTCTTTGGATTTGAGGCAGCACTCAAGAGAAAGGCGGTAGAGATGAACTTAGAGACCAATGACAAAATCATATTACTCCCTTAAAATAATACAGCGCAGGTTTTGAGCAAGATATGATTTTCATGATGACCGAAATAATTAAGCTACAGACATCCGAATTACTTCATATATTGCATCTGGCTCTAAGACTTTGTTGTGACAATCTCAGCCATAAAGTATAAGTGCGTAGCATGAGGGAAGTTAGAGGACATCCTGGTTATATATATATAATATATATATATAATATACCTATATATATATATATATATATATAGGATTATATATATAT
The DNA here is from genome assembly GCF_015104395.2 of Macrobrachium nipponense. NCBI lineage: Eukaryota > Metazoa > Arthropoda > Malacostraca > Decapoda > Palaemonidae > Macrobrachium > Macrobrachium nipponense. Next base: position 44,600,496 of record NC_061101.1, read on the forward strand.
TATATCTATATATATAATTATATATATATATATATAAAGGGTGATGCCTCATAGGAAAATCGAAAGGCGAGAAAGCCAAAAATTTTCGGTCTAACACGACCCTTTACTTAGGCACAACTGATCATAACAGAGGTTAGGTTAAGGGACTTAGAATTTACTCCTCATATTCATATTTTTCATATACTCGTGTGGGTTAGGTTTAGGTTAAGGGCCTTAGAATTTTTTCCTTCTTATTTATATTTGTGTGAAATGGTTTTTTTTTCATCTGTAGAGTATATCTTGAGCCAATAGGTTGGGTTTGGTTAGGTTAGGTTAAGGGACTTAGAATTTTTTCACTCAGTGGGTTGGGTTAGGTTAGGTTAGGTTAAGGTACTTAGAATTTTTTCACTTATATTCATATTTATGGGAAATGGTGGTTTTTCATCTGTAGAGTTTATCTTGAGCCAAAATGGGGTTGGGTATTTTCAAGAGGTCGAGCGAAACCATGGTTCTCCTATCCGAAGAGTTCTTCATGAGCCATTTTGGGGTTGGAAATATCCCGTGGAGTCGTTAATGGTCAACGTAGATGAGGTTAAGATAAAGGCAAGCTTATGGGATTTATCGCTTGTTAGCCGAATTGGGGGTCGGGTGTTGAGGTTGAGCTGAAATGGGGTCTTTTTCCCTACTCACGTCGCATCCCTTGTTTGACTGCATGGAAAACCTGAGGAGTAATACGCAAGTCAGCTTCATCTACTTTCACTGCATGTGAATGTAGTCCACTTTCCAAAACCCACTTAGGATAGTCTCCCATCGTCTATTGATTCCTACGGTTTTCATATAGTCAATAAAGGCTTCTTGAATCAAAACTTTGTTATTTTATGCCCACAACCGCTTCATCTGCACGGGAAGTTTTGTAGTAATACTGATGGAAGTCATTGTTATTGGTTCCACAGATGATCGTCTTTCCCTTTCACTACTTTTGATAGAGCATTTAAGGTAACTATCAAAAACATAATCGGTACGACTTAATTTGCACAGATTATTAACATTACAGTCAAGGTTTTTAAAGAGGCCTTCAAATGTGTTCTTACTTTTAAGTGGCAACTTACGAAACTGATTCATAGCATCTATAATTCTGGAGGTTTTCAAAATATCTTCTTTTTCGAAACTGTTGTCTTTATGTTCGAGTTTCTGTGTCAGTTCGGACATGAGTGCAGATTTCGTGGTCTTGGTAATTGCACCATTTAATTCTCATCAAATAAGGATGATGGTAAAATGTCATAAGTAGGAATTTTTGCCATGTCAATTACTCTCTCTTTAGCAATGCCAACTTTCCTAAGAGCCAACAAATGATCTTGTATAGCTTTTTTCACAGTTTGCTTTTTTTTCCTGCATCCTTGATTGCGATCGAAATATAGTTGGAAAAGTGGGAAGTTTTTGCTGATGTATAGTTCCTGAAATTGGTATATTTTGCTTAAAAACCTTTCCCTTCGATACATGTCGAATGCTTCTTGTGCTGTCGTCAAAAATTTAGTAATTTCTGGGCATTTAAGTCTGAAACACACTCGTTAATTATGATGCTGTGAAGCCTTTTTTCGCCTGTTCCAAGGTTTTCTCTACTTTCATCATACAAGAGCATCTGTTGGATATTGGATTCCATTTTACATCTGAGAGTCCCTCTTAACTCATGATGCATGATTAGTTCATAGTCTACCGGTGTAACGTTGAGGAGCTCTTGTAACATTTCACTTATGGGGAGGATCTCGTGATAAGAGAGTTTCCATTCAGTATTATATTCTTTCCTTTTTGTTTGGCCATTGATTCCTCCACTTAATTTCTGGGATCGGTTTATCGTTTGTTCAAGGGCTATTTCAATACTTACAGCATTGAACCTTCTTTGCGTTCTCCGAACAACAAAGTGGCCTTTCTTGAATTGTTCATGAACTTCAGGGTGATTGGCCTCCAAATTAAGCATTTGTTCAAAGAACAGAGAAGCCCATCTCAAATAATTCTTCAAAGTTTGCAGATAGAGATCCCACTTCCCTTCTCTGTCTGCTTGAATTACGTTTTTCAAGACTTATCAGGTACAAGAGTCCCTCAAGACAATTACACTGATGTGAAGTTTGAACCCTTTTCTCTGTGAAAATATGTAATGGTTTGAAAGTTTCTTCTGATGCCATTATCAATTATTGGAATTTGGATTGAGCATCCTCTGTTTATTTTTTCTTTTCATTGCACTGATTAGCTACATCACTAACCATTGCAACGTCTGCTTCATCCCCATGAGTTCTCAAAAAAGCTTTCCATTTAGTCCTTTCTATCACCTCTGCAAGCATGCACATTCCCTTTACAGACCTCACACAGTTACTGCCTTTCAAAACACTCTCTGTTACCTTCACACCAAACACATGGTTTTCAATGAGGACATTTTCTAACCCACTACCAAATAGATATTTCCCAATACATGCAAGTGGTATTTTAGTCATATGGAAAGATCCCAGCAACAATTGCCTGCAACAAGCTTACAACTGTTTCTGCTTTTGTGATTTCATCGCAAGATGAAATGTTTCAGTGTTCAGAGGCTGAAATTTGGTGGAAGGGTAACAGATTTACATGGTAGTAAATGAAATGTGGGATTACTAAGTTTATAGTCCATTGTTGATGACAGCTTTGCTTTACAAGGAATTTTGTCTGGAGCTTCTTGAAATGAAATAAGACCATAACAGTATCATGTGTTCCTTGCAGACCTGAAAGACTTGCTTCTTCATGGTCAAAATTATCCATAGCCCCTATAGTGAAGCTGGTTTTAGTAAAATGACTGGGAGAGCAAGACTCTCTGAACATTCTTTTGCCGTATATTGAGGAAGGGTACGACAAGATTTCATAATTTCATTGTAACTTACTGACAAACCACCCTAACTGAATAAAGTCATGAACAGGGTGCCTTTACACTTCTCGTGGATAGAATGTCCTGTCATTGATTGAAAAGGAGTCGATTTCTTCCCCTATTGAAGGTTGTAAAATAATACCTGAAAAAGGATTTTGATTCTGCACATTAAAGCAGTTTCTGTTTTTCCAAAAGTATCTTCATATTCATCACCCTCTATTTCATCACATTCTTCATCTTCATATGAATTTATATCTGTTTTCCCGTTCCCATTTATAATGGAAGAGAACGTATTAACTTTATTCTGTTGCAGTAACTCACACAAAAATTCAATCAGTGGGTGCGGGATTGCAGTTGTATGCCATGACTTCAGTTAACCTTTTCGTTTCTACTTTTTACACATTTTTTGCTATGAAGTTATCTAATTTTAAAAGAAACATTGTGAGAAATCTAAAAATCAATAGAAAATGGTGCACCTGGAATAAAACAAAAAACAAAATAATACTTGGAAATTCTGTGCTAGCGCTTTTGCATAATCTTTAAGAACAAAATATAGCCTAGAAAGTTTATGACCGTGTTGCCAGATGTCTACCCAAGATTTTTTCCTAACATGATTTGAAGAGAAACTTAGTTTACCCAAAAATTCCTGGGGGTCCTCTTGCCAGGGCCCGGACTACCTCCTATTGTACAGTACCACCGCTCCCCTACATTTCAGGCAACTCCGACCTCTCGCTACCAACTCCATCAGAGGAAAGCAGTGCTAATGATAAAGATTATTTTAAAATTCACCCGCTGACAAACGTAGCATTAAAATGCTTATGTTTACATAATATTTTCTGTTCGAAATTACTTTTTCCTTCATTCCCCAAAATATTTGCATAAAATCATGTTACAACCCTGTAGTATGAATGTTGTAGCTGTCAAGGAACAATCCCTTATTACAGCAGTAGGTTTTTATTGTCAAAATATCTGAAACTGACTGAAACGAGAGTCACCTTTCATATTTCTTTTCTTTTCACCTACTTATAATATGCTTAAGACAGTAGGTCTAAGCATACATATGAAACTAATTCTAATGAATTTCTATATAGAAGAAATGAATAACTACAGAAAGATTAAGCAAAGAAAGCTCTTATGAAAATAAGCCTTTCTTAATGTATTCGTCAGCTTTGACTCCCACAGCTTTCCAATGTGTCCGGATGAAACAGGATGATATGCAAGGTATGAGTAAACTATGTTAAGCAATAATTAAAAGAATAAGAAAAAGGAGAACATGGGCAATAAAAAGAATATCGGGAATAATAGAATAAAGCAGATTAATATGATGTCGATTTAAATATTCATTCACATTACGCATCCGAGAGAGTATACTGCCGAAAATAGACCTTGGGTAATCTGGTGTAAAATCGGAAGTCAAATTTAGGCTTTCTAAATGTCATGTAAATTATTTTATTAACAAAAGGACAAAATTTGTTGAAAAATACACTTTGGTATCAAAGAATATTGACTGGCTTAATGTATTTTAAATCGGCTGTAGGTGACGAACAAACGTCACCCCAGTACTGTACGATATGTTGGGTCAAGGCTCTAGCTGTAGCACAGCCAACTTCTTAACGCTTATGCCCTTGCTGTCATGAAGCATTAGGTTGAGAATGAAATTAGAATTCGTGGACTCGTGGATATATACTTTCCTTACTTTGCAAAATAATTAACTTTGATATATTGGATAAACTGACTTCATTCCAATTTAATTCATTTCAAGTATAACATCTCTGAGAGGAATTATTACTTATTTATTTATAAGTAAATAATCTGGCACCTCCATATGGCAATACTTCCATAACGAACAATGAATTAAGAAACTAAGCCAATTGTTTGTTGGGCGTGTGTAAATCCCAAAAGTCATTTTAGGATTTTCCTATGAGCTCAGTTAGGAAGTAATTCACGATCACACCCTAACGCCTTTGAGAAGTGTTCTGATTATAGGGAGTATTTCAAGCCTACCTGAGCTCCACCTCCTTACTACGTGACCTGATCCATGTGTGGTTCTCCGCTCCCTTTCACGCTTACCCTTACCTCTCTAGTGTTAATGACTTACCTCAAGGATTAATCCCATTGCCCATCAGCTCAGGATATCAGAGCGACAAGAGGGGATTGGCAACTCTCAAGGAAATCAGAACAGCCATACATAAATGACAGCTCAACGAGAAGAAGTTCCAGAAGACTGCTGGGCCTTGACCCAGGCTAACATCCCAAACATCTCTTGAAAATGGGCCACAGATAGGGCCTGAAAGTACTCGAGTGTGTAGTAAAACAAAATGTAAATACTTAGAAGTAAACAAGTTACAAAGTGATTTTGTGGGTTTCTTTTTCAATCTTCAGAAGAAAACTGAAAGAAGTTTTTGTTTGGTTTACTTCTCTATTGTTAATCCCTTCTGGTGAACTACTGTGCTGGCCACATACTATTTCCTTTCCAGTTACCTGCCAGATTTGAATCCCCAAAGGAATACAAGACAATAGGATAGCTGTTTATGATCAAAACAAGAAAACATGATAACGTTGGTCATCTCTTGGCATATATAGCGGTGAAGCAACCACATGTGGCTACTGCTAGGTAGTCAGTTAATCGAGGGGATACTCTGTGAGAGTCTGTCCCAGACGGTCCCCTGTAATGCTGTCCCTGTGAAGGTTGGGTCCGTCTGCAACCGCTCTGCACCTCAGCACTGATGAACCTGTAGACCCGACATACCCACCGCCTCTCTCCTTATTTTCCCTTGGTTCAGACTGATTGTAACGCCGCTTCCACTGATGGTCCCTACAATGGCCGTTTGGCTCTATTACAGGTCTTGTCCACGAGCAAAACTATAGTGATTGGAAATTGTAGTTTGGCCTCACCACTACTTTTACTTATTTCCAACCTGTTCTCCTGTTCTCCAAAATCCATATCTGTTGAAATCTCCTTCAGAGATTTTCATGACTTTGACTTTTGGTTCATGCAGGTCTCATAAGTATCGGAATACCAGTGTTAACTTATAAGTGATACAATTTTGATACGATTTTATTGTTACACATCATTACTGTTCTGCATTATCATATTGAATAAAACTATCCCACCTTATTCTCAGTGTCACCAGTCTTTCTAAAAATAAATGTCAATAGAGAATTCATTTTTCGGTGTCGACAACCGAATCCATCCTGAAAAAGAAACCATAATTATCAAACACTGAAGTGCATAGATAAATGGAATGGATAAATGTCCTATAACTCTTTCTAAGTGTTTCTCTACACTTCCAATCCCCTAAAGTTTTCCAAAGTCTTTCTTTCATGTTACCTTATTGGTAGACCTTCTAAAGCGACTCTCCAATTTTTGGGTCACCACTAACAGTTCTTGTCTAATGCCTCCATAAGCTCCCATACTAGGGATTATATCTCATTTTCTCTAATGGACATATGCACTTACACATACTAATGGACGTACGGATGCACGCACGCTAGTCTTTTTCGGTTCCGTGTACTTGCATTTTCTCATTGCTCATGTACACGTCCTATTTAGTGCACTGACGTCACAGTCATGTGATTCCGAACTAATCAGGTCATTTGCGCTCCTGCAATCTCGCCACTGCGATTAGAAATGTTATGTCTTTTGTCTCGTTTGAACATCTTGAGGAATTCACTGTTTTTCACTTGTCCCAAAACACCAAGACACTCGAGGCTGTATTGTTTCCGTATCCAACTGCCTGTCACCTCGTTTTGAATTTAATATATATCCACTTCTACATATGTCCAGTGCCTTTCATATATATATATATACATATATATATATATATATATATATATATATATATATATATATATATATATATATATATTATATATTGCTACTTTCGAAATGCATGTTTCCCCTCTTTGAAATGTCATGTAGATTGTGTAACATTTAATTTTACTTAATTTTATTCAAGAATTAATTAAACTTTACTTTGTTTTCAAGTAACAGCAATTTTCCCTGATATTGTGAATTTCACTTATAAATTTTGAGTTTAATAATAAATTTTTGTATTTAAAATTTTTATAAGTGTTTTTATTTTTATACCAGTATATTTGCATCTGATTATATTGATGATAGGTAGAATCATAGAGTGTAATTGGTTTGTTTTTTCTTCATTTTACTTGAAGTGACTTAGAACCAGGGAAGTACTTAGACTTCTGAGATCAGGGGAAATAATTAGACTTTTAAAGTTGTTGATGGAGTGATGCCTTTTGATTAATTTAATTACTTACAAGATTACCTCACACCTGTTTTGATGAACTTAGTCTGATTTTCTGCAATACTGGTAAGTGTTAAGGGATCACTGTTGCCTTTAGAGTATTCAGTCGTTTAATACGTGTTATGAGGGTTCAGGGGTCTGGCTTTTGTGAGGTAACATTAAATGAATGGTAAATGTAGTAACCAGATACTTGGCACTTCGTAACAATATATTATATATATATAAATATATATATATATATATATATATATATATATATATATATATATATATATATATATATATATACATACATACATACAGGATTCACTGTAATTTCATTGCAGTAATTGCATCGTGGTAATTTCATCGTGGTAATTTCATCGCATGGTAATTACATCTCATGCATTTTCACCGCATTGTAATTACATCGTAATATATCACATCGTCAGTGATTTTATCATAAGGTTTCTTTCACTGGAAGCTAAGTAAATCGTACAAGGCAAAAAAATAAATGAACAATAAGATATAATGCACTTGTTTTTCTGTAAAAAGTTCCTTGTATTACTGTTATAATTGTTGACTGGTATTTAACTATTTGCAAGCAGCTTGTTTGTTGACTTTTCTTGCATAAGTAATTTCATTATCTTGATTTTTCATAGATTAATGATTTTTACTTGTTTTTATGCTTTTCATGGCTGTCCCTTTTTAAGCATGATTTGCTTTATTTTAAAAAGTAAAAATATATGTTTGGTGTTGGAAAATCTACTCCGAAAATCTAACTGGATAATCAACTGTAAAACGTTTTAAACATATCTAAACATGTTTTACAACATATTTAGTTTCAGAACGTTCATAACTTTTCTAACACTCAACAAACAACTTTTATTATTAATGGGGATTTTAAATGTCTTTATTTTTTATTTATTCTTTTAGCGTCGATGATTATTAGTTGTTTGACTCCAATCTTATTTTAAACTCAATTAATCAGTCTAAGAAAAAAATAGGATAGCAAAGAAAGCGACATTCTTTAAAAAGTTTTTTTTTTATTATTTATTTTCAAATACGTATAGTGCAAAACAGCATATATTAAGAAAAATATTCCAAGAAAAAAATTATTCTAACCATATTAAAAAAACATATCTGCGAGACAGTTGTCTTTGCACTCAATTCCTCAAAACGACAAGTTATGCCAAATTCCTCTTAGATAATCCAGAGCTTGGCGATTTTCACACTCATTGACTATTCTTTGAATTCTTAATGCAGTATCCTTATAGTTCCTTTTCTTACGGGGAATTTCCGCACCTGATGCATATTGTTCCATTATTACTTCATTTCTCGCTTGCACTTTTTTCAAGATTTGTAAAAATTTCCAGATGGTAGGATGAGATGCCCCAATTAATTCGCTGAACGAGCGATGCCACTCTTCACATTCATTGTTCGTCTTAGAAGCACATAATTTGGCTGCATCAAAACAATTCCACAGCACATGATCAAAGAGACTAAGCGACGATTTGGCTTTCCAATTTGGGCTTCCAATTTGGGCTTCCTCAGGAAAATCATTATTGTCAATTAAATATTGAAAAGTGCCAACCACATCGGAGACAGGAACAAATGCAATGGCTGCAATCATACGCATTTTTAATGCGAATTTGACATCACTTTCGTACAACTGTTGCAGACTATTTGATTGAATGGACCGAAATAAACTTTGTGAGAAGTGAAAAAAGAACCTTTTTTTATCTGAATTAGGAAAAACTGCTCTAAAAGCATTAACCGCTGCATGTTCAAAATCAGTCATAATTGTGCTTGGTGATAACGTTACCTCTAAAACATTTAGTACTGAAGATAGTAACTAAAACATTTAGTTACTATCTTCAGTTTTGTTACCCATTAAAGCGAAAACAAGAGTCAAAACGTCACCATTCATGATACCGCGCAATGTGTATAATTGTTTAAATAAAGAGGGTACTGTTTTGAAAGTCCAATCTGCATACCAGTTGCTTGCACTAGATAATACCTGAAGATTTCTCCGAGTCGAAAATAAATTAATCCGGTCTGATCCATCATCACTGTCGAACAGAAGAAATGACTGATTTGAATGTGTTATCCTATATTGCGGAGGAATGCTTAACTGGAGCAAACATTCTGGATTTGCAGGAATTTGTGCTGCGGTATTTCCAGCATTGCGTATATTTCTTCTTATGTACTGAAGTGGTGGTAAGCTGACCACAAAACTGCTTGGGATACTCCAACGTACGCGGTGCAATGTGTTGATTCTTGAGTTGTGATTGCTTTTTCTTTAGTTAAGTTAATCACTTTGGCAGCTTCAACACGAGCAATATCTCCTGCATGATTGTGTTCTCCCAATCGTTATGTAATAGAATCTTCATTTGTATGGACTCTTGCATGGCATTTTGTTTTATAAATGCCATGCATTTTCAAATAGTTTTTTCGCCACTAGTTCGTTCTTTCATAAATAGATGACTATTATCAATGAGCTTTTACTTATTCCTTATGCTTACGACATACTACAGAAGCATTTTGATAGGTTTAGTTTTAGTTATTTACAAAAACGAATATGTTTACCACTCAGAAAACTAGTTGATTACAAAAACCGAAGATTTTTATGAACAATTTCTTATATAGGAAAAGTCAACAAGCAGGCCATTTGCTATTAGTTAGATAGTTAGATACTTTGATCTCATCAACAACTATAACAAGAATACTTGGACGTTTTACAGACAAACAAGTGAATTAAATTTTACTGTTCATCTATTTTTTGGCACTGTGTGGTGAAAGAAACCTTGCAATGAAATTTCTGACGATGTCCATGTAATTACAGTGAGGTGAAAATGTATGAGATGTAATTACCATGTGATGAAATTACCAAGATGATATTACCTGATGTAATTGCTGCGATGAAATTACCGGACACATATAGACAATGGTTCTCCGAATTCGTGGCGGATGCGTACCAGATACCCCCCGAGAATAGTTAGAACACGAATAATTGAAACCCTATAAAAACACTAAAACGGCCTATTTTGTTAGTTAAAACTCAAGAAAAACCTTTAAAATGTTTATGCTTGGTCTTTTGAGTGCATTCTATGATGAAACTGAAATAAAAAAAAAGGAATTTGTGGATATTTCTCATAGAAAAATACCACGAATAGGCGAGTTTCAGGCGAATAATGGGAGGAAATGTTCAAATATTCCAGAGAGAAGTCCGCGAATGCACAAATCCATGACTCTGGAGAAAGTGAATACGGGGATCCACTATATATATATATATATATATATATATATATATATATATATATATATATATATATATATATATATATATATATGAATCACGAAAGTTTGGACGTGATAAATCCATAAATAAAGGTATAAGCCACGAAGGAAAAATAAACAATGGAGTTTCTGCAAGATCTTTCGACGTTCAACGTCCTTTACTCTGCTGAGTAAAGGACGTTGAACGTCGAAAGATCTTGTTGACACTCCATTGTTTATTTTTCCTTCATGGTTTATACCTAACCTACATATATATATATATATATATATATTATATATATATTATATATATATATATATATATATATATATATATATATATATATATATATATATATGCTTAGAAAATCACAGTAGATGCAGAATACCACAGGAAAAATCCAAGCGCTTTTGTCTTTACTAAGACATTGTCAAGGAACGAATGAGATACAGTTGGAAAGAAAGTTATCAGGTAGATAAAAAGATCAAGAATACCAGATGGTTAATTGTCAAAAGGGTAAAAATCAAAGAGATAATCCAGGATTATCAGATATCACACAGTCACAAACCTAAACACAGATTTGACCCTAACAGAAACTACAACGTATCCATATAGTCCAAAACATGTAAAAACTGAATATATCAATTTTGTTGCTTATATTTATCTACAACTTTTTTCATTATGGAGGCATCGAGTTTAAATAAACCAAGACTTAAATTTAGAACATTTCTATTATTTGACTTGATGAAACAAGATTCATTGATATTCCTTTTAACTGTGTCATTACATGGGATTAAGGCTCTTGCTTGACTCCAGTTAATAGGATGATCTAAATCTCTCACAGTATGAATAATGCACTCGATATTTGTCCAGTTCTCACGGAATATTGGTACTGTTTGAGTCGTTGTGAAAGAGATTTACCGGTTTGTCCAGTAATAGACTTTATCACACTTTTTGACGAGGAACTTCATATATGCAGCCTGGAAGATCTTTAGGAGAATTTTTTATTCCTGAACTCTTGACATTAATATTACTGAAAAAAAAAAAACATTTAAGTCAAAAAGCTTTAAAATTCTGGGAATTTCTAATAACCTTTCATCATAGGTTAATTTTAGAATGTTATACTTACTAAATTCAAGATTGTCATTAAGATGTTTTTCTAGCTCTTTTCCATGCCACATCTACAAAAGTCCTTGGGTATTTAAGTTCCAATGCAATATCATAAATAGTTTTAATCTCAGCGTTAATAAACTGCGGGCTACAGACACGTAAAGCCCTTAGGAAAATCCCAGAAAAAACAAAGAATTTAACATTTTGATGTTGATTGGAGTAGTAATGAACAAAATAGGCGATGTTAGTTGATTTCCGAAAGGCTGAAAAGGTGAAATTTCTATAATTTCTATAGACAGTTTTTACATGTTTTGGACTACATGAATACGTAGTTTCTATTAGGGTTAAATCTGTGTTTAAGTTTGTGACCGTGTGATATCCGATAATCCGGGATTATCTCTTTGATTTTACCCTTTTGACAATTAACCATCTGGTATTATTGATCTTTTATTTACCTGATAACTTTCTTTTCAACTGTATCTCATTCATTACTTGAAAATGCGTTAGTAGTAAAAGACGAAAGCGACTTTGATTTCTGTGTCATTCGATTATATATAATATACTATATATATATATCTTATATATATATATATATATATATATATATATATATATATATATATATATATATATATATATGACTGGTAAAAGTATTCTGTAACAACACAGAATTCCATCTAATAAAAGGAGCCCATAAAAACACCAAAATGTAGAGAAAAAAGTACTATATTTCAGAGACTGCTGTCTCTCTCTTCAGGTATATGAATGAGAAAAGTTTACAGAAAAGGTGGTATTTATACCAAGAGATTCGTCCACAAGTAAGCCAATTTAGGTCACCCCCGCTGATAATCTTCCTTTAATCTTCTTAAGCGTTGGTTGAATGAACACTGCGTCGACGATGTCCGATGTCCAATTCCCTTTTGAGATGTTCATTACCTGCCTTAATAAAAGAGAAGACAGGTAATGAACATCTCAAAGGGAATTGGACATCGGACATCGTCGACGCAGTGTTCATTCAACCAACGCTTAAGAAGATTAAAGGAAGATTATCAGCGGGGGTGACCTAAATTGGCTTACTTGTGGACGAATCTCTTGGTATAAATACCACCTTTTCTGTAAACTTTTCTCATTCATATACCTGAAGAGAGAGACAGCAGTCTCTGAAATATAGTACTTTTCTCTCTACATTTTGGTTTGTTTTTATGGGCTCCTTTTATTAGATATATATATATATAATATATATATATATATATATATATATATAATATATATATATATATATATATATATATATGTATATATATATATATATATATATATATATATATATCTTAGTCTCTTCGCTTTTGCGAAAGACTTTTTGTTTCTCCTTACGACTGTCATTCGTAAGTATTTCTGGTTCCTTCCATCTCCTATGTGATATCTTAGTAGAGTGGTTCTTCTTAAACTAAAGGAGAGGATTCAAACAGATAAGTTGAAAAAAGGTATAACAACTTTATTCTGTAACTCCATACTAAGAGATGCAGTTCGGTCGGGAGACCGATATGTTTGAACGCTGGTACGGAACTGCCATTCTAAAGCATCACGTCGATAGCGAAACATTAGCTATCTCAGCGATTCATATAAAAACATACGTAGTCCGCCGGCTCGGAAGTTACAAGTTTCCGGCGTAGGTTAACAGGTCAACCGCTTCCCATGGAAGTTGTTGTGCAAAGTTATCAGTAATGCAAAACGATGACAATGTAACAGATTTAAACCAGGCTACTGCAGACAGCACATAGCGTAATCTAGATCTGCATTGGTCACGTAGGACCCTCCTAATGCCATGACCTCAGGTCATGGGTTTTTATTTACAGATTATGTAATTCAATAATGTATTTATTACATTAGGCTCGGTCTGCTACCATTCAAGCCTTGAATAACAAAAGTTACTTTAAACATTGTTTCTTAGGAGCGTGCTCGTAACATATGTTCAGGTATAAACATAATAAGTGATTAAATGCATAAAAAGTTTTGTTACATACCCTTTTTGACATATTCATAAACAAAGATAAATGCATGGAAAATCTAGATCCATGTTTGGTAATAATAATGATTAGGTACCCAAAAATAATAAAAAGGTAAAAATCAAAAGATTAAACATGTATACATGATTAATATGATAATAGGTAACCTGATTAAGAATAGTGGTTACTGATATATTATGGTAATAGGTAACCTGATTAAGAATAGTGGTTACTGCATAGATTATGGCATGATCATGGATAATTGTTAAAGAGTACTTGTCACTCTTTGTAATAGGTAGAAATATAATTGTACAATTGTATAATAGGTATAATTGTGTAATTGTGCACAAATGCAATATATAGGGCTGGTGGATATTTTTATTAGGTGCCCGAAAAATACCTTTAGGAGTATATAATGTATAATATTGGGCTATAATATTTTATTAGGTGCCCGGGAGATACTTTAACTGTTCAAATGCAAAGGCGTGAGCCTTTCTTGTCCTACATTTTGCCAGCATACAGACCGCTTTTCACACACAACACAATTCCAGACAATTTCCCTAGGCACAACATGAAATGGCCAGTTTTCAGGCGGCTCTAAAACTCAAACGACTTGAGTTTAACGGGTACGTCATCTAGACGGGACAATACGTTTCCTTGGAGATCCTTCTGTTTACGCCTCAGCCTACGCCAAGCAAAGATGTTGACGGCGATAACCAATATGGCCGTCACGCTGAACACGGCCAGCAGAAAAAGTAAGTAACGAACAGATTTTCTCCACCTGCAATAAGTCGGTGACGCGTGGTTCATCTCAGCCAGTTGCGTCAAACGATGAGCCACCCGCGCGTTGTATGGGAGAGGTAGTGATGGGATAATTGTAGACGCCCAAGTATAGTTCGCTCTGACGGTGTAGTTTGTAGATGTCCCCGTACAACCATCAGCTGCTACAAAGATTGGGGAATGGGCGGTGGTCCCATCTGGACATACGACGTGGAATCCGGCTTTGTCGTAACGGATCCAGGAACCATTATTCATTCTGTAATTGAATTTATTACTGTAAAAGGGATAAAGTTTTCCCCAGACAACCTTCGCTTGTATGAGAGAGAGAGCCGTTTAGCACGATGCCTAACTCACATGAATCCGTTGATATAGGATAGAATTCAAAAGAGTCAGCTGTACAAATTTTATTATTCATGGCTTCTGAACAGTGAGTGAGTTTATCTAAGTCTTTAATGACTGTAAATGATTTCCTATCAGAAGAAATCAGTACATGCCCCGTCAAATTGGATATTACTGGACTTGAGTTATTCGTCATGAAAGTAGGAAACGGTGCTATTTTGTATGATTGCCAAGCATCGGAAGAATCAAAAGGTATGGTGATCATAATCCTATAATTTTCAACGCTGACTGATATTAGACTATAATAGAACTCTACTTTATGGGCGTCTAATAAAGGAATATAACCTAGTTTCTCCCGTCCGTTTTCCAAAGTTAACGTCAGATCTTTAATAGGCATGAGGTGTGGAGATAACACACCCTTTGTCGCTAACGTAATAGCTTCTACATAATCTTTTGATTTCTCAATAAAATGTGATATTTTCACACGGATATGATCTATTTTCGAACTATAGTAAGCTATGTAGCCAGCAAATGTTGAACTTCCATGACCTGATCGATATTATTTGAATGTTCGTTTACTATACTCATTATTTGATTGATTGAAGATAACTGACTGCGAAGTTCGGACAAAGCTAATTCGGTTTTGTGTTGCAAAAAAATCAATTCTTTTATTTTGATTATTTATCTTAAGGCGATTTGAAATTCCTAAGCCTAGATTCGCAACAGATCCTAAGATGTTTAGTCCAGCCAGAATAAGCGGGTTGCGGCGTTCGAGATTATTGTGCCGCACAGACCACATCAGCAGGTCACGAGCAAGTTCCTCTGCCTCGGCGGTTTTATTTTGTATGTCATAAGACAACATTTCCGCGACGCTTAGGGTTTGAGCTAGCGAAATCTCTGAGTTAGCTTGAAAATTACGTTGGTGCATTTCCTTAAGCGGAAATGGCAAACCTCATCAGGTCATTCTTTAAGTTAAGGACGTCATCTTCAGGCAAAAATATGGCCTGCATATCCACTTCTATGACTATATTACTTGACACTATGAAAACATCGTCTGTTCTCTCGATAATCGAGCCATGATTAAATTCTATTTCTTTCGTCCTAGCGCTCTTTCCATACAACAAAGATGTCTGAACACACAATATCACTCATAACAATAACAGATTCATTTTTGAAAACCTGCAATGAGTAAATATATGTAATAACTCGTGTAAAAGAATAGGTTTACATACAAATATGATTAATATATATATATATATATATATATATATATATATATATATATAATATATATATATATATATATAAATTATTATACAAGTTTCATAAATACAACCATTTTTTCCCTCACTCCATCTACCTTTCTTTAGATTCTGATATGTGCCAATGGAACTATCCTCACATCAGTGGGTTTGGATACATTTTGAACCCTAAATCTATTGGCCGTTAATATTTCTAAAATGTTAAACGGGCCTTCAAACTTAGGTGTCAGTTTATAATTTAAACCTTTACGTACGATACTTGTATGTATACCTGATCGCCCATGGCATATGTTCTAGTTGGCTTAGCTATTTTATCATGATTTTTTTTTTTTCATTATTATTTGTGCTTCTTCTAGATTCTTACGAAGTATTATATCGACTTATGCTTGCATCCATAACATCCTTTAGAGGATTTGATAAATTAGTTGTAGGCGTTAGTACATGGAAAGGTGTTCTAGCTGGGATACCGTACAGTGCCTCGTGCGGTGTCATTTTAATAGACACATGATACGAGTGATTAAGTGTGCTTAGTACCGCAGGTATGGCAATGTCCCAGTTGGGGGTCTGCCCCCCTAAGGTGACCCTTAAATGTTTAAAACCTTACAGCTTTGATTTAGCCCTTTCCACTAGCCCATTAGACTCTGGGTGATAGATCATGGTATTGATTTTCTTTATACAAAGGAATTCGCACAAGGAGTTAGGAAATGATTATTGAACTCCCCCGCCCGAGCTGATATAATGGTGTGTGGAATTCCATGTTTACAAATGTAGCACTCGTAAAACTTTCTAGCGCACTCGACTGCGGTTTTTGTTTTAAGCGCTATCAGTTCTGTATATCGAGTCAAAGCATCTATGATTACTAGGAGGTGCTTATTTCCTCTATCTGACTCGTAAAATCCTGTTAATAAATCTAAGTGTACTCTTTCAAAGGGTTGATTTGGCACGGGGTAAGCCCCTAGGCTTACAGGTGTCTTCGTGTGCCCTTTGTATTCTTGACAAGTGCGACAATTTGCTATGTGCTTTTTTATATCTGTAAGCATCGTATGCCAATAAAATAAGGATTGGCTTTCTGTGACATTAAGGAATAACCCGGGTGTCCATGCAGTGGATTTTCATGCACAACCATTTTAAGACAGTGGGTATGAGTGAGATAGGTACCACCACCTTGTTGTTATTCAACTGTGGTGTGTTGCGGGTTTTCCTCGTCACGGATCACACAGGATATTATCTTTGATGATATAATTCTGCTGCTTATACTTTATGTATTCCTTTTCCTTCAGATTTCCGTTTAACGCAATGATGATTTTTTCTATTTGCGGATCTTTTTCTTTGTTACTGTCTGTAATAGTTCAGCACTCCAGCCCAGATCTTCCTGTTCAGATATAGTTTTAACAATGGGCGTGGAGGTTGAGATATCTATTAATTCAGCTAATGGCTCAGTACAAGATGAAGAGGGGTTGCGTGATAATGCGTCAGCAATGATATTTGCTTTCCCAGGTAAATACCCGATCCTCGCGCCAAAGTCCTGGATGATCATGTGCCACCGAGTTCGCTTAGGGCTGTGACTAAAGCCTTTAAAGAAGTCGGTTAGGGGCTTATGATCAGTGAGAACCTTGACGGGATAACCGTATATTATAAATTTAAAATGCACGAGTGAATAACAATAGCGAGCCCTTCCTTGTCTATTACTGCATATTTACTTTCGGAAGGTCTCAGTTTACGTGAATAAAAAGCTATAGGGAAAAACTGTTTATCATATTGTTGAAGCAATACCCCACCTACTCCTAGGTCTGAGGCGTCTGTTGCTATGAAGAATTCCTTACCGAAGTCAGGAAATTTCAAGATAGGAGAACTACACAGTTCATCTTTCAATTTATCGAACGCCTGTTGATGAATTTCAGACCATATGAAATCTACGCCCTTTTTTATAAGATCGGTTAGGGGAGTGGCTATGATGGAGTAGTTCCTAATAAACCTCCTATAGTATCCGCTACACCCTAAAATTGCTGTATTCCCTTGACGTTAGTAGGTATCGGAAAGTTACGGATAGCCGATACGTTATCATGGACTACTTTAAGACCTTCACTAGAAACCGTGAAACCTAAATAGACTAGTTCTGTTTTAAAAAAATTCACACTTACTTATCTTTACCCTTAAATTATGCTGCCTTAGTCTTTGTAGCACTAACTCTAATTTACGTAGATGTTCTTCTAATGTATTGGAAAAGATTACTAGGTCGTCCATGTAGGCATGTAGGATATCTTCTAACAAGTCTCCAAACACAATGTTTATCATACGAGTAAAAAGTTATGGGAGCACAACGTAAACCAAAAGGCATACGCAAAAATTCATAATGTCCCCTGGCTGTGCTGAAGGCAGTGTATGGGATACTCTCTTGTTCCAACGGAATCTGATGAAATCCTTTTAGTAGGTCCAAGCTGGTGAAATATTTGTTCTGACCTAGTAGAGATAGGATATCATCAGTACATGGTACTGGGAATCGGTCAGGGATTGTTTCTTCATTTAAACGACGAAAATCGACGCATATCCGCCAAGTTCGATCTTTTTTCGGTACTACTATTAACGGAAAATTATAAGGGCTGTTTGATTTCCTAATGACTCCTTCTTTTAGCATTTTACCTACTTCCTCTGTTATCTCATTCTGAAATTTCATAGGAAGTCGGTACGAAGGTACATAGATTACTTTCTGTTTGTCCTTGAGCCTTATTTGATGCTCGATGACATCCGTTTTACCTAAGGTTCCATCTGTAGTGGAAAAAACATCATGATATTCAGTTAAAAGATTCAAAAATTTCTGCTGAATTTCTTCTTCTTGAATGTCCTTATTGATTTTGTTCTTTATAGATTGCAAAGGGATCATCCGCAACTGATTGAGCGTGATTTATCTCAGCTACGGTAAGAATGCGATGTTTATAAACTTCCGCATCCAAGATATGTTGATTTTTGTGGATTACTAAAGTGGTATTCAAATGATTACAGACTTCGATGTTACATTGTTGTTGTGAGCCGACTGTATAAATGGCTTGTGTGACGGATAATCCGTGTGTTTTCAGAGTTTCGGAAAGGATTAACGTTTCAGATCCTGGCAAGGTTTTTCTTTACACGCACTAATATGTTCGAAGTTACGTTCGGCTCGAGAGTTTGCGTGCAAGCTGATATTACGGGCGAGCAAGAGTTCTGTTGGGTTGCATGTATTATTTCTTGGTTCATGAGACAGGTGATTGGTTCTTCAATGTAAGTGACTACTCTGTCTGTCTCTTTATTATCTAAAACTGATTTTAGGGTATTAGAAGACTTATAGAATTTTCCTTTGATATACACGCCGTGGTTTTGCAGGTGCTAAGATAATATTTGGAAGTGCCCATAGACGGGTATCCGATAATTACTGCGGGATACATATTAATGTTTTGTACAACGATAAAGGTATCGGAAAACGTGCGCTTACCGACCTTGTACTGAACATGAGTTACACTACCACATTTAATTCATTATTTCCTATGCCTGAGAGCCTTATTCCGGACTTCTCTATAGGGAAGTTTGAAAAGAGTAAATGATGAGTCCTTAAATCCATGATATTACGTGGACTACCAGAATCAAAGAACAAAGTGAATGACTTATGGTCCAAATTTACTGCATGTAAGGTTGGTCGCAATTCGTCTTGACTAATAATTGCATGAATTTGTTGCAAATCTACGGGAACCTGCACAGATTTTTTGGATTCGGCCGTGTGTTTCATAGGAAAATCAATTGCCTCACAATGATCTGATAAATGATTAAACTGATTATTTGATACAAAAGATGTTGATATTGATGACCCAACATCGCCCTCTCCCCCTTGGAGCGAACTACGTGGTATTTGCTTTGTATATCACACCTTGAAAATTCGCTTGACCTTGCAAGTTCTGGCTAGACGGCCCAGGAACAGAGGTACCTGAAGCACTATTTGTTTTTTTTCTGCTGTTGTGCAGCATTTCCGTTTGCTTGTTTCTTTTTATAGTACTGAGGACCCTTCTTTTTATTTGCACTGGCAACTGGTTGCGTGTTTGTAGGATTCTGCTGTTGATTCCTCGAGTAGCAACGATTATATGAATGAGTGGAACTATTATGTATTGAACAAAAACGCGTCCGACAGTCTGAAATCATGTGACCTGGTCGTTTACAGTTGTAACAAACCATCCCTGCAACTTGATTATTATATGTACACGTTTACTTGTTGTGGCTTGTTCTCATTTTTTGCAAAAACTTGAATGAGCGAAGGATCTAGGTCGGTACATTTAGACATGTGTTTTTTGATTTGTTTATACACATCTAATTCCGTACTGTTGGGCTGCAATTTTTTGTCAAAACACCCCCATACACGGCACGTAATCTGATTTTGAACTCGTCCCACGCTGCCACCAGTCTTAGTCTCTCGCTTTTGCGAAAGACTTTTTGTTTCTCCTTACGACTGTCATTCGTAAGTATTTCTGGTTCCTTCCATCTCCTATGTGATATCTTAGTAGAGTGGTTCTTCTTAAACTAAAGGAGAGGATTCAAACAGATAAGTTGAAAAAAGGTATAACAACTTTATTCTGTAACTCCATACTAAGAGATGCAGTTCGGTCGGGAGACCGATATGTTTGAACGATGGTACAGAACTGCCATTCTAAAGCATCACGTCGATAGCGGAACATTAGCTATCTCAGCGATTCATATAAAAACATACGTAGTCCGCCGGCTCGGAAGTTACAAGTTTCCGGCGTAGGTTAACAGGTCAACCGCTTCCCATGGAAGTTGTTGTGCAAAGTTATCAGTAATGCAAAACGATGACAATGTAACAGATTTAAACCAGGCTACTGCAGACAGCGCATAGCGTAATCTAGATCTGCATTGGTCACGTAGGACCTCCTAATGCCATGACCTCATGTCATGGGTTTATTTACAGATTATGTAATTCAATAATGTATTTATTACAATATATATATACTATATATATATATATATATATATATATATTATTATATATATATATATATATATATATATATATATATATATAAAATACTGATATATATATATAGATATATAAATATATATATATATATATTTATATATATATATACATATATACATAGCATCATCACGCTTTATATACTTCGTGATCAAGTTATTCACACACACACACACACACACACACATATATATAATATATATATATATATATATATATATATATATATATATATATATATATATATAGCTGTATACACATAAATGATCTTCAAACGTTAGCAAGAACCATCACCTTCCTATTGTGCATTCTTATTATATTCATTTAAAATTTTCACCTTTCTGTCTGGCAGCAAACATGATTTACGCAGTGAAGTTATGTCGGTTTGTTTACCTGTACGCTTTGGTAGCCATGACGTCATCAAAGAGCTCTACGGGGGCTGCAGTCAGCGCCATCTATGAGAGCCGAGAAGGGACCCACCTGGGAATCATTGACCGACCATGTCGTAGCGGTTTCAAGACAGAATGTAATGAATATGAAGCACGAACTCTGAGTTCAGAAACTTCTATCTATGGGGCTTTACAGCAGGAGGGAATAGTGGCGCCCTTATTGAATTCCCACTGGAATGATAAATTCCTGATGAGGCCGGAAAAGACGGAAGGAATAGGGTCTTCATTACCCAAAGGTGTAGACGAGCCTCTTGGGGAAATTCTCCAAGATGTTTTTGACGAGTATTTGAGAGAATGCTCGGTAGTCTTGACATATGACCTGACCTTCAAGGATTCCTTTGCTTTGGACGTCATTCTACATCTTCCCAGCCCAAAGCAGGTGAGCAGAGGATGGTAATTTCAGAGCATAGTATACATTGAATAGAAATTCCCGTAGGTGGGTAATTCCATCAATGCACCTCATGCGGTGCACTGTAGGCATTATCTAAGATTCTTTGTAGCGTCCTTTGGGCTCCTAGCTGCAACTGTACATCCGTTAATATTCTCTTACTTCTCACCCGTTCAAACCTTTTCGGTGTCATTTTCCGTTTCAGCGCTGAATGACCTCATAGATCCCAGCGCTTGGCCTTCGACCTAAATTCTATATCCTATTCTATACGTTCTATCAATTTTTTTCGTTCGTCTTGGCTATTCATTCGCAGCAACTTCTACGGGTTTTCTTCTAAGATTATCGAAGTGGAGTCGAGGGAGAACTTCAAGGACATCGCCTTCGGAGGCGAATGGACCTGCAGGGCGTACGTGTTCCTCCTCCGCAGGCTGGACGTCCTCATCGACTTCGCAAACACGGACGAAGGCGATTGGGACTTCGACGGGAAGTAAGTCTTAATATTAATGATTAATTTGGGACTAAATATCGGCGTCGCTAATGCCAATATCATCGACGTTAACCTTCATATATGGTTAGGTTATATTGATGAAACAATAGAATAATTCTTTTTTCTCTTCTTCTTCTCTCTCTCTCTCTACAAAACAAAATTCTTAAGCAAAATATATAGGACACCATGAAATCATAGGACTCCATTAGATTCCAGCAGGAGACATTTATTAAGAGTTAAAGTCTATTGCACAAAGGTACTTGCTGGTTGGAGCGAATAAGGACGACTTGGAGCGATTCGTGACGTCCATGAAGGGAAGGAAAACTCAACATATCATTGGCATCATTAAGGTAAAAATTTGATTTTTATTCTCAAAAGGTCTGCTAGCAGAAGTTGAAGGAAATGTTGCTTTTATTGATTTCGAAAATATTTATTTCTATTTTCTGTGGGCAGTTTATGTTTACACATGCACGCTCACACATATATGTAAGCATGTTTGTATGTATTTGCCTTTATGGTCGTGTCGCTTGACTTAAACTCATCCCAACTCAGTGTGAGGTGGCGTTCTTCATTTGCTCTTCGCTTCTTATGTGTACACCTTCAGACACACGCACAGTATGTATACGTGTGTGCGTTCAACATAATATGTATCCGCGTAACTATGCTGACTTGCATATGTGTATAAAAGTGTTTAGGATTGCAAACGCAAACGAAGATCAATCACACAATAAGGAAATGACACCTGATATTAATAGTTATGAACAATCACAGATAGGAGTGAACATTATTATTTTGGACTTCTTTTGTATGTGCAGGGCAATCGAGCACACGACTGGGGTCTGTACACCAACAAGATGTACAGCGACCATCCCTTGCAACTGATCAACACCTGGAAGAGCGGGAAATTCAAGTTCTCACCTGGTTACATTTTTCCCGACAAGATATCGAACCTGAAGGGAGCCGTCCTAAAGGTAATAGCTACTGCCGTTACTCTTGCCTTTGCTGTTGAAGTTGTATAGTCGCGGTGTTAGTTTTTTTGGATTTCATTCTTTTTTTTTTAAATAATTTTCTTGCTTTTGCATTTATTTCCTGGGTTTGATTTAATGCTTCTTTTTTAGTTCTTGATTTTGTTGAAATGTATTTTTCTTGGCTTCAATTGCTTTTCATTTTTCTTGCTCAATTCCCTTATTTGTTTCTCTAAAAATCTTTGTTTTGTTATTAATTTTTAGGGTTTGTAGATCAACTCTTGTTTTCGTTTTTAATGTTTAATTTTCTGTACAAGAGGATTAATTTATCAACTTCTTACTTTATTTTTTAAGCCTTGCTTTTATTTTTTCGATAGGTATTTTAACAATTATGCTTTGTTGTAAGATATTTGCTTCGTTTCACATTTTCTATAGTTTTGTTTTTAAACTTATAGTTTAGTCTTAACGTTTTGAAATTACTTTTGAAATTATTTTCTTGTATATGCTTTGCTTGCATTAAGTTTTAACTTTTAGGATTTAGCTTTTGATTATTTGCTTTCGTTTATCAATTTTGTATTTCGTCTAAAATGTTAATTTTAAACATCTCATTGTTTTATTTGATATTAATTTTAAAAAATGATGTTTTTCAACGCTTTGTGTTTTTAATGCTTTGACACTGTTGAAGCACTTTCTAGTTTTGTTAATTTTTTAACTTTTTTGGTTTTATTTGGGACTTTATTGCAAAATCTTACCGCTAAGCTTGTTGCAAATTATAGCGGCGAATACATCCTTGCACCATTCTCTTGCGACACGAGTTTATGACATTAAAGGACTTCACTTTAAGAAGTATAAATGTAAAAACGAAAATGCGGTCTGTATGTAAACGTGCACTAAGGAAATAAATAAACCAGCATTCAGTTTCAAGTGACTACAAAACATAATAAGTTTTCATTGATTTATACATCTGTATACTTGTTTTAACGTATGAATACCACATATATAAAATGAAAACAAGCGTGAAACAAAGTCTCTGAAATTTACTTGTTGTAGGTTTTACTTTGAGTTGGCCTTATGACAGCAAAGCCCATTTCGTATCCCCCGCCAGAAAAAAACAGCAAGAATATAAACAAAGACGAACGAAAAGAAGGAAGATCCATAAAACTCAGTGACACGATCTTCACAAATCTTAGTAACCTCATTTGTCCAAACACGTGCCCTACAGGTCGTGACCTTTGAATGGGAGCCGAGCGTCCTGTATTTCCGGGGCAGGGACGGCAGGATGGTCTACCC
Organism: Macrobrachium nipponense; assembly: GCF_015104395.2. NCBI lineage: Eukaryota > Metazoa > Arthropoda > Malacostraca > Decapoda > Palaemonidae > Macrobrachium > Macrobrachium nipponense. The sequence goes on from NC_061101.1 coordinate 44,624,973, forward strand.
CTTCGGCATCGACATTGAGGTCGTGTCCGCCATCGCCTCTGTCCTCAACGTCTCCCTCCAGTTCGTGGAACCGCCCCCTGGTGAGGCTGGTTTCTTCTCTCTTATCTTTCTGGTACTTCAATGGGTGGATGTGTGGTGTAGTCAGTTTTCTTTTGGTTTTTAATGAAGAATAAGTTATTGCGTGATTTTTACGAACAAAGTTACAGCCACGAAGGAAAATTGAAACACTGGAGATGCTAAGTACTTTCGTCTTATTACAACAACATGGCCACAGCAACCAAAGATACACAGAAGCAAGGACCAATATAAATGGTGGGTACAAGTCATAAGGGAATACAAAAAAGGCCGGGAGGTCAAACACGGTCAACAGATTAAATTAAAAATCTAGTTATTGGTAATCCTCTTTATTCTATCTTTCAAATCTTTCTGGAACATATGTTTTATGACAGGGTCAAATAATCCTTGACTTACATTAAAATTATTCTCCCTGTTTATATTGGTCCTGTATATCTGTAGTTGCTGCGACCATATCTTGGTAATAAGACGAAAGTACTTAGCATCTCCAGTATTCCAGTTTTCCTTAGTGGCTGTAACTTTGTTTATATATATATATATATATATATATATATATATATATATATATATATATATATATATATATAAATGCAACATTATGTATTAGTGCGTGTGAATATAATCTTTTCTTGTTTGTATGTATATTTATAGCATGTTTGAATAGATATCCACAAAGTATAGTCTCAATTGGAATACGTGTTAATATTCTTGCAAAATAATTAACATACCAGTGATATCCAATGATTCTTTTCGAAAACTCGTTATATTCTTTCATGCATTCAAGGAAAAGAATTATTTGTATCTATGGGAAAGACAAAGATCCTCCCTACCTTATACGACTGATTTGTCCTGAATCAAATTGCTTATGATTTTCCTCTGTTGTTTTCATGTTTTTCTAAAAATCCTTGGTGAAAAACTTCCTCCTGGGAGAAATATGAGGAGAATATTAGCGGAACTTTAATGTCGTATAATCAAGAAAAAGCACAATGAATAACTGAATTTACAGCACTGCGATTTTTTGCAGCTTGACATTGGCCTCTTGCTGTTTTGTTTTCAGCATTTCATCTGCTCCTTTTAGCTTCCATTCACTTAACTGTCTGACTTCTTTCATTTCTCGCTGCTCCATGTTAAATTGTCCTTTAGGAACTAATCCGTCAGGCAAGACCAATGAGTCTAGCCAAGTGGCGCTGTGACATCTTTTGAATAGTGAACGAAAAAAAATTTTTCTTCTCTTTATGGGAGATTTCACTTTTCTCTCTTACAGGAGAGCTTTGGGGAATAGCAACAGAAAACGGATCGTGGAATGGGATGGTGGGGAAACTATCGAAAAACGAAGGCGACATCGGGGTAGCCAATCTGTTTTTAACACTAGGCCGATTTGGAGCTATCGACTACAGCGCTCCTTATGATGCAGAGGTAAGATGCAATGTGAAGTTATCATAATTTACGCTTTGCTGTTTTCAGTGACTATAGGAAGAGGAAATTTAAATATTCACAGGTACCATTGCGATATTAAAATTATTATTGTGCAGTCTAGAGGCTGGAAGGGGGTCTTTGTGCATGAGAGAGGCAGAGTTACTCTTCAGATTTGATAAATGTAGGGTCTTGGCTTGAAAAAAAAAAAAAAAAAAAAAAAAAAAAAAAAACTTGGGTAGACTTGTAATAGACGTTTGAAAATTACACATTTGAATGAAATTTTCTGCACAATAGCGTCTGATGAAAACTGAGTTTTCCTGTACCTCATGCTCTAATTTATATAGAATGATGGTTCCAGTGTCTCGACATATATTTTTGGGTTCAAGAAATTCATATGTGTCATTCAAAAACCACATAAACCAATTCCAAGGGCTCATTTCTGGTATTAAAAGTCTTGCCGAATCACATTTCTATGGTGGTTTACGCTCTATGCCTAGTGTTCTGTGTGAAATTTCATATTTCTGCTGTAAGATTTCAAGTCATCCAAACTTTAGTTACAAAACAAAGTCCTACTCTATCACATGGAAATTTCACTGTAATCAAAGATCAGGCATCATGGACGGCAAACATCAATTCACAGATTTCTCAAAAACTTGCACAATTTTCTCTGAGCATGATATGCATAGATTTAAAGCTTCAGTTGTGGAAATTACATGTTCCCATAAAGACTTTCTTCTTGAAGGCTACATTTACAAAATCTAGTGCAAAGGACACCTTTCCGTTTGCAGAAACAGAAAACTAATAGGAAGTAGCAACTCATTATCCAGTACATATCCAAATGATTTTGGATCTGGCTTGTCAACAGCAGTCTTAAACACACAAAGCATTTCCGTAATTGCAATGCATGCTCTGAGGATGTGAGCTTTGATCGCTTCACTAGTTGGAAGCAATTCATTGCTTTTCTTGTTGTGGAATTACAAATTGTCTGAACTGCTGTACCTTTCTTGAGAACTTGAACCAAGTATGTCTCCGCTTTTGCCAAACTCTCAGACAATTTTAGCTCATGAATGTAGTGCCCAATCTCAGCCAATAATTGCTCTGGGTTTGCCTTGAGAGCGCCTGGTTTCGTTTCAGCTTTGCTAGTATAATCACTTCCAGTCAAATGATGCACCGCAGGTAACACAGAACAGAGTTAACCAAGTTGTACAGCCATAGTATGAATAGGTAGGAACCTTGTTGAGTCACCATCACCACAGCTGATCCACAATTATTGGAGACCAGTGGCTTGAAGGGTGGAGAAATGATATAAAAGGAGGATGATGACATCACTGTCTGGTGAATGTACTACGACACAGCCAAAGCTGTACTTCAGGGAGTTTGAAACATGCTGAGCAATTCTTTCATCAGCTTCCTCCATGTAGGAATGAAATTGAGACATTTCCACTGTTGCGATTTATTCAGCGACGAATAAAACTAGCTGTGCCGGATGTTTTCGGCGTGATAGACCTACCTTAGAGGTCAGCGTCCAGCCCAGACACAAGGACAGTAGAATGAGGTACTTTAGCTTTTTTACAGATTTATTAGAAAAATAGAAACCTAACTCATGGCGACGTACTAATTAACAAGAAATTACACTTAGAGGCTTCCCACCCCGATACACGGTTGCTACGCACACGTGACCACGCGGTCACCAAGTAAATCACAGCAAAATGGTTATCTGATTGAAAATGATTTGACCTCTCACCGTCACTGAGAGCAAAACTATCATGGAACGAATACTAACTAATCCCTGACTAGATATAAAGATGAAATAAAAACCAACTCACAACCACCTCATGGTGGAAGCTGTATTCTTGGTGCAGAATACAGGAACAAAGACATGCACGTCTACCTGGTCCGGATAACTTTTTACTGATAACTTATTTCTATTTTATAATAGAAAATTTAATCTAATGAAAATATGCAGAAATACTCTAAATGACTGGGCGGTGGCAATTTAATATAATTCATAGGATGATACGTAGCAATAGAGAGAAGCATGGCATTTTTGCCGCCAACTAACGTATGTGGAGTTAACTATGCTTTGGCGCCAAGGCGGAATCATGTCGGGAAAAAACTGAGCGCTTTTTTTTTTTTACGACATCCACTGCTCTTGAATTGACTGTAGACTGGCATACTTTCTCATGTTTGATTTCACCAGCCATCATTTTCTGTGCATTTGTCAGAGAAACAGCTACTGCCTCATGCAACAGGACTCCCAGCTTCAGCTTGTTCTTTGATGACATCCGGAACATGTTCATATCCACTGGAAAAGTTGTGTCTCCAAGAACTTCACTTAGTTCTATTGGACCTTGTGTTGATCTGAAGCTAAGATCATAGGAGTCAAAAACATAGTTAAAAAAGGAAGCTATAAACCACATAATATTCTTGATAATTATATCTTATTTGTTAACTTGAAATAATGTGTTTACTTTTAACAGAACGACCTTTAAACAGATGATAATCTGGTAACATTAGATAAGCTAAACTCAACTCACTTATTATTTGCGTAAAATAAGAGCTCATTAAACCGATAATACTGCTCCTATCTAAACAATGAAATATTTCGTAATGATTCGAACAAAATACCCCAGTTAAATAAGATTGTTCCATAGTTTTTTTTTCTTACTTTTGATAACTGGTTCCAATTTTCATATTATAAAAGAACATTCTCAAACTAAATATTATATCGAAAATATGAAAGAAAAACGATTCGAACGATATATTTCGTAGTGATGCAATATATTACTTTGAGCGTAACTGTGCCTTTGACTGTTTGTCTGTCTGTCATATTAGATATCTACAAAATTTTTCCGCTAGAGTCTAAGATTTTTTTCCCTGCTCTTATCAGAGAGGTATTTTGAATCCTCTCAGGTATATTATGCAGTTTGCGTAACATTAAGACAAAAATCTACAAGGAAAAAATGCAATCTTCGATGTCATTGAGTTTTCTGTAAAGGCGCTACAACTATAATCAAGGCCACTGAGAATAGATCTATTTTTCGGTGGTCTCGGTATAATGCTGAACGAGCCGCCGCCCAAGGAACTTTAACCATGACCTGGTGGTGGCATCCTCTGTATCGTTGCCAGACGCACCATGATGGTTAATCTAACCTTAAATAAAATAAAAATGACTGAGGGTAGAGGCCTGCAATTTGGTATGTTTGATGATTGGAGGGTGGATGATCAGCATACCAATTTGCAGCCCTCTAGCCTCAGTAGTTTTTAAGATCTGAGGGCGGTCAGAAAAAGTTCCGAGAGAAAAAGTGCGGACAGACAGTCAAAGCCGCCACAAGAGGATTCTTTTCAGAAAGCTAAAAAATATCTTCCTCAGAATTGCATCAAATAATCTAATGTAATAACTGATGTCTTTGACGGCCCACATTTTATTGCCTAAGAGAATAACATCAATTTAAACTAAGCAACTGACATTCAAGTAGAAGGTTACTGAAATTTGTTTAACAATTACTCTTTCGTGTGGTATCGATTTAGAGCTGAAAATGATATGCTTGATACAACTACCACTATTAGTTACAGTAAAATAATAGCACTGATAAGGTTTATTTTTGTCTCTGTGTGCAGGTCAGCTGCTTCCTGGCTCGAACCAGCCCACCCGCCCCTAAATGGAAGTCGTTGACTCTGCCTTTTCAAATGGACGTCTGGCTGGTCATTCTGATCGGTATCATCATTTGCGGACCAGTTCTTTACCTTCTGGCTCGGGCTAGCGACAGATGGTGGGTTCATTTTCGCTTATTCGGGGAGTTAAAGATACAGGAATTTTAGAATAGGATATTTATGATTTATTTATGAGAATGAAAATGTAAAAAATAAATAATGTGTATGCTAAACAGTACAAAAAATTATTTCTAATAAAATATAGCATATATATTTGAATTTTCCTTGGTGAAACAACGCTCTATTCGACCGCAGATTTCAGCACGAACCCTGAGTAAGCTGGAGGGCGGATCATGCCTTGTTGATCAACAAGAGGAATGTGAATTATATTTTCCTTACGCTTTGAAGGAATTCGCGAGTGCTATTAAGTTCAGGTAGCAATATATATATATATATATATATATATATATATATATATATATATATATATATATATATATATATATATAATACTATATATATATATATCATAAGACTTTTAGTCTAGACCAACGTGAAATGGTAAATAATGCCAATTCCAATCAACAATGAATATTTTTTTTTAATACATTGTGGGCAGGTAGTCGTGAATAGCATTTAACTTATGTATAGTAAGCTCTGTTTAATCACAAGTAGCAAGAAATAGTTATGATATATATATATTTATACTTTTAGGGCATAGTTTTCTCTTATACAATTTTCGTTAAAAGCAATTGCTTTAGTGGCATCAATAAGTTTCTTGCAGGTATCTTCATACCGACAAAGTTTTCTCCGATTCTCGTTCGTCAATTTCTGGTGAAAAATGCGCAGACTTCCTTTTTTTTATTCCTGTATTTAGATTTCAATATTCATTTTCATTCCTGTATGTAATTTTGTAATTTTTATCTAAAACCAACATGTAACTTATTAAATTTTAAACATACATTTAAGGAAACACTAGCACATGGTATTGTATTTTGAATATTTATTTAACCACTGTTTAAACTTTCACTTTTATTGTCACAGTACATATGTCCTTATGTTCTTTGTATCCAAAACAACGCCCTTAAGCGGTTAATCCCTACACTAACCAGTACCCACACCTCAAGGTCATACTTCCCACACGATGAAATGAATAGGAAGAAAGGCCAGATTGTAAGTCAGTATTCGCTTGATAATGCCATAAGGCGAAACAGATGTCGCGACAAAATTCAATAAATGGAAGGAGGAGGTCTGCGTATTTTTCACCAGAAATTGACGAACGAGAATCGGAGAAAACTTCGTCGGTATGAAGATACCTGCAAGAAACTTATTGATGCCACTAAAGCAATTGCTTTTAACGAATATATATATATATATATATATATATATTATTATATATATATATATATATATATATATATATATATATATATAAGGAGGAGCCAAGGCCAAACATATATGTCCTCAAGGAACCAGGAAAACGAAGACCGCCCTTCTTACAAATTCATTGACGACGTTCCATGACGCAGTCACATAATGTTTCAAGGCTAATAAAAGAAAATAATGTTCACTACACATAAAATCAAGGTGAAAAAAATATTTAGAATAAAAAAAAGGATTTTCTTTTATTGTACGAATGGAAGTCTTCGTTTTCCTTTTTCTTTGTGGATGTATATATTCATATATGTAATGTATGTATGTATGTAGTATGTAGTATGTATACTCCGGTACTCGAGATATAACTCTACAGGGAGCCCATTCCACAATATTCCTGTATGGATTTCTTTTTTCCAGTGGAGGGGGATGAGATATACTCTACAGGGAGCCCATCCACAATATTCCTTTATGGATTTATTTTTTCCAGTGGAGGGGAAGTGAAGATATTCCAGTCCTTCCTGTACTCTGGAATGTACTCAATGGGCCTTCACTTCCGTCAAACTCTGATGGCTCTTCCCATCCGAACCAGCACACAGGTTTACATCAGCTTCCTGGGCCTCTATACCTTCATTCTCACCAGTGCTTACGGATCCAATCTCACGGCTTTTCTGACTGTGATCCAGACGCCTTCTGGAATAGAGACCGTCAAGGACCTCTACCAAGTCCGGGGCAGAAGTCTCTGGGCTCGGTGGATTCTTCAAAGGGGCTCTGGCCTCCTCAGTAGATCCATATCTACAGGTAGGGGTTCGTGTAAGAGGTGCAGTACAATTAGACCACTATACCCATATCATACAGTAACGTGTTCTTATGCGAAGCAGTCTTTTTTTTATTCAACAATCAAATCATCATTATGTCAACTCGAATTTGCAGTTAAATGACACACTCATATGCAGTATCTATAAAATCATGCATGCTCATATACGTAGATAAGCATCAGTGATTACGTGTTGACAGTTCATTACTTTTCCTTCCTGCGTAGGGTTTGGCTAGCCGATTCGAAGCGTATGACGACCTTGGCCTTGTGTGGCCAAAAGTCCTGAAGGGGAAGTCCGTATACTTACATAACAGACAGTTCCTAGAGTTCGTCATTGCTACTCAGTTTTCCAACAAGGGGGTCTCTTCTGTGAGGATCATGAAGGTAAGACTTCGTAAAATTGGGAAGTAGGTATCAAATATCATCCAGTTGGCGAATTGACCAGAAACGTCTAGATGGCTATTTGCTCCTCATTCTTGGTTTTTGATACCTAGTTTCTGGTTCCTGATACTTGATTCCTGTTTACCGGTTCTTGATTCTTGGTTTCTGGTCCTTGATTCTTGATTCCTGTCCATGAGTTCTAATTTCTTTGAAGTGAAAGGAAAAATCTGAGGCAAATGAGATGAATATTGAAGTATTCTAATATATACATTCTTTCTGCCTCTTACAGTTTTTTAATACAAACTTGAAGTCTTAATGCCATAGTGCTCCTTCCTAGAATTATAAGAAAAATGAAGGGGGATGATTTTTAAAGTATTTTAACATGCGTAGATTCTGTCTGTTTTTCATTTCCTTATTTCTAACTAGTTAATCATCATTTCTATATGTGACTAAGAGTGAAGTCCACTCAATACCACTCAAATTTGAATTTTGATTTTCGAAACCTGAGGAGATTAATAATTTTTTGTTTATCTTTTATTCCCCTTACCATCCAACCTCTCCTGATCTTTCTTTTTTCTCAGGAATGCTTCTCACCTTACAACATCGCCATGGCCCTCCAGAGGCACTCGCCTCTCAAGGGCAAGGTGGATCAGGTCATCGGCTGGATTCTGGAGACAGGACTCGTCAGGAGATGGTTCCTGGAGTCCTTCCGGCAAGCCAGGAGGGTCAGTTTTTATTATTATTATTATTATTATTATTATTATTAGTTATTATTATTATTATTATTATTATTATTATTATTATTATTATTATTATTATTATTATTTTACTGAAAATAATGCCAATTTTCAACGAATTAATCTTACACAGAGTCTTTTCAATTCTTCTGATGATTCGTTTTTCTGACTTAGCTTGGTTGTTGAGTAGAATTCCAATATTCATATTTGTCTCAATTAGGATATATGTCAAAAATATTTAATAAGAAATATTTTATTAATATATTTTGCTTACATAATAAAATTTTTTGGATTGAATATTTTTGACACATATCCTAATTAAGACAAATATGAATATTGGAATTCTACTCAACAACCTAGCTGAGTCAGAAAAACGAATTATCAGAATTTGAAAAAGACCTGTGGAAGATTAATCGTTGAAAACTCCCATTATTTTTCCTCAAAACATGTATCAAAAGTCTACTCCCTGCATATTTATTATTATTATTATTATTATTATTATTATTATTATTATATTATTATTATTATTCATTATTAATTATTATTATTATTTGGGGAAAACTCTTTATCGCGAGAGTATATATAATGTTCTAAAGGGTCGACAATAATACAGTGTTGCGAGTCCGTTTATAATTTTTAAAACTTGACAAAAAGCTTTCGAACTCTTCCCTGTGTTCATCTTCAGTCCAAATGAACAGTTAGTTACAACATGTACAGAGGTGAATTGCAACAGAATTGCAGCCAGAAGATTGATAGGGGAGAGGAAATCACCTAGTTGGAGTTAACTGCCCTCTTTCTTCATCACCTGGTCCATAAACGAGCTAACGACCGGTGTCAACAATCTTCAACGACTCTTGTTTATTTTTAAATTCACCCCAGTACATGTTGTAACTAACTGTTAATTTGGAATGAAGATGAACCCAGGGAAGGGTTCGAAAGCTTTTTGTAAAGCTTTAAAAATTATACACGGACTCGCAACACTTTGTATAATTATTGGGGACCCTTTAGAACATGATTATTATTATTATTATTATTATTATTATTATTCCAAATCCATTCATTATGTAAAAAATATCTTGAACCTATTATTATTGCTATTATTATTATTCTTGCAGTGTTGTTGTCTCTGACCGTATTGAAAGTATACACTGATCTTTCTAGACCCGATCATTTAGCTAATAATCCAGTGAGATCTGTCTGTGTCACCAACAAATTATCATCAAAGAAATATAGGTACTGTTGAATTCGTATGGCAGTTTCTCAATTTCTCGAATGAGGTTCTTCAGAGCAGCAGGTAAGTTATGCTACAACAGCTGTCTAAAGTGCATTTCTTCCTTAACGTTTCGGGAGTTCTTTCTACCATTTACAAAAGGCGAATGGATAAATGAACTCTGGACGGCTTCCATATTATCTACTTGCAGCTACAAAGAAACCCATTCAGGGAATTGAGAAATTGTAGCATAAGCTCAACGGTTTCCAGACGGCCATTGATTTTAATGGCGAGTGCTTGGAAGAGGGTTTCCTTCCAGGATGTAATTTTTATAATCTTGTTGCTTAAAGATAAAATGATTATCATAGAAATAGACAGAACAAAGAATTCAGGCTAAAGGCCAAACAATGGGACCTATGAGTCATTCAGTGTTGAAATGGAAATTGACAGTACAAAGGACTGAAAGGCGTAACAGGGGGAAAACCTCGCAGTTTCACTTAATCAACTGATAGGAGAGGGGGGGAAAGTAAGATGGAAGAAAGAGAATATGAGTGGAGGTACAATAAAAGAAACGAAAGGGGTTGCAGCTAGGGGCCGAAGGGACGCTGCAAAGAACCTTGAGTAATGTCTACAGCCACCGCATGGGTGACTAAAAAGGTGGAGAAATCCATTGTGGTGTAAGTGTGAATACATACTAGAAATATGTATATAAGCGAGAGCTCTCGAGAATCTGCTTGATTCTCCTTCTAGTCTCTTGAGGACGAGAATCGAGTAGGTTCTCGCAAGCTCTCGTTTGTCTAGAGTACATATTTCTAATGAACGAGTCTTTATACCTGCACCGCTGTGGAATTCTTCACCATTATAATTATTAATATAGATTATTGTAATTACTACTTCTACTACTACTACCACCTACAGATCCAGGAATCCCGAAAAGCCAAGCAAACAGACGGACCAGGAATAACAAAAGAGGAAGAAGAAGCGGAAAAACAACAGAGCGCTGAGTCAGAAACAGGCGTCATACCCTTGACCATAGACCACCTACAAGGAAGCTTCTTCATCCTGGTTTTCGGGAACCTGTTGTCAGTCCTGGTCTTTGGGCTTGAGGTGTGTCTCCGGGGTCCTAAAAGTACCAGGAACCCTAAGATTCCCGCCAAATTCGATAAGGATACCAGGTCAGCGACGGGCTTCGATTTCTCGTCGTAATATCGGAAGATGGCGGAAAATGTAGCGTGTTTGGAAAATTGAATTTAGCATGTCATTGCATTAAGAGTTTTTTTTTTTGTTCCTTCTATAGAAATTGGGTGATTATCGCGGTCCTAACTTATATAGTCACTGGCATATTATTTCATATATATAAACACACACACACACACACACACACACACACATATATATATATATATATATAGATATATATATATATATATATATATATATATATATATATATATACTCATTGTGCCCTTGTTGGTTAACTAGTGGATTATGTACTTTGTGGTTATAAGACCCTGCTGGTCGCCACCGTGTTAAAGAAGCGTAAGAGATTAGCACCTCGCTGCTGGGAACGGCCTTTCCTTTTCACCTCAAAGTAAAATAAGCATGGGTATATATATATATATATATATATATATATATATATATATATATATATTATATATATATATATGGTCCTACCTCTGAAGCACACACTTCATTATACGCACGAATGTCAATCCCGTCTTTCCTTTGGTTTTACCTGTTCTAAATCGGGTATAAAGTCACGGAGTACGAACGCCCATACGACCTTATTGAAAGCCATAAAGAAACTTGCTGCAGTTGTTGGCAGTGAAGACTGTAAGGGCAAAAGCGAGTCCAGTGGCTCATTCACGTGCCGTGCGCAAATGTAAAAAATTTATAAAAATGCGGATTATATATATATATATATAATATATACGTATATATATATAATATATATATATATATATATAGATATATAATATATATATACATATATATATATATATATATATATATATATATATATATATATATATGTATATATGTATGTATGTATATATAGTCAAATACATAAATTTGTTAAGAATTTTGAGTATTTAGTTACAAGTAGGGAACCAATATGCAAATTACTTCACTTTGGGAATAAATTACCAGTAAGGAATCATATACACGCACAAACGTTACTCACGTATATATACTTATATATATATATATATATATATATATAGATATAATATATATATATATTATCATATATATAATACTTTGAAAATATGAAATAAATAAATGGAACAGACGAGCCTATTTTGCACCGCTGAAAGCGAGAGAGAGAGAGAGAGAGACGAGAGAGAGAGAGAGAAATTCAAAGACGTAAGACCAATACAAGTGAATATTTCATTATAGTACTTACATCATCCATTGGATGTTGAATAATCCATCACCTGCTGATATTAGCTATGGAATCTCTTCGGTATCAGCGCAATTTATCTGGAAACCGGAGAACCGATACGAATACCGCACCACTTCATACGTATAATTCCCACCCGCCCAGGGTCCCCCTCGCCTCCCTCCCTCCCTCCCTCCTCTCCCTCCTCCCTCCCTCCCTCCCTCCCTCCCCGTAAATCCATTTTTTGAAAAAAAAGTTCCAGGTTTTTAGCTTTTTATTTAACACCTCGAATTCCATTTTTTAAAGCTCTAGATTTTTTGGGTTTTTTAGTTAACAACCAGAAATTCCATTTTTTAAAGCTCTAGATTTTTGGTTTTTTAGTTAACACCCAGATATTTCCTTTTTTAAAAGCCGGATTCTTAGCTTTTTAGTTAACGCCCAGAAATTCCATTTTTTTAAAGCTCTAGGCTTTTGGCTTTTTAGTTAACACCCAGAAATTCCATTTTTTCAAAGCCAGATTCTTAGCTTTTTAGTTAACGCCCAGAAATTCCATTTTTTTTAAAGCTCTAGGCTTTTGGCTTTTTAGTTAACAACCAGAAATTCCATTTTTTTTAAAGCTCTAGGCTTTTGGCTTTTTAGTTAACACCCAGAAATTCCATTTTTTCAAAGCCAGATTCTTAGCTTTTTAGTTAACGCCCAGAAATTCCATTTTTTTTAAAGCTCTAGGCTTTTGGCTTTTTAGTTAACAACCAGAAATTCCATTTTTTTTAAAGCTCTAGGCTTTTGGCTTTTTAGTTAACAACCAGAAATTCCATTTTTTTTTAAAGCTCTAGGCTTTTGGCTTTTTAGTTAACACCCAGAAATTTCATTTTTTTAAAATCAGATTCTTAGCTTTTTAGTTAACACTCAGAAATTCCTTTTTTTTAAAGCTCTAGATTTTTGGTTTTTTGGTTAACGCCCAGAAATTATATATTTTTTTTAAAAAAGCCAGATTCTTAGCTTTTTAGTTAACACGCTGAAATTCCATTTTTCCAAAGCCCCAGATTTTTGGCGTTTTAGTTAACACCCAGAGCATCCATTTTTTTTAAAAGCCAGGTTCTTAGCTTTTTAGTTAACACCCCGAAATTCTAATTTTAAAAGCTCCAGATTTTTGGCTTTTTAGTTAACACCCAGAAATTTCATTGTTTCTAAAACCCAGATTCTTAGCTTTTTAGGTAACACCCAGAAATTCCATTTTTTCAAAGACCGAAATTCTTTGTTTTTTAAAAGCTACAGATTTTCAGCTGTATATTTAACACCCCGAATTGCCAAGTCTTTAAAGCCATATTTTTAGCGTTTTATTTAACACCACAAGTCCCATTTATTTTTAAACTCCAGAGTTTTAGCTTTTTGGTTAACACCCCGAAGTCCCATTTTTGGTTTTTAAACTCCAGATTTTTTGTTTTTTAGTTAACGCCCTGAAGTCACCTTTTTTTAATAACTCCAGATTATTATCTTTTTATTTAACATCCCAAAATTCCACTATTTTTAGAGGCCATGGATCTTGGCTTTTTATTTATGACAAGTGAAAGAATGATTGATTATCGACAGATAGGAATCTCCACTGATCGACTTCAAAAAGATTCCATTTTTTATTTGATGATGATTGGATCAAGGACTGAGGCTCCACGATGGTGATTTATAGGCTGGAATGTGGGTGGTACGTATGTCGTGACTTATGAACTTGTTACATAGTTTTGGTTTTGAGAGAGAGAGAGAGAGAGAGAGAGAGAGAGAGAGAGAGAGACTAACGATTGGGTGGATGAATGATTTAATGTTAATGTTACATCATATTATATATATATATATATATATATATATATATATATATATATATATATATATATATATATATACCTATATATATATATAATATATATACTTATATATATATATATATCATTCGAGCTACAAATGTCCTTTAATATCTAATTAGCTCTACCTCGGTTTTTTCGTAATTAAAATCGATATGAAACCCCCTCTACCATGTTAGCCAATTCGAACGTTTGATGCACGTAGCCATATTATGAATAATTATCACATCACCGTGATTCATATAAATCATTCAAGCTACAAATGTCCTTTAATATCCAATTCACTCTACCTCGGAATTGATATATTTTCATATATGTACCGAAGGGGAATTTTTAGTTGATAATAATTTCGTCCCCTCATGGGATCGAACCACCGTCCAACGGACAGGCATGAAATCAGGACCGACATTGACTTTACCTATTTGGCTAACAGTAAGGCTATAAGTTTATATCGATTCTGACCTTACAAATCACCGACTTCGACGGTGATTTGTAGGGTCAGAATCGATATAAACTCAGCCTCACTGTTAGCCGAATTGGTACCGTCAATGTCGGTCCTGATTTCGTGCCTGTCCGTTGGACGGTGGTTCGATCCCATGAGGGGACGAAATTATTATCAACTAAAAATTCCCCTTCGGTACATATATGAATATATATCAATTCCGTGGTAGAGCGAATTAGATATTAAAGGACATTTGTAGCTCGAATGATTTATATGAATCACGGTGATGTGATAATTATTCATATATATATATATATTATATATATATAATATAGATATATATATATGTGTGTGTGTGTGTGTGTGTGTATGTGTGTGTGTTTGTGTATGTGTGTGCAGGAAGCCAAATACACAGATAGAAGAGGAAAATACTGATTATTACACTTACAGTTTAACAATTTGAGCTAATCTACAAAATAGAATTCCAATATTCCCCCTTTAATACTTCTGTAGTTCACAGGCTGCTAGTTCCCTACACCTGAACACACACGTAATTCTTATGAAGGAGACACTGTTCTTGTAAACATAGTCGTAACTGTGAAGAAGAAGAACAATAAAAAAGGAGATGAAGAAAAAGAAGATGGACCTAGATATCTAAAATGTGAAGAGGAGGAGCACTTGTTACGCCTTGGCATTGCCCCATAGGCCTAAATACCTCGAAGGTCTAGCATACCGCTCGTTCTTTTTTGGGTTCAGAATCGAATTCCTCCGCCGTTCGCCCAAAAGGGGACCTTGAAAAACCCAGATAAACAAACCAATGTGTTGAATGAATGGGCTGGAAGGTTTATTGGGTGGATAATACAATTTCGAAGCGACACTAACTTGTGGAGAGATTGGGAGGCCGGGTGATGATTATGTTTAATTAGTGACGGACTTATGGACTGTGGTGGTGAACGAATAAAAGGCTTATGTAAACAAACGTGACTGTTGAATGAATGAGCTGGAAGACTGGCTTTTGCAATCTGGGAGTGATGCTGTGACTTGCGGAGAGGATAGGAGACTGGATGACTGATATTGTGTGTGTAATTAATGAGTATCTTGTTGACTATGATATTGAACAAATGAAAGACGCAGTGTTTGATTGCCAGTTTAATGCTCGATTTACTCATTGTAATGTCAAATGAGCAATGGACGTGATGGTTTTTTTTTTTTTAAATGAGGGACTTACTGATTGATTGGTTGAGTGTGAATGAGGTCAATACTGACAGATTTGGTAGCTGAATGATTAGACTGTGACTACGTTATTGACAAAGTAAATAACTGTTGGGACGGTTGGAAAACGTTTTGGATAAATGTCTAGCTAACCGGATAAATGTTTAGCTAATCTAGCGTAGTTGATTAGATGTACCAAAAGAATAGTTTGCAAATTTAATAAATAACTATTTAGTTTATCATTATCGCTGAAAACAACTCTTCTACGAATTCATTTCAGATATTGAAAAAAAAAACGGAGAAAAAGATGGAAAAACGTATAGATACAGGAGAAAAAATCAGAAAAAATAAGACAGATTGAAAAGAGAAAAGACGGGAATGAAAAGAATAAACCAAAGGTTAATCAGATACCTTGACTAGAACGAGTCGGATTTTCGTCGCTTTAAAAAAATTTCTCTGGTCTTCGAACCTCGAGGATTCGGGGCGGCGTAAAGCGAATAATTTACACGAAAGGGAGGCCCCCTCTTTCCCCCACTTCCCCCACAACAAA
The DNA here is from genome assembly GCF_015104395.2 of Macrobrachium nipponense. Lineage (NCBI taxonomy): Eukaryota > Metazoa > Arthropoda > Malacostraca > Decapoda > Palaemonidae > Macrobrachium > Macrobrachium nipponense. The sequence continues at coordinate 44,641,080 of NC_061101.1, forward strand.
AAAGGGCAGCAAACCGAGATTCACCGGCCCCCTTTTTTGTATCTTTTTTAAGACAATTTGTTCCTTTTTGGGAGCTAGTGAGGGTCCCTGATAAGCGTATCTCTCTTGATTCGTGTATGTGTGTTTTACAGTTTTTGGTGTTAAGAGCGTGTGCGCATGGGTGTATAATATATATACATACACACACACACACACACACACATATATATAATATAATAATATATATATATATATATATATATATATATATATATATATATATATATATATATATATATTAGCTGACCAACCCGGCACTTCCGGGGAAAACTCTGAATGACTGTTAATCATTTACTTTAGAAAGGAAGTAACATTGGTGTGGTTTAGATTAACATGTTTATTCAAAGCAATGGCTTCTAGACAGAATTATTAATTATAGGAAAGAAAAATTTTTTCAATTATAGTACAACACTTTACATGACAAAAGAATTCAAAGGAGATGTAGGAACACTTCTAAGTTGTGCTACTTGAGCCAAAACTGAGCAAGTCACATGTCGACCGGCCACCGCTGCAGAGCCCCATTCTTGCTGGGCACGATCAATACGAAAGTAAACGAACCTATGTTCCCGACACTCCATGTTTCACAGCTGGGGTATGGGTATGGGTTTCAACAATATGCGAAAATTCTTGTCAAATGACGGCTACAAGCAAGATTTTGACCAGCTCAGTTAAGCGGTTCGGATTTTTATTGAGCACAAGTTAACATGCAAGTTTACAAGTTTAGTTACATTTACATTTATATATATAGATATATTTACTGAATATATACATGTATATACAAATGTCTTTCCTTTAGAGGGGTTGGCTCTTCCAGGGGTCGTTAATTCACTCAGCAAATGATTTAAGGAGGAAGCGGCTAACCCCAAGCTGCTCTTCTCTATCCTTAAGTATGACCAGCCGCAGCCGAATAGCCACCTGGAATTTAATTCATAATGGAAGTTTTGGAAATGGAGCCAAAAGACGTCTCGTCCTTTGCCTAAACTTAGGGTGAATTCGAAGCGATATGAATTAATTATTATCATTGTAAGCAGTAGATATTGCACCTAGCGGTTAGTCGAATGTAACGGGTCACAGCTGGCAAAGGAGAACATTGGGCTAACAGAATACTAAAAGAAAAATGGCGCCTTTCAAGTTGGAAATGATTAAGCATTTTAAATCATATTTGAAACAATTGAGCCAAATAAAATTTTGGAAGTAACCGATCCTTTTGAGATCTTTTAACATACGAGGTGGTTGAACCAAATGCTGTATAAATCTGTTTGATTTTACTCTCATTCAATTGTATTGGACACTTCAGCTACATGAAATATCTGTAAGCTTTCTGTTTTTTTTTTTCGGCATTCGTTTGAGAGTTACTGTTCTGATAATGCTATGGGGTACTACACTGTTATCAAAGTCTAGTCGTTCATAATAGCCCAATAACGGAGTCTTACTAGATAAAACTATTTTCTAGTTTTCGACTTATGAATATTCTCTTCTCTAAATAGTTATGTTATCGCTGATGGTTTAGAAATGCATACGATAACACTTTGTTCTTATTTAATAAAATGTGAAGGAGTTTAGATATTAAGCAATGACGAGCAACTGTTAAAAAAGATCATAATCTTGTTTATTACACAAGAAAGTCTTCTTACATAAGTAATTTAAAGAAGAGGAAGAGCAGGAAGCAGCAGGAAAAAAAAAAAAACATCTGCACCAAAGAGTAAAAATAAAAACAAAGAAAAATGCGAATTTAATCAAGTACCCAACAGAAAACGGAATTAGCCGATTTGTTGAAAGATGGCACTTTGAAAATCAGTGATAAATCACTACTGGGCCTCAACCACACTTTCACCCAAATCTCTTTACTCTCGCTAAAATGAATTATGTTTGTGAAGACAGGGATTCTCAGTTCCATTAGAAGAACCGAATAATTATTCTTGTAGATTTGAAGGAAAACATACTAAGAAGTTTTCTTTTAAATGAAGTATATATATATATATATATATATATATATATATATATATATATATATATATATATATATATATATATATATATATATATGCTTTCCACTGATGATGTCTTCTTTGAGCTTTAGTGCTACAGCACGCCTTTCTTCTCCCTCTCTCTCTCTCTCTCTCTCTCTCTCTCTCTGTAGGTGACTTGTTGGCAGAGTTTTTATCTTTGCTAAAGAAAAATAAGAGTATTTAAGTAACTTGAAAAAATAAACGGTCCAAAAAATAAGATAATATTGTAAAATTCTGGAAAGAATTCTCACTTTATTGGAAAAGATAAATGAGATAAGAATCAGAGAGAGAGAGAGAGAGAGTATTAGTACATAAATAAAGGAAGAAAGAAAGAAGTTAAGAATCGGGAGAGACAGAATAAAAAATAAAAAAGCTGAAAACGGATAGTTTTAACTGAATAAAAAAAAAAGGAAAAATTAACTAACAAAGACAGATGAAGAGAAATTTAAAGGTTTCTCGGAAGTTTGATAAAATAGTCACAAAAAGTACTAAAAATTAATGAAAGAATTAAAGAAACAATAAAATAAGTGTAATGTACAGGTAGGTAAGGTGAACAAATCTGGTGCAAGAATTATGTAAACAGAAAACTAGAGTGAATTAGAAAATATCAAATATATTTAAGATTACTTGAATAAGCAAGGAAACAAAAAAGTGAGTACAGCTGAATAAACATACAGAAAGAAAGGGATTATAAAATAAGGCTATCTTAAATAACCAAATCAATAAACATGCAAAGGGCAAATGGTTCAGCAATACAGATGAAATTATACGCAGCTTAAGTAGAAGAAGAAAAAGCTAACAAATTTAAGATGTTGGAAAACTGAAAAATGAAATGGGGAAATCTCAGGCGTGCGTCGTCTTTTTTATTTTGACCTTGGAGCCCCGCGTTACAACGGACACTATGTTGTCATTAGTGATGGAAACTGCAAAACCTTTGGCACTAGGCAGAGCACAGAGACAGACAGAGAAGGAGAGAGAGAGAGAGAGAGAGAGGGGGGGTACCAGGGTGAGTGTGGGTGGTGTCAGATCCATTTTGGAGTTGTATTTTATACCTTTCTTCCGGCTGACAAAATTGTTTGAATAAAATTGAAAAGATTTGAAAAAACCATTTCGGTAGATTTAGAGATTTTATATTTTAACCAAAGTTTGCTCCGACGCACAAGAATGTGGTTGCCACCTTCAGTCACTTTAAAAAAAGAAGTGAGAAAGACAGTGAATACCCACATTGCCATATCAACCGCTCTCCATACCCGGTTCCTCCTCCCCACCCCCCCCCCCGACACCGCCCAGAGTGTCTGTAATGGTGGGTGGAAGGGCACACACACACACACACAAACGCATAATCTTGGCTGGGGCAGGGAGAAAATCATGGGTGCCTGGCACTGTCGGGCAGAGGAAACTTGGCACTCGCTTCGGGGCGGGGCACCGACCGCCGGGGGAGCCAGAAGGGGAGAATGAAGGAGATTTTGGGGTGCAGAGGGGGGTTATGGGGTTGGGGATAAAGGGGGAGGGAGGGGTAGGAAGGTATGGCTCGTGCCCTTTGGTACTTGTTCCTCAGTCGGTGTGTGAAGGTTGTGGCGGAGGGCAGCTGCAGCAGCGACGACGGCCGTGTGCTTGATTGAGGCCTCTTCGACCAATCCAAAAAGGGGACATCCTCAAGCTCCCCTAGAACCTCCTGCCGAAGAACTAACTGCTCGCTATCAGTCTGCCCGGGAACGTTTGATGGCCGCCGAGTGGAGACTCCTCCGATGTCAGACACCCCCCTTTCAGAAGGCGCTGCTTTGAACTGACGATGATTCCTGACCCTCGCCTCTGCAACAACCATCATCAACATCGGCATTATCATTATCATCACCGTCGTCCGAACTTTTGTTTTCGTGAACCGTAGCAGCGTGGCTTCGCCTCCTCCGTAGGCCGAGTTTTCCGTTAATGGAATCCTGTGCGAGATAAAGAAGAAGAAGAAAGAAGTTTGAATCAATACATTTCGTTGTTTCGTGAAATATATTGAATTTTAACAACCTTTCTCAAGTAGGAAGTCTTCGCGTCGCCTGCGTTGCCTGCTGTTTTCTAGAGGAAACTTGCTTCGAAGAGATAAAACAACTCTCCAAACACCAAGAGGAAGAGGAGGGAGAGGACGGCACTCTTCTTCGTTTGGTTTCCAGCAGGAATTTCGAACTTTTCGAAGAGGATAAAGAGAGATATGCCTTATCTCCAGGGTACTGGCAAGAAGCTGGCGGGATAAGGCGCTGGATTTGAAAGCTCCGAGATGTTTGCCAAATCTTGTTCTAGAGTTCTGTGATTCTGAGAGTACGTCAGTATCCCAAGGGCAGCCAAGGAACTTTGTAGACCTAAGCATAGGCCTACTATGCTGTATAACTCATTCAGTGCAAGCAGGCAGCTAGGAAGCACTGACATTTTACGTTGAGTGATGAAAACATTGACGATAGTTAGAAAACAAAAGTGATCTTTAAAAAAACTAACAAGAATAGACTGAAAACGAATGAAAAATATAAAGAACTAAACGAAAAGAAAACGAAACATTTTGAATTACTCGTTACAGTTTCTTCAACCAGCAGATTTCTTAACAAAGACTACTTTACTAGTGTCAAGAAAAATTACGAAGAGACTTATATATTGCAACTCTGAGTGTTTTATGGGCAAAGATGATAACAATGACTCATTTTACTTGTAACTGAATGATTTAGTAATTACTGGCTACTGCCGGGGAGCAGAGTTGAAGAAATTCGCTTATCCATTATTTTTATCGACTGCTTACAGTAAGTACACTTGTGTAAATGTCTCTCTGTCCTTGAAGGAAGCTTTTAATTAATACGTTGCTGTTATTTGCTACTTTGCTTTCTTATCAGTATACACAGGAAATATATATGTGTATATATACGTATATATATAGTATATATATATATATATATATATATATATATATATATACATATATGATATATATTATTTATACTTTGCTTTCGTATCAGTATGCGCATGGAATATATATATATATATATAATATATATATATATATATATATATCTATATATGCCTGATATATATATATATATATATATATATATATATATATATATATATATATAATATATATATATATATATATATATATATATATATATATATAACATATATATATATATATATATATATATATATATATATATATATATATATATATATATATATATATATATATATATATATATATATATATATATATATATATAGTATATATATATATATATATATATATATATATATATATATATATATATATATATATATATATATACATATATATGTTAATTTTCTTTCTCCATGATGGAGATGATTCAGAAAAGCACCATATCTGTCACTTCCACATTCATACTTTAAATGCTGAATCGAGGATGAAGTCTTTCTCTTGAAAACTTCCAAATTAATAACATCATACACCTACAAAGATAGCTCATCAGCAGTGCCTTGAAACCCTCAACACACGTTGCGCCACTCACCTCAAAATCTTGCCCAAACGCAACTCTCGTGTTTCTTGGGCATTGAGGCCTGTTCTTTCCAAGTCCTCTTTCATGGCTGTCTATCCAGTCCTTTCCATACTCTCAATATTCCTGTTCTTCTTACTTTTTACGGCACATATTTTGTGCAAACAGTTAACATCAATAACCACTACCTTTTGTACCTTACTTGGAAATCGATATTCACTCTCCACTTCATAAAGGAAAGTCCTGTTATTTAGTATTCCCTCTTTGGTGTTAATAGACACCCCAAGTCTCTCTTCCTAATCTTTAGCACGCCCCTGCTATTGCTCTATACCTTCCTCGCTTCACCTATTTTGTGACATCCATTCTCTCATCATCTGTTATTTTTAGCAATTGCCTTATATGAATAATTAATTTATTCTCCCTCGATCCATATTAACATTTGTGTGGTTATGTTAAACTTTACACATTAATCTATATACGCTTCCTTGCGTTCTGTACATTTATGATGATATTTCTTTAATATCTGTAGACGGAGGAAGTTGTCTGTATAAATATAATATGATATATAAGTACAGATGAACATAGCGAACAGAAAACCAATAAAACAAATAACAGTTTGCTACAGAAAGAGAGAGAGAGAGAGAGAGAGAGAGAGAGGGAGAGAGAGAGAGAGAATTTTTGTTTCTGATATATTAGTATTGGAAAATATATAATCATGCAACGAAAAAAGGGCACTTAGACAAGCGCACGATTTCAGTTTCCCGGATCTAACCTCTTCCGAGTGCCCAGCTAGGTAAACGATCTTACTCTTTTTTTAAATTTGAGGACACAGTTCTGGCAACTGATTTACCTGTGCATATGAGTGACGCCACAGGCTTTAAGCTGTCATTCGACACCTTATTGAAACGATCGTCATTTGTTTCCACTTGATATTATTAGCGTTTTCGACCCTTTTCAAGAATGTCTCATTATTCCAGCATCTGTTGATGACATCCTATGATTCAATTTCCTCTGTCTAATTCTTTTATATATTTTTTTCCATTGCATTAGGGTGACGTCACGTGTTCAGTAAATTCTTAAACCAGTATACATAGCAAGTGATAAATAGATAAATAGATTAGCCTGAGAAAGTATTGTCCACTCAGCGAGGGAACTTCGGTGAATCTAGTCCATTGCCTTACTATCAGTGGCCTTTCTCATGTACTGTATGTTTATATCTATTTTAATGACTCGTTTTTTCTTTATTTGATATTCAACTTGACTGGCTACGATTCTCGTTTCTTCTCTGTGGTTTAATCTTTTTGGATGAAAACACTTTTTTTCTATTGTCGAATAGTTAACTTTTTTTTTTGCATATTTGCATTGTGTAAAAAGCCTTTTCAGCATGAAAGAAAAAGTGTATACTTGTGATTGGTTAATTAAGAAACTCCAAAACAGCAGATAAGAAAAAAGTATATTCTTTTTATACCTAAGACTCACCCACACATAAACCTACATGCTTGTACACAACAACAAACATCCATTTATACATAAAGAGTCACGTATACATGAACACACAATAGACCAACAGATGAAGAGAAAAAAAACTGTTTGTAACGTACACACAATAATTCAAAAACAACGAAAATACATAATAATCTAACATGCACAAAACAAGTAAAAATTTATATTCTCGTTAATTACACACAAACACACACACACACACACAAACTTCCACCAAAAAAAAAAAAAAAATTATGCTAGCAAAAACTTCCTATTCCTTGCCAGAGAATAATCATTGTTTTTTTAAATTCTCATCTTGAATTTTAGAGTTCAAGGTTGTGATAAAACTCGAGGAAATAGGAGAGACAGAAAAAGTTTGCCAATAAATTGCAGAAAAAAACAGCTTTTTGAGATAAAAAAAAGCAGTATTTTCAAGAGCGCAAAGAAAGAAACGTAAGAATATAAGAAAGAAACTAGAAAAGACACTTGCAAGGAACGACGAAAGGGGAGAGGAACTATTTGAAAAATGTAAAGGATCAGAGTTTAAAGCTTGTGAAAAGATATAATGTAAATAACAATATAATAGGTATAAGGTTAAGAACGTAATGGATATACTATAATATATTTGACCAAGTGTAATATTGCGGCAAATGCATTTTATATCAAGGCCTTTACTTTCTCCTATCTCTTTCTTGTCATTTATCCAGGATTTTCTAGTTCTTTCTCTCCCACTTCTTTTTACACTCTTTCGACCAACCGACCATTTTCAAGATCGTCTTACTCTCAATTTCTCTTTCCACGCTGAATGACCTCATAGTATCAGTGCTTGGCCTTTGGCCTAAATTGTATAACCCATTCCATTCGTGAAACACTATAACTGCATTTTTGTCTGAGGCAGCGTATAATGATGTATGTGTAGTGCTAGGCCTTGTATAACGAGGCGCACTGTGAGGTTATTAAGACCTGCGATGTTATACGCAAGTATCGTGTTGTATACTTCCCATCCTCGTCGGAGATTGCGACGATAATTTCTAAGTCAGTATCTTCTTTGGGTATAAAGGCGGAGATGTTTCAAACTCATGATGATAACTGTAACAATATATTTTCGAAACTACCTCTCTTGAGTAGAAGCAAGAAGGTGGTTAAGAGAACCTGATTCTAGGAGGGGAAGTAGAGTTCTGAGTTACAATGCATTTACAAAATTATAGGAGAGCAAAGCTTAGCTCAGCACACTAACATACAGACAGACGAACATGTGAGAGGAAGTCACGTAGACGTCTGTGGGTTATAGGTCAATAGGTTCTCAGGTGAAAGCATTGTGACCTGTTTGACACAACAATGGATTTGATTATCACAGGCAAATGCAGACCAGGGCGTCGCTGATTCAACACGCCAAGGCCTAGCTTTCATTCTGTTTATCAATCTTTATCACACTCCTTGCTATCTCAACAGTGACCCCTTGGGTCATGGGCTTATTTATATATGGAATATATATCTTTTTAAATGTAACCCTTACATATGAGCTGTGGCCCATGAAACGTTCAGCCACGGCCCAGTGGTGGCTACAATGTTAGTCTGTTTGATGATTGGAGGGTGGATGATCAACATACCAATTTGCAGAGCTCTAGCCTCAGAAGCGCGGTCGGACAGGACAGGCAAAGCCATCCCAATAGTTTTCTTCTCTAGAAAACTAATATTACATTAATACAAATTTGTTTTAATGTAATATTAATACAAATTTGTGGGATTCTGTTTGACATTCATTTACTGTTTTTTTATATTAAAAGTACATTCTGATATTTTTCCCGTGCCGTGCGATTTTCTATCTTTTAAACTTTATGCAGTTTTTGAAATGTTTTAAATTGATTAATAATATGGGAGAGTAAAAATGAACAAACTCCCCAAACATAAATAAGAAAAATGGTAGTTAAACAAGTTTAAGTATAATAAGTATCCTAGTTTCAATGTCACATTGCAAAACTGTTCTCATCATTGGTCAGGGGAGTGGTCTAACCAATGGGACATATTATTTACTGTATTAGCAAACTATATTTACATGCATACCACACACACACGCACACACACACACACACAAAGAAAATAATATTCTGACAGTCGTCAGATATGATCGCTGCTTTTACGACCTTTATTTATATATACTTCAAGTAACGAGATGATGATACAATCTGAGTTTCAGGTTCCTTAACCGCAGCCCCCCGCCCCCAACCCTCCCATCCTCTTCTCCATCCAATCCTCACCCCCACCTCCTAACCAACCTCGGCCCCTCCTATCGCATCCGCAAGGAGAGACATTACTGGACTTGATCGCTTTTCCCCAAATCATGAATTGGAGAGATGCTTTCCCCTCCTTATCTTTTTATTTCATATTCTTCATTATTTTTGGTTTATTCTCTTTCTTCTTTACCTCTTTCAGAAGTGCCATTTCTTCGTCATTTATCTCTCATTTCTTTATTCTTTTCTATCATCTTCTGTATCACCTCTGTTCACATTTATGTTCACATGCTTGATTTTAAAACATGCTCCGTTTATGCATGATTGCAATCAATATTTGTTGCTGCTGTATGAGGCTTCGTTTCTTGTACTTGCTTTCTCTTTCGTCTTCCTTTATTTTAATTTCCTTTTCAGAATATTTAATTTTTTTAGCAATTTTATTGTCTAGTTTTCTTTTTTCCTTTCTCCTCTTATTCACGTTCTCTCGGCTTTATAATTTTCAAACTTTTCTCTCCATTATCATTTCGTTAGTTGGTCTATTTTCTCTCAAATTACTGTTATCATTATCATCACTGTCACCATTATCGTAACTATATTTCCCCGTGGGTTTCATCACTGTTATCACCATCATTTCACAATTGCTGTCGCTACACTCCTAATATGGAGTCAGATTTTTCCCGTTTAGTATCATCCCTATTTTCACACAATTATCACATCACTATAGTGCTGGGAAGAGGTGGACTTCTTTCGCTCCCCTTTTGTATCGTCACGATAATCATCATCATTTGCATAATCATTTTCATTGTATTCTAGTCTTGGCTTCACTCTAGTCGGTTTTAGTATCATTACTTTTACGGCATCAGTATCACCATCAACCTGACTAGAAAGCCTCAGGAAGTTGCTCTCATTATAACCTGGGACGCGGCGCTCTTTCGTAACCCAACACTCACAGGGATAGTTTTGACAGACGTCAATAAAAGCCACTGAGTGAGGCACAAACAATCGGATGTCTTCTCGCAATTGGTCTTTGGCCTTTGCCAGAGGACATTTTCTCTCTCAGAATATCAAAATCGTGACCTTCAGGGAAGGGAATTTGTATGCAGGTGTCCAGGCGATTTTTTCTCTTTTTCCCAGAGGAACTTTCAGGAACCATTTCACCCTCAGATGAAAGGTTACCTGTGGGTGATGTTCATGGTTCAAGGTTAATTTATCCTGTTGGTAATTTTTTTATAATTAAATTGAAATAAGAATTTTGTTAACTGTTTTCTGTATAAGTACCGAGAAAAGGGCGTTTCCTAAGCCAATGAGATCACTTTTATTGAATATTTATTGAATACCCACTCTAGCAACCACGTTTTGCATTAATTTTGTCTATCTGTAGGCCAGTCTCTCTCTCTCTCTCTCTCTCTCTCTCTCTCTCTCTCTCTCTCTCTCTCTCTCTCTCTTTATCTAAGGCACACCTACCAATGGGCTAGACACCATACAACCCCAGCTCCTTCACTCGTGAGCAAGCAAGCAAGAATTATCTCATCTTGACTGAAATGTCAGAGGCAGGGGCGAGGCAAGAAGCGCATAACAGTCTTTAGAAGGAAAGGGAGACGTACCAGAGGCTCTAAAATAAGATGATTCGAGCTTAAATATACCTGAATCTCTCCAGGAAAGTCGGATCTGCGATAAGATACCTGTAGGGTGAACTAAAGCCTTTCGTGGGTGGAACTTGCGATTTTCAGGTGCCAGGAATGTTTGACGTGTTTGGGCCGAATTCAAAAGACACATACGGTTGTAACAGATTATGTTTTATAGCGTACGTGCATATGCACGTGTGTCTATTTGCATATAAGTCTGCATGCAGACTGACTTCTCATCTAGGTCGTCAACTCTTTCGTGGAAGTCATAACCTACGGAAATTTATATTCTTGAATAAAGCCTTCCTCTGACATCCAGTGATCTGTGACATCAGCCTTTGGTTTCTCTAACCGTGACCTCCAGTAATTAATGGGGTTTGGGGAGAGTTTCCTTAAGCGTGGCCTCTAGTAATTTGCACCCTTAAGTCTGGGACTTGCTGTCTCGACTTTCGCTTACAATACTCGCCCCTCCTCGCTCTTTCAATATATATATATATATATATATATATATATATATATATATATATATATATATATATATATATATATATATATATACTAACAGGACCTCATTGAAACTGAATGATATCTAACGGAGATATTTATTAAAATAATTTTTCCTGAACTAACAGTCCTCATTGTAAAAAATTTACAAGTTCAGGAGAACATGTAAATTTTTTAAAATTAAATATCTCCGCTAGATACCATCCAGTTTCAACGAGCTCTTGTTAGTAATTGTATTAATTCACAGAACATTTGTGTAAGTGATAAAGTTTATATAAATATATATATATGGCGTCCGTGTACAACAATGCCTTCTGGTTTACATTTAAGATGATAATAATAACAATCTGATAGGCGCCAGCACCCGCGCTTTTATTTCCTTTGACCCGCATCAATAGCGCCAGCACGAAGCTACTGCCAGCCGCTAGTGGCAGGCACTGACCTCTTGAAGGTACTTGTGAGCCGGAATGAGGAGGAAGCGTTTGGCTATATTCAGTGGCTGCGCTCTTGCGCGCGCCTCCCAACCACCAAGAGAGTCAGATGGGAGTAGAGATGATCAGAGGCATCTTTTCTATATTATATAATAATAATAATAATATCCTTTATTTCAGCTCAGGGAGTATATAAAGTAGAGACAATACAGCACAACAATGCAATTAGAATAGTGAAAGGAATTGTGAGGTGGTTATGTAAGTTTCTTTTGGAGGGGGAGGGTTGGGGAAGGGGGGGGGGGGGCGTAGGTGTTTCTGTGGAAGATTTGTAAACCTTTAGGTTTTATGATTGAGTTTCTGATTTATTTTTTTTTTTGGTAGGTTAGTGAGACACGATGTTTATCGGAAATTGGAAAAGAAGAAACGAGATTAAGGTGAAATGAGTACTAATGGTAACAATAATAATAATATTATTATTATTATTATTATTATTATTATTATTATTATTATTATTATTATTATTATTATTATTATTATTGATTGAAAGATATTGCTGCATCAGCTGCATTCAACTTGTAAATAGTCTTCTCTATTTTTCTAAAAATTGCTTTCTCTCTGCTACTACAACTGGCGAGTATTGCGCCGATATGACTCATCAGGAGGAGTCAATTTCAAGGATATTGCCTAAATAAATTTTAAGCAATATCCCTGAAATTGACTCCTCCTGATGAATCATATCGGCGCAATACTCGCCAGTTGTAGTAGCAGAGAGAAAGCAATTATTAGAAAAATAGAGAAGACTATTTACAAGTTGAATGCAGCTAATGCAGCAATATCTTTCAATAAAGCTTGTTTGAGAGAGGGTCTCCTTCCAGTATATTATTATTATTATTATTCTAGTTTGTTATGGAAAGTTATGTGCTTGAACTATGAGATTAATTGTTGAAAGCCGTATTTAGTATTTTAGTTTCTCCATTTAGTTTATGAAAGTTCAGTTTTCAACGCTACTCAAGACTGACTACCAAAAATTCTTATTTATTGACATAGAAGAGTCAGTGTAGGTAATTTATTTAGATTTTATTTTTATTTCTTTGTATGACAACATTT
>NC_061101.1:44659010-44661510 GCF_015104395.2 Macrobrachium nipponense
CTCTCTTCCATTATAAAAGCACTTTCTTTAAAGGATTTCACTAACCACACCAGATAATACTCATAAAATAATCTCTTTTTAAATGAGTGTTGTATTAAATGTTATTTCATTAATATTTCTTGGAGAAATTGTTACATACCACAGAACCAATCATCACTTCTCAATTTTCACATCAAAGGCTATTTTTCGTGTCTCATATTCTACGACACAACTAATACATCTCAACAGAGTCATCAGTGTACACACTTGCTATATATGTGCAGTTTTGCTAAATAATCAGAATAGCTTACGAAGCTTCGAGTTCTCGAGAGAGGGAAAAAGAGGGATTGTGAGGCATCGGAACTTTTCAAATGAGTTAATAATAAGGTAAGATATCCTACGCAAATTCTGTCCATTCATTCAAAAACAAAATATTACCAACCCCGCTTTCGGCTGCACAAGTCTAACTCGCGCTTGTTCCTACAGGCAGTTCAGTAATGCAAAACACAAGTTTCCAACTATCATGACCAGGCTCAAAAAACGGGGCTTGTTTCTGACGTCCACGAACGGCATTCCTTCCCGCAGATGTCTGGGATTCCTCATATAGCAATCAAGCATCATTACAATCTAAATTATTTTGAGAGAGAGAGAGAGAGAGAGAGAGAGAGAGAGAGAGAGAGAGAGAGAGAGAGAGAGAGATCACTTATCAAAAGATGATTCTCACAAAATAATTCAGAATAAAATAATTCTTTGAAAGCAATACCTAGTACAACAATTAAGATCTCGTAAATATTCAAAACAAGTCATAAATATATTGTTATATTCCTACATTATAGTAGCTCAGCCACACAATGACTTGTCCAAAAGGAATTAACAGCGAGAAAGAGGAAAATATAAAAGTACATGAGACAGATACTAACCCAACAGCTATCATAATAAAACGGAATATTTCCTTTTATTCTAAATAAATACTTCATACACCTTTAATTGTCTAAAATTAAACGCACGACATCTACGTACTTTTGTGACAACACTGTCACGTGTAAACATTTGCAAACATTGTTATCGCCATGTGACTTTTAAATGTAACTTCAGTGTTACATAAAAACTATCTGCATTTTTGGCACCAACAGATTAAAAAATCGTGATCACTAGCCATGGTTAGTCAAAGACATTCTACGACTAAATGCTCGACGAGTTACATAAAATGACTCCCTTTTTGTACATCAGAATTCAAACACTACTTTTTTTTTAAGTCCCTTTGTTTTCAGTTTATCAGGTTCCGGATGAGCTAATGACTCAATGTGATAACCCTTGCGTCAAAACAATACCAGAAAATATATATTGCACAGATGCAGAGAGCTACATCACTTAGAATTATCATGAAGGTACAATTTCGAAACAAGGGGATTTGAACCCATTTCATAGGCGGTAAAGAAAGTAAAGACGAATTTAAAAAGTAGCACTATCGTTAGGCTAGTGCCATAGTCGTACACTCAAAATGTAGTCGACGATCTTGAGAGTTGTGCTTTTCAGGGCTGTCTCTTTCTGTTGAAATGTATTTATTTTGTTGATAATCCACAAGAAAAGTTTATGTAACGGTCTTCTAACTTTTTGCGAACTTAATTTTCTTCAGGAACAACGATACCCTTTCGTAAAGACACGCCACTTAGATTCGATCGGTAATAATGTTGTTTATACAGCAAAATACATAATTCAGGCACCTGTACTAGAGCCATTCGTTTGTAATTTAGATCTCGGTGAAATATTGAATTTGTAGAATAATCAATATCTTTTGTAGTTATGTATTTAATGTTCAAACGTTTACGTGATTAAAAGAAGCCATCCATGTATGTATGTATGTATATATATATATATATATATATATATATATATATATATATATATATATATATATATATATTTATATATATATATATATATATATATATATATATATATATATATATATATATATATATATATATATATATATATATATATATATATATATATATATTTATATATATATATATATATATATATATATATATATGAAATTATAATAACCTGAATATACTATATAATTTTTTTCACATTAACAATTACAATTTTATATTAATAAATTTTAAGCCTCATATAAAGTTTAATAACAAATTCACAAAACAAAGTCGACTGTTTATCTTTGAACCTAAACCAAAGTTCCAGGGTCGAAATCTGGCCGGGGCAGATGGGGTATCAATTTGAAATTCCCTTGGCAGTAAAAGTTATTCCCATGGTATATATATATATATATATAATAAACGCTCCAAGAAGAGGTCCATTGGAGGACGAAACTGTTGGGCATTTCCTGAGATATACCTTTTTTCATTTTCCTATGTGGAATACAACTGATTTACTATATCTTCGTGCCTAAGAAGATTACCAAGTAATATATATATATATATATATATATATATATATATATATATATAATATATATATATATATATATATATATATATATATATAAGAGAGAGAG
>NC_061101.1:44669010-44681510 GCF_015104395.2 Macrobrachium nipponense
GAAGTTTTGATATCTTCAAGACATATCAAAGAAGAAGAAATACTGTACGATTATTTGATACTTTGATGGCAATGTAGAAATATTTATCAGTCTCAAGTTTAATAAGTTTCATGTAGACAAGATAAACATCACTAACTTGAATGAAACTTTTGACTTCGCGTTGCTTTCACAAAACTTTTGATGTTAGAAATCAAATCGGTAACTGAACGCAACGCAGTTCTTCAATTTCGAATCAGTTAATCCGGACCTCAGGCGGTTTATTTTATCGGTTTCAGGTAATGATAACAACACCAACAAAAATTGAAACTGTTCATAGATGGCTTCTACAGCGTTCAAGAAATGGCCTCAGCTAAGACATGGTTCCATGCACAAATTCCATATTATTAAAATTTTTATTAGTTTTATGGATTCTTGGATGTTTTATGAGTTTAATGATCATTTAACTTGCATTCATTTCTATTCTGCAGTTTTCTTCATGTTTATTATTATTTTTCTTTCGCAATTCATCGTTAAGATGTTATTTCCCGTTTCTTGTGGTTCGCAATGTAAATGGTGCTAAATTGTCCGTTTAGCCTCCACAGCTCTGTTGATTTTCGCCTTTAACTTCTCTTCCTGTACAGTGCTATGTAAGGGTCACAGTGAACTCAAAATAGTTGAATTAAAGTCACTAAATTGTACTTTTAGAGTAATTAGTACCATGCAGAGGCACACACACACACACACACACACACACATATATATATATATATATATATATATATATATATATATATATATATATATATATATATATATATTATATATATATATATATATATATATATATATATATATATATGCATGCGATTATCCCCGAACGCGTAGCTTCAGAAAATGCTACTCACTTCCAGTCTGGTTGCCCCACACTAAAATAAAGTCGACTCACTACCAGACACATAATTGAGCAGAAGGACAATGAGATTGAACGTAAGTGCCTAAATCTCTCCGCCTCACCCCAAAGGAAGAAAGAGTAGGCCTAACTAACCCTTAGGTAAACGAACGCTTTAAACATTTAAAACTTAAATTGAAATAAACGATGTAAGTCTAACATACCACTACAGTGGTCATAAGCATCAAATACTTCCCCTTTTTATTCAACAGATAGGTCTCCCTAGGGCCAGAGAACTTCTGTAGAATGCCAGCCATTCTAAAATAGGTTCTCGATCTGTTGAATAGACTCCACGTCTCCTCGGTAGCTCCTTTCATCTTTTCTTCGTTTGGGTCTGCCGGTTTCATTTCGCAGTGCGTTTGCGAGAGCGGCGTCACCCTGTTAATGTCTTGCTAATAGTGGTTGTCTGTTAGTCATGTGAACGGCTTCATATATATATATATATATATATATATATATATATATATATATATATATATATATATATATATATATATATATATATGTATATTCGATTCAATAACAGCCGAAATGAGGCAAACATATTATTTCATATATACGAGAGCATAGGTTCGTATGTTAATAATTTCACACACACGCATATATATATATATATATATATATATATATATATATATATATATATATATATATACATATATATATATGTATATATATATATATATATATATATATATATATATATATATATATATATATATATATATATATATATATATATATTATATATATATTCATGTGTTTTCTTATTTGGTACACACACTTATATATATATATATATATATATATATATATATAATATATATATATATATATATATATATATATATACACACAGTATACATCTATTACATGATCAGAAATATTAGGCAACAGATGCTACCTTTTAACATCCAATTCATTTTGTCTTGTGGATAACCTACACTCAAGGATTCGAACTGTGCGCGCGTGTGTATAAAAGTCTGTTTTTCTTATTTACTTCATTGTTTGTTACAGTCACATATAGCTGGGGCGTTTAAGTATTTATTGCTTATTTATTGAGGCAAAATATGTATTAACATCATGTAAAACTCGGAGATCGTTGGTGTTTAGGCTGCAATATTGCCTCTCGCTAATTTTAGATACTTAAACGAAACAAGTAAATGAATTCGGAAGGTTTCCAAGGTCTATTTCTTTATCCATTCAATTGGTTAACTACAGTGATCTAGTTCACGTTATAAATACCCCAGCCAGGTGGTAGGCCTACATATTAGACCGACTCAAAGCCTTTAAATTGCAGGGTATTCCCAACCTTATTTCTCTCTCTCTCTCTCTCTCTCTCTCTCTCTCTCTGTCTCTGTCTCTCTCATTTTACAGAGTGGTGATCCTAGCCTAACCGCGAGTTCTGTCGGCTGTGCAACTGAAGAATTTTAGTCGGCGATGTTTGAATTTCCCGCCAAGACAGAAACACTCCAAAGATATAGGTGAAGGTCTCCCGCTCATTTGCCTCATTTTTTTCTTTTAAATTCTCAGCTCTTAGTCATTCTTTCACTTTTGTTAATTGTTTTTGTTCAGTCTATATTATGTCAATTTTTTATACGTCCCTTTTACTGCACTACAACTTAATTGGATGGAATGTTATAGTATTTTATGAAGGATGTATTAGTCTCTGTCAGTGTCACTTTGTTTTGACTGCCGTGTTCCCTTCAAACGTGTCGTAAGAATGTTGATATTCAGACACGCATTCTTTTGGAAATTGTCACGGAATCTCCATTGCACAGCATTCTTCATTTGTTTAGATACTGTTTACTTGATATACAGAGAAATTCCATGGTACAAATAAAAAACAGATGAAAAATAAGGATATGTCGATATTGGCAACAGACCCATGATTGTTCCGTGAGACAGCTAGCCTCCTTGCTCCTGTCAACATTGCCAATGGACCCTGAGAACCATCCCAAAGTTATATCTGATGGCGACCCTCACTCAAGCCCCCTTTAGTTTTATTTTGCGTTAGTAAATGGCTTTTTGCATCTTGAAATGGAGGGGTTCATTAACAAAAACAGTTTATGATGGGAAACTCTTTGATATTGTTTAATCGTATTTTATACACCCGAGTCAGCTGGCATCAAAGGAAATATAACTGTTCCTTTGTTGGGTCAAAGCCTTGGGGTAGAATAAAGCTGTTTCGCAACTTTCCCATAATGTTCTAATACATTTCTATTCCTCATCATATTCAAGGCTACAAACTACCCTTGAAACCTAAATGCGTTTGCTCTTTATCTCTATTTTCTTCTGTTGTGCTCTCTTTCGGCCTAGTAGGGTAATAATTATGTACATCCTTCATGCAGATTGTGCGAAAAAATCGGCTACCCTTCGTTGACACAAGGCGCATGTGTCAGTATTGTGTCTTAGTCATTGTTCATGATACTTCTTTATTTTACTTAGCTCTTAAGAGACTACATCTCATGTGATGACAGATGAAATTTTCTAACTTCAAGAGATTGGTTAAAAAATACCAGTGATCAAAAGCTAATTGTTTTAAATATCCTCCCAATTTCTGATTTTGTTTGCATTTACGGATATATAAATACATCAACTGCCCTTATTAAAAGACAGAGATAACCTCTTTCATTCACGTCGAGTATATCAAATTACGTTAAGCTAGACCCAGAGATCGTTAATCATGCGATTTTTTAAATATGAGTTTTCACTATAACAAGTAACTGTTAACTTAAAACAAGTAGGAAATATATTTTGTTCGATTAGAAAATAGCCAGTGACTTCAAACCTTTTAAAATTACTCCAAAGCCTGAGAAAGAGCACAAAATAATATATATATTATATATATATATATATATATATATATATATATATATATATATATATATATGTACACACATATCTCTCTATCCATCTACCTTTCTATCTATCTATCTCATCTATCTATCATCTATCTATCTATCTACTATCTATATATATATATATATAATATATAATATATATATATATATATATATATATATATATATATATATATGTATATATATGTAGAACATCAACTACTTTAATTATCTCAAACCTAAGAACTGAAGAACTGACTGAAGTATAAATTTACAACCAGACGTAATTCCGTCAGCTGATTTGAAAATATAATTAGCGCTATTATTGTAAATTTTGTAGAGTAAGCAGCCCAGACAATTTGCGGATCTGATATGCATACAACATTAACCACACAACATTTTTGCTTTAAATATCTGCTTCATGAGAGAGTTTGTAGCATTTAGTTACAAAATATGCATTAGCCAATAGTCATAAATTATACAATCAAAGTAAATAAAGCAAAATTAGTTTTTTCATGGTTTACTTTCAGAATAAAGGAAAGTGAATACTTCAGAGAAAATAGTAGCAGTGTTTGAAAGAGTAACAATAGGTAAGAGAATTAAAGGGCTTTAGTTTTATATATGAAGAAAAATCCCAAGTATCTTTAATGTTAGCAAATGAAGATTCACCGCTTAGGTGGGCGATTTTGTCTCATGAGACTTCGCTGACACTGTTCTGGAGAAAACTGATATATGGGGCTATGAACCCCCGCCACTTAAACGAGAGACTCAAGTGACGGTCCATCTCCCTCGAGGAAACCCAAGCCAGAGTTTTGTGCAGCAAAACTCTTAGGAATGGACCAAAAGAGCTCTCGGTCTCTCTCGTTAAAAAAGCGCGAAATCAAATCATCCTAGCGATTAATAATGACGCTTTCTGCTCACCTTATGCTCTC
Source organism: Macrobrachium nipponense (assembly GCF_015104395.2). Lineage (NCBI taxonomy): Eukaryota > Metazoa > Arthropoda > Malacostraca > Decapoda > Palaemonidae > Macrobrachium > Macrobrachium nipponense. Next base: position 44,673,714 of record NC_061101.1, read on the forward strand.
GTCACAGAGAGGATGCTGACAGAACATCATAAGTTAGAATCCCTTGGACAGGTGCTTAGTTGTGTCTCTACCTCCTCAAACTAAGGCAACAATGAACCGTAGATGAGTTGCTAACCTGTCGTAAAGGAGCTTGGGTACCTACGTAAGCCATGAAATGTCTTGGGGAACAACTATAGGTATCAGAAAAAGAAAATAAGAGCGCTTATGGGGGTCCTCTAAGTAGAAAGTGGATGGAGGTCTCCGTCAGGGTTCTATACTTAGTACCAAGCAACATTTTCCAAAAATGCCTGGGATAAGGGTTGACACCTTGAAGGGAAAAGGCAGTGCTGCTGATATATATATATATATATATATATATATATATATATATATATACTATTATATATATATATATATATATATATATATATATATATGTGTGTGTGTGTGTGTGTGTGTGTGTGTGCGCGGGTGTGTTTCCCGGAATGCAATGACGACTTAGACCACAGACAAAACAACTGAACTTGGTAACGGACCCTAGTGAAAATCGCGAATTTAGCGAGCAATTTTTATCGAAGCGAGGATCGAGACGTACTACACATAAACATCTGAAGAGAATCCCCTGTTTGGAAGACGACTTTTAAAAGACCACTTCTCCGATTGCAGCAAAGCCACCTGTTCGAAATGGTCTTTGTCACGACTTCGATTTCGATATTCCGGCGATATCGCTTAAATGAGAAGTTTTAAGTGTGAGTCAGGAGAAGTTTGGGTTCGGGGTGGAAGAACAACAAGAAGCACAAGAGCCGATACTGAGGGAAATTAGGTTTCCGATGCTTACCTTGTGCTGAATTCTCTCTCTCTCTCTCTCTCTCTCTCTCTGTCTATCTATCTATCTATCTATCTATCTATCTATATATATATATATATATATATATAGATATATATATATATATATATATATATATATATATATATATATATGTGGTCCCATAAGTCTGTATTACCTCTCCGATTCTCTGGTAGTAATTTGGAATTCAGGATCTTGTCTCATACCCGCCTGTCGTGTAAGCAACTAATTGCGCAGTTCACTGCTTGAGTCAGTAATGGCATAATGGATCTTCACGGAACTCGCTCATGTGATTCCGATCTTCCTCGGATTTAAACCCGGACTCTCTGGTGAGCAAGAATGATACTTATGTTCTTTGATAGTGATTTGCATTATGGTTGAAATATTAGATTTTCCTGTTGTGTCTTTTTAATGAAGGCTATTTATTGATCTAGTAAAGAGATAATTATTGTAAAATGAAACTTTTATCCCGAGAATGAACTTTGAGTGAAATTTAGAATACATCTAATCACGAAATCAAAATTTAATGCGTAGCATATTGAATCTCAAGACACATTTCAAACAGAATATAAGTTTATAGATAAATCCTAATAAAATTATATGCATCAAAAACTCAAAAATTATATTGTGAATGTAATATGAATTAAACCTAATGATTTGGATTTTTACGAAGTCGAATTCAAGCCTCAGAACGAAACACACCATTACTGACTCGGAGGCCGGCTCAAAGAGTCACAGAACACGCCAGCTAATTATCATTCAGTAAATCAAAAACGAAGGCTTGGACATAAAAGGGGTGGGAGTCTTTGAGCTGACGTCACGAAACAGAAGGCGCAACAACAGCGGAGATTCAGGGTTGCCAACTGCTGTGTGCCGATAACTCTCCCCTCCGCCCCATTGCATCCAAACAGACGTCATGAAATGCCAGTCGTGCCAACCGTCAAACAAAGAAGTGATGCCAAGCGATGATTCGCAGGGATGGATAGGTTCCCCGTTATGAATAACGGTTAACGGAAGTGTCGGGGAGTTCAAAGAAATTGCTATTCGCTTAACTTTTTTATTTATTTTATGTGAGGATTTACGAATTATAAAATGCTGTCACTTTTAGTTCCCTTAGACTATATATTTGACAACTGTTACATGTATCATCGTTGAAAAATAATTTTGAATATTTCATGGTGTGCGGAAATTTTTTTTAATTACATGTATCATGATTTATCATAAACAATTATTTTCTAATAGTGTGATAAGCTGGCATTATGAATTCATAAATACATCTACCAAATTGACCATGAAAAATTGTTTTTGTATGTTACAGCACTGAGGAAGCACAATTGACAGTACCATAATCCAGTTTTTATCCTGTAAAAAAAAAAAAAAAAAAAAAATGGCATTTCCTCTGTTAGCAGAGAGACAGAAATCCCTGCTTTGCGGAATGATGGGGCGTTTATTAATAGTGAAATGTGGTGGCTGTGATAACCTCAGGGAGAAATCAAGGCACGGGAAGTACTGCAGGCCAAAAATATCTCTCCTCACAAAGGAAGAGGAAACAGGGCTTCTCTTGATATAGAGAGAGAGAGAGAGAGAGAGAGAGAGAGAGAGCGAATAAATATACGTTTTATCAGACATACGCAGCATTCCGGTAATTTGCAGTTTTTTTAAGAATTAGTTAACCAGGGTGAGAGAGAGAGAGAGAGAGAGAGAGAGAGAGAGAGAGAGAGAGAGAGAGAGGAAAATAAATGTGCATTGGAGACAGAACAACAAAGTTTGTTGTTCGAAGATGCGGGACTACAGTCCACTTCATTTTTGCATCAAAATCGTTGTAATTGTTATTACATTTCTGGACGGTTAACACACTCACGATAGTTAGCTCTTTCCTATTATATATATATATATATATATATATATATATATAATATATAGATATATATATATATATATATATATATATATATATATACATACACTACATCTTAGCTTGGCATGCTAACGCTCTCTCGCTAGCGGTATCCTGTGTTGGTTCGAATCCTAGCAGCGAAGAAGAAAAAAGCTATAATTTTTCGCAGGGATTTGGGCCTGAAGGGATAACCTTATCCGCAAGACATTGTGGATATAAAATTACACATTCCATCCTAGATTGGGTGGCTCAGATGGTATTATCATTTCGGTTCTCAGCAAGCCTTTCTCTACCGGCTACCCACTACCGGGATCGATCTCGGGTCTCTCGCTGTTGTATGAAAGTGGGCGTGTCTCTATAGGTGTATTTTCTTCTCCATAGTTTTATTTCAACTATAAGGATGTAAAATACAGAAACTGGTTGTGCAGTACTTAAATATCGTCACCCTTTTGAAAAAACTACTCTTCATCGTTCTTTCATTAATTAGCTATTTCTTTATATATATATATATATATATATATATATATATATATATATATATATATATATATATATATATATATTGATCCCATATCATTACAAACTTTGGACCTCACAGGATGCAGTTTAATGATATTCTGTCTACTAGCAATAGATTGCTTTCTATTAGGTTTAAATTGTTTAATGATGTAGGACATATACATATATATATATATATATATATATATATATATATATATATATATGTGTGTGTGTGTGTGTGTGTGTGATATATATATATATATATATATATATATATATGTGTGTGTGTGTGCGTGTGTGTGTGTGTATGTCTAATACATACATACACACGCACACACACATATATATAAATATTAAGTATATCGTATGTCAATATATATGTACTATATCTATCTTTATATGTATATATATCTATACATATATATACATACATATACATATATGTATATACATATGTATATATATATATATATATATATATATATATATATATATATACATATATAATATATATATGTATGCATATATATGTATGTTTATTATACTGGTCCTAAACACGATTTGTCGTATTCATATATGGAGGGTGAATAGCCTTCTTCCAAAGGAACATGGAGTAACCATTCTCTCACAAATCATCATCCGACCACCAAAACATGACAAAGAGTGACCTTCTAAGAGTGAAAGCGTATTTTCCAAACAAACAAAATTCTAATCAGCTACTGAAGAGGGAATCTCTTCCAAAAATTTGCTTCTTTTTTTATCGCTGTTATTTTTAAAGGCTCCTTCCTCTCAATTTTAAACTAAAGCATAACATAACCTTTTTAAATGTATTTCATAGGACCCATTTTTCCCTGACTTTGAACTAACGAATAATCCTTATGGACCTTGAGGACTGTGTCACCGGTCAGCATTTTTTCTTAACTTCCCCCATGAATGCTCCTCGTTTAAATAGTTGTTCATTAGGCCCAAATTCCCTTAAAATTCAACTAACGAATGATCTTTATGGGTCCGAAAGAGTGTCACCTAATTGTATTTTCCTCTTCCTTTTAATGACTTTCTTCTTTTTCTCCCTCTCTTTACAGGTATAATTAGAGAGAAAAATGCCTCAGAAATGCAGAAGGAAAAGAGTTAGTATCGGGTTGTAATTAGTTATAGATTGTGCCGATGTTTGTTTGCGCTTTTAAATGTATAGAAGTAGACTGCATATTTTAATGATTATTCATCAGCTGGTTTTCAGGTTTAATGCCAAATTAATGTTGGCTTTTATTTACTTTTTGCCAAAATTGGTAAAGAAAACATTTATCTAACTAGAATAAGTGCCTGGCAACATTTTGCTTATAGGGTCAATAGAGAATTTGTGCTTACATGGTAAAGTGAATTAAAATTATTAAAAAAGACGACGATACACAATGTACAAGATGCAAAAGAATATGCATATATATATATATATATATATATATATATATATATACTATATATATATATATATATATATATATATATATATATATATATATATATATATATATATAATTTCAAATAACATTCCCGAATATGATGTAATAGAAGAATACCATAACTTTAAAAACAACAATTTAAGAAAAAGTTAGTGAATCACAGATCTGACTCACAGAAAGCAATTACAAATAATACTTAAAAGAAACTAATTCATACACTTGGATTTCAATCATAACTATAAGAAATAAAATGATACTAATACAACCTAAACTGATGCACAAAAATAAAGAAAAACTCCCTTTGTAAGTTTCTCGAGTGTTTGGACTTGTGTGAGCATTCTTGTTCTTTTTTCTGTGTTGAGAAGATACGCAATTTGCAACTGAACTGCCTTTGCTAATTTTCTGTGGCTGTTTGGAAATGATGCTTCGATAGACTTGCTTTATTTTTATTTGGCTGAAAAGATTATTATGTTGATATATATAAGCTTTTAGAAAATTGCACACCAATAGGCATACAGTTTTTGTTAAGTAACAGTAATATAAATAACGTGTAATTACGTTAAAGTCGACTAAGAATTAAGGTAGAATTTCTGTGAATGTGTTTTTTTTGCAGGCTAATTTATATGTATACCCATATACATTTATATATTTTGCATATGGTATGTATATTCCTGTCAAAAGATAGAAGACGATAGTTTGACGAAAACCTGTTAACTGAGAAATATGAGGAAGGAGAGAAGCCACGGGAAGTTGTAACATTCAGAACACGGCAGAAAGAGCGCAAGGAGAAGGTGAGTGGCACAGTATAAGTGTAAGAGTGGTCTACGTGTATGAGAGGTAAGGTTGTGGAAGTTTTCAGAACATGACTCAATATTATCTGCCATTTAACGTAAACATGTGGTAGTGAACGTGTCGTTATATTTCCATATAGTTAGGGGTGTCATATGCGATATATATATATATATCATATATATATATAGATATATATATATATATATATATATATATATATATATATATATATATATATATGTATATATATATATATATATATATGTTTCGGGAAGACTAAGGGGCCATCTCTCTTCCTCCTTTGTGAGGAATAAGGGGCCATCTCTCTTTCTTCTTTAGCAGGACTAAGGGACCATCCCTCTTCCTCCTTTGTGAGGAGTGGGTCCATCTCTTTTCCTCCTTTAGGAGGAATAAAGGGCCACCTATCTTCCTCCTTTAGGAGGACTAAGGGGCTATCTCTCTTCCTCCTTGGGGGAGAGTAAGGGGGCCATATCTCTTCCTCCTTTGGGAGGACTAAGGGGCCATCTCCCTTCCTCCTTTAGGATGAGTAATTATCTCTCTTCCTCTTTTGGGATGTCTAAGGGGCTATATCTCCTCCTCCTCTGGGAGGCGTAAGGGGCCATCTCTCTTCCTCCTTTGGAGGGAGTAGGATTCTATCTCTGTTCCTTTTTTGGGAGGATTAGAGAACCATATCTCATCCGCTTTTGGGAGAAATAAGAGGTCATCTCTCTCCCTCCTATGGGAGGTGTGAGGGGCCAGAGGAAACAACATACGAGACATCGTCCTATCAACGGAAGATAATCTAGTATCTGACCTTTCAGTAGGTGCAAATCTAGGCAAAAGAGACCATAAAATTTTCTCATTTCAAATTAATGTTCAACAGAAAAAAGAGAAGAAGATATTAATGAGATTAGACTACCGTTGACAAAACCAAAAAAAGCTAAAGGAGTACGTTAAAAATCTAGAGTACGACGAGAACACAGGCATAGATAAACATTGGGAAACCTTTCATGAGGAATACACAGAAAAACGCTCTAGCTGTATACCAGTAAGGCAAATACTAACAAATGGCAACCCTCAGCCTAAGTGGTTAAACAGATAAATTAAAAATACAATAAGAGAAAGAGACAGATTGAACAAATCAATGAACTCACACCCAACACCAGTAGAAGCAAACAGGCATAAAGAACTCTGTAGATTGGTGGACAAATTAGTAAGAAATGCAAAGATAAATGAAATAAGGATAAGAGAGTTGCATCAGTCTGTAAAGAAAATCCAAAAGAATTCTTTGCGCCTCTTAATAGTAGGAAACCAATAAAAAATAGCATAGGTCCCCTAAGGGACAAGAGAGGTAATCTGGTAAACTCAGACTTGGAAAATGCAGAGTTATTGAATAAGTTTTTACTAGTGTATTCACAATTGAAGAAACTACCTCAATACCGGTACCTGCTATTAAATCTGAAGGGACAGAACCGTTGGACAAAATATTATTTACAAAAGAGGACATTAAAAACAAAATAGACAAACTCAACAAGCTCAAGTCTCCTGGCCCGGATGAAATTCATCCAAGAGAAATTAAAGAACTAAAAGAAAAGATAGTTCCTCACGTATATAAACGCTACAGAAAAAGTGCCGAACAAAGAAAAGCACCAAAAGGATGGAAACTAGGTAATGTGGCCCCAGTTTACAAAAAAGGTCCAAGAGAAGAGCCGGGAAATTATAGACCAGTCTGTCTAACGTCGGTCGTTTGCAAGATTTTTGAGTCCATAATTGCAGATCAAATTGTGGATCACATTGATAGAAACAACTTGTTAAACAGCCAACACGGTTTCAGACAAAACAGATCCTGCCTATCAATCATCTTCGAGTTTTTTCATAACATGTTTGGTTATGACAGTAGTAGAGAAATAGATATACTCTACTTAGATTTCCAAAAGGCCTTTGACAAAGTCCTACACAAGAAACTGATGACAAAAGTTAGAGCTTTAGGAATTGTAGGAGAAAAAGCAGACAGGGTCGAAGACTGGCTAACTTATAGAAAACAGAGCGTCGTAATAAATGGTGAAGAATCGGAATGGGCAGATGTAACAAGCGGAGTTCCCCAGGGTTCTGTCCTGGGCCCTCTCTTGTTTTTTATTTACATTATTGACATTGATATAGGTTTAACTAGCAGGATAGCCAAATTTACAGATGACACCAAACTAGGTGTAAATGCAGCAGACCCAGGTGCAGAGGAGAGTTTAAGAAATGGTCTAATGAAAATAGGTGAGTGGTCCAAAAAAATGGCAAATGCCTTTTAACGAAGATAAGTGTAGTGTTACAAA
>NC_061101.1:44691510-44736510 GCF_015104395.2 Macrobrachium nipponense
AAAATCTGTCATTACTTTATACCTGAGGTTTGCTTTCATTTATTCATTGTAATTTCATTACAATTATTTATTTTGTATAACACTGATAGTTTACAGATATTGAATTTCACGCTTAAACATCACTTAATCTTAAACAAGAAACTCCATAGGAACGTAATTTAAAATAACTGAATATTCTCGTCCTTTTTGCTAGTAAGCATCAGCTAGTTGAAGTATAGTTATGAAGAGAGATATTTTATACTCATTTCTTCCTAATATTATTGTGGCACAGAATGAAATAAAATTAATGAATAAAAGACAATCAGAAACTCAGAACAAATAAATAAAAGACAGTTATAAACTCACCCAGCCATTGTTTGGTATCTGTTGTTTTGGTTTAAGTAGAACGACGATTTATATCAGAGGAGCGTCAATAAATAACAAGAGCTTTTAAATTGTTGGATATTTTTTGAGAGAGAAGTATGTGACCTGAAACAATTTATAGTTTCTTATAGCGATGATAGAAGGGGAATAGATAGAGAGCAGAAGGAGGAAGGACGAGGAGAAGAAGAGGGGACGAAAATGTCAAGAAACAGGACGAGGAAGAGAATCAATTGAACAAGCAGAAAGTGGAAATGGAAGTATGAAAAGAAGAGAGTATGAGAAAATACAGAAATAAATAAAGGAAGAGAATCACGAGAACAGGCAAAAAGGATGAACAGAAATATGAGGAGAAATAGAAGACGAAGAGGAAGATATTTTTGAAATAATACAAGAAGCAAAAGAAGGGAAAGAAAATGCAGGAGAAAATAAGAATAAACAGAATTGTAAGAAGAGGAATGAAGGGGAAAAATTAACAAATTGAGGAAGAAGATTTATTTAAAAGAAATGGGAGAATACATAAAACATGAAGAGGAAAACAATAGAGGAGGAAGAATTATCAAAGAAATAAATAAGAATGAACAAAATATGAAGAAATGAAAGAAAAGAATAAAAATATGAATAAAAGGAAATGATAACGACCCCTCCCCCAAAAAAGAGACGTGTCTTGTGCAATACCGCCTTAGCTCCTCCGCTTCCCATGTTGTGACACTGGCTTCGTCTTCGTTCGATATCGCTCCCTGATCTCATAAAGACCCAATCATATTTCTCCTGATTTTTCCGCCTGACGCCACAGGTATTTCGGAGGTTTTTGGCATCAGCCAATAACGGACCGTTTAGCTCCGTGTCGTGTGCCCTATCTCGTCCAATCAGGTGTCCGCTTTAATGCCTCCGTCTCGACGGCTAATTAGGATCACGTTTTCTTGACGGTGTTCTGTCAGGGTCTGAGAGAGAGAGAGAGAGAGAGAGAGAGAGAGAGAAAGCTGTTAAGAATAAGGAGAGAGAGAGAGAGAGAGAGAGAGAGAGAGAGAGAGCTGTTAAGAATAATTTTTCTCGAGAGCAAATTTGCTTTGGAAAATGTGAGAAAATCCAACACCCGTCAAGAACATTTGGTTGAGAGAGAGAGAGAGAGAGAGAGAGAGAGAGAGAGAGAGAGAGAGAGAGAGCAGCGTAGGATGGGGGAGAGGCTCCACTGGTAATTTACAGCCTTTTTTCAACTTTGCGCCGACGAAAGATTAATGAAGGTTAGGCAAACGTTGCTGTGTTTTCGTGTCACTGACATGAATTATTATCTGATATTTCTTTTCGTTTTAAGGTACGAAACTTAACGCAAATCCTCTGGAGTAAATTTCGAATGGATGACTGAATATGCCGAGCCTTCTCCGATTAAGTATAATGTTATGAAATATATATATATATTATCTTTCCGAAGTCAGTAATTACTATATTCGGACGAGGTTGCTAGGTCTATGCTCTTCTCCCACGTAGCTGCGACCCCCTTTAGTCGGTTAGCTACCAGCTACAGAATTCAGTGCCCAAGTCAGCACACTTATTTTGGATTCATACTGAATGTACTTACTGCTAGTGGACCGAATTTTAAAAACTGTCTCTAGTAAGGTTAGTGATTCAATATATATATATGTATATATATATATATATATATATATATATATGTATATATATATATATATATATATATATATATATGTATATATATATTGTTACCAATTTACGTTCCATATCGCTTATCTGGTTGAATACTTCAGTTCCCGTTCGTTTCTGTTTCTATAGTTATGTTCAGATAATTACTCATCAACAATTGTGATTTTTTTCCTTCCGGAAAATCGTAGCAACATGAGATGGCTAATCGTTAAATAAAATGGTGGAAACTACAATAGCGATAAAGCAGTAGTAGCAGAAGTAGTGGTAATAGTAATAGCAGTCTTACGATAATGGTAAGGAGAGATGTTAGTCGGTTGAAATATGAATGAGAGAAAAGAATTGAGGAGAGAGAGAGAGAGAGAGAGAGAGAGAGAGAGACTGCAGCCATCCCTCTCGAAAGCTCCGCATATGAATTTGTCGAGGGAGTCGTAGAAATGAAAATAAACAAGGTTGAATCGAGCGACAAAACGTCGACTTCTTTTTCCGAAACTTGTCGAGACTCCAACAAGATTTCGCCATATATATAAAAGGTCTTTAACCTGATTTTCGCCGGTATTTCATAAGGCATTTGTTTATGTTTACAGACGGGAAAACAAAACAGCCAATCCACGTCTCGGCATTTTGGCGCGCGATCCGCGAGAAACAAAAACAAATTTTTTGGCGCGCAGGAATTTACGAATAAAAAGTAAGGAAAAATGTAGTCGGGATCGCTTCTTTGTTTTTGCATTTATTTCGAAACGAGAGAAGACGTCAGTTTTCACTTGAGAGTGACGGCTGACGTAAACTGAAATTAATATTGTTGGAGGAAATCAGAAGAGGAAAATATATGCGTAGTTTATTCCACGTGCAGAGGTAACATATACTCTAAGGCTTTTAGCTATTACTTTTTACTTCCATTGCTGCTATATTTTATTCTTTTTAGTTGATAAATCCAGTGCTTAGTTGTTCTGGCAGGAGTGCTTTCCTTGGTGGCAAAAACATCCAAGAAATTTGGGAGAGAAGAGAATGAGAGAAATAAAAGATGTCTTGGAGAATTTAATGTACTTTGTGAAGCTTATCGTGAATTTGAATTTTCTTTAGCACAAATGCCTAATTGTGAGAAATACCTCTTAAAAGATATGAATTTATACCTATAAGTCAAGGATGGAAAAAATATCCAAGAGCATTGACAGAGAAGATAAAGAGGGAGAAACTGAAATCTGTTTTGGAGAATTTAATGTACTTCTTATAGTACGTAGTCCTTATTATTAGACAGACCTCTTAAAAGGTATGTGGTTACAATAGTTAAGGAAACCAGAAGCTTACGAAGGATATTGATTTCTTCAGGGGTCACGTCGGAAAAGGCTGCCTGACGGGTGTTACCAGATGAAAAACAGGCATAGCTTGGGGCTTTCTCTTAAACATTCCCATAAAAGGGAAATGAAAAAAAGGTTTATTAAGCAGCTACATTTCAGCCTATACACGAGGGCCGCTGCGTATTGGCTGAGATATATTGACATATTAAATCATTTTTTATGGGTCTTTAGAGGAAAATATTAAACTGTTAGATTACAAAAAAGATAAAAAAGAGAAATTCATATCGAATTGTCTAGAACACCTGCGAACGAGAAGTGTCGTAAATGCGGTGTGATATAATTGCGTCAATGCACACGCCTCAGTTATCAAATGAATCGTTCTGACAATTTATGTCGGCCAGGAATCCACTGAACGCACGCAAAGCCTCTTTCCAACTGACAATAACAGCTAAATGTTCATCATTAAATGGACGCGTTCTGTAACCTTGGACAGAAATCCGTTAGATAATTGCAAAGTGTTATTTCAACCGATACGTAGAAATGAATTAACATTCCTATCATGAACTTTAAATGTGTTTGTTACTTGATAAATCAATCTACCAGCGGCAGGTGGTTAAAGGAACAGTGCCCAATAATATTTCTTTTTATTTATTTATTAATCTTTTTTTTCCGTGACTGCGCATACAGCCAGTTTCTGATTCAGTTTATTCTAAGAATATTTTGTCACCTTTGATGAGACATTATTTAATATGAATTTTCGTCTTTGTATAAATGCAATGGGCTGAGCAAACGACATTTTGTTCTTGACACATTGTAAAGTTTGTGTAGACTTGCTTAGATGTTTATAAAGTAATAAATATTCAGGTCTTCATATGACAGTGACGGGTTGAAGACTTACAGCAGCATAAATTTCTGGTTTAAAGCTCTCTCTCTCTCTCTCTCTGCAATATCAAATACGTAGAATAAAAAGATGCACATTTTATTAGGGAACTTTAATAAATTATTTTCGAAATGAGGTGAATTAGATTAAGATTCTTTTATGAATTATGACGTATAGACACTAAACGATTATTGACAAAGCTGTAAGTGGTAAAAGTGGTACTGTAGATAGAAATTAAGACCGAAATACTCCGCTATTCAGTTTTAATTCACTATTATTTTTTACAGTTATTTGGCTATGAATGAAATATTGAAATGATTAAATTCACAAAAAAAAAAAAAAAAAAAAAAAAAAAAAAAATTTGAAAAAGTTATTTTTCCAAATGATTTCTGTATCCAATAGATAATTTCACGACAGTGGAGAAAATTGACAGTGTTCGACTTACAATTAATATTCTTGAAAGATAAGATTTTACTATGTGGTTTACGATGTGATTTATTCAACCAATAGATAATTTAACGATAGTGAAAGAATTTGCCATTGTTCAACCAGCAAATATTTCCGAAGTCACAAATATTTTCATTGGTGACAGTATCATTGAAATGAATTAATTATAGCTCAATAGTTTACAGCAACAGGCGCCAGAGAATCATTAAGTAGGCATAATTATTCTTATACAGCTTTAGTTCCCATCAGATAAATGTGCTAACGACGGTGAAGGAATTTGAAACCTACACTTACAAATAGTTTCGAAGTCGTCATGACTTGAACGATGGAGTTCAGAGTCGGATCATTACAGGAACGAAACTTTTCTTGAAGTTGAGTAAAGAAAGCGCTGGAAGATGCTTAAAAAAACAGTACACCTGCAGAAAGCTTTTTAGTGACTATAGAAGCAATGGAGAATTCATGTAATATACCAATATCAGGTGAATTCAGTTCTGTTGACTTTCAAATATTCATGGAAAGACTGACGAAAAAGATGAAGTATTGCCTTACTTTTTCTGATTTACTTATCAAATGTATATATATGTGTATATATATACATGATGTTTATATGTTTTTAGCTTTTTTCTTACAATAGTATTATTTTCTCTGTAAGCAATCGTTCCATATATATCGTCTTTTCAGCTCTTACGCGCCATTATTCAAAATCAAACAACTCACGGCAAAGAAATGAAAATCTCACAACAACTCCCCCACCCTCACCTCTCTCTCTCTCTCTCTCTCTCTCTCTCTCTCTGAATGCTTGCTTGCAAGCAGGGAAAAGTGCCTGAAATAAATGAGGCTCCGTTGACAGGGAGGAGATGACGGAGCTGGCACTCTTATCTCGAGTGAAGTAAACTAAAGTTCCTTGGAGTTGCAAAAGACGTTTCTTGTTTTATCTCTTCAAAGTTCTGGCGTCACCCCCTCACTAACGTGAGAGGCTGGTCCTTGGAGGTGCGCATTTCTATGTTTTTTTGGTTGGCCGTTTGATCGCTTTCTGCTTGTGATGGGATTTGTTTCCAGTTATTTTGTAGATAATTTGTTTCACGTATAGTTATGTATATTGTTGTTTATATATATCTTCATAAGCTGTATATATCTTTATTTTTCTGCTCCGTAGGGAAGATAGTGCCGTCAGTGCACTTCTTGCGATGCACTGTAGGCATTAAAATTCTTTGCTGTGTACCTTCGGTCCCTAACTTTAACCCCTCTCATTCCTTTTAATGTTCCTCCGTTCATATTCTCTTTCTTTCCATCTTCATAACAATCAATTTATAGCGCAACTGCTTTGGGGTTTTCCTCCTGTTACACCTTTCAAACCTTTTTTACTGTTAAATTCCGTTTCAGCGCTGAATGACCTCATTGGTGTCTGCACTTGGACTTTTGCCTAAACTCTACTATATTTTATTCAATTCTTCAGTTTTGTGGATGAAATCATGAAAATAATACTTTTTTGTGATGTACAGGTATTTGAATTAGGATAAATAATGAAGTGACACGCTTTTGGCCAAGTAATCAAATTTCGTTTATTATGATGTATGTACTTTTTTATACAATTTAATCATTTTTGGTAGCTAATTATTATATCCTTAGTTTTGTCTGCACTCGATTTTTCTCAACTGAAGGCCCATTTGATTTTGTTGAAACTTTTTAGTCAAGTAAATAAAGTTTTGTCTTAATTTACAAGAAGCTGTAGAGAGTAGAAATAATGATGATAATAAAGGAGATAATTTCAAATATATTTAGTGTGTTATGCTCCACCATTTGATTGAGAGTAAACCATTTTTATTTTAGCTCAGCAAATTTTTCCATTTCAAGTGTAATTTTATTTTCCACTTTATTTCGTATTTTATCTTTTCCTCTGCTGCCAGTCTCCAGAACTCTTTTCGATTTTCTGTTCCTGACGACAAATCTCAGCCTTCCATTTTTAGTTTTCTGTAAAAGAAAACCATTGAGATGGATGGCTTTGTCTGTCCGTCCGCACTTCTTCTGTCCGCCCTCAGATCTTGAAAACTACTAAGGCTAGACGGCTGCAAGTGGTATGGTGATCACCCACCCTCCAAACATCAAATACACCGAATTGCACCCTTCTACCCATGATCATGCCTCTGGCAACGCTATAGGACGGGCAACCATGGCTGGAAGTTTCATGGACTGCGGCTCATGCAGCATTATACAGAGACCACCGAAAGACAGATCGATTTTTGCTGGCCTTGATTATACGCTGTACAGAAAACTCAATTTTCTTGGCGCATTTTTTACTTGTTTTCTTTGTTTCTTGTGTCCTGGGCTGGACAAGACCAGTGTTTTTTCTGTCTGAATGTGTTTGCATCTAAAATATTGCTTTAACATTATGTTAACTTCCTTCTAAAGTACGATTTAAGTTTTTCCACATGAGAGACCTCTGGAACTAGAGGTCTTTCATAATGAATAAATGAATAAATGCTCACACACACACACACACACACACACACACACACACACACACACACACACACATATATATATATATATATATATATATATATATATATATATATATATATATATATGTGTGTGTGTGTGTGTGTGTGTGTGTGTGTGTGTGTGTGTGTGAGCATTTATTCATTATTCATTATGAAAGCTCCTCTAGTTCCAGAGGTCTCTCATGTGGAGAAACTTAAATCGTACTTATATATATAGTATATATATATATATATATATATATATATATATATATATATATATATATATATGTGTGTGATGTATGCTTGTGGTGTGTGTGTGTGTGTGTGTATGTGTGTGTTTACAAAACATTCACAAACGGTATAACAGGTTCTATTTACTAAAGTAGATTCACAGCACCCGTGCATCTGATGTCAAGGCCGCTAGTCCCTCACGATGCTCCTGATGTGAATCTACTATAGTAAGTGTAATAGTGAACCTAACAGTTTACTTGAGTGAATGTATTGAACACTTCTCCTATTGGGTGGTACAGACGTCGGATGATTCGGTAAACATGATTCGGTGGCTTATCTTCAAGGCACTCCTTGGCTAATCTGTTGATAATAAATTGGCCCATCTCAGAAATTGTTAGCTTCTCTGAAACATTCATTGGTTCCTTATGCGAAAGATTTATTAGTTCCTCTGTATTTATGATGAGTTGGTTCACCTGGGAAGAATTCGGTAGCTCATCTTTGGCTGACTCCTGGTGTCATGTTAAGATTCATTTGTCCTTCCTAAATTGAATGTTATTATCTCGTCTGTTCTTTCATATGGGAATTTTACTTAGTTTGCTAACCACTACTTCTACTACTACTAATGCTGATCATAATGATAATTGACTACAAAACGTAACTGAAAATTACAAGCATTCTTAACATGCATTGAATAATAATAATAATAATAATAATAATAATATAATAATAATAATAATAATAATAATAATAATAATAATAATAATAATAATAATAATAATAATAATGAATACCATGGCTTCCAACTCTTTGCGATATAAAGTGCCTGCATGAAAGTACACAATCCAAGTGGTTTCACTTCCACAAATCTCCACTCATCTCAAGCCATGCGTTTCACAGTTTCCATCAAAGCAGGTCTGAGTCCTACAGCTCCTCTGTTGCGAAAAACATGTCCAAGCTATCTCATCTCTTCACCATTTTCTCATCTACTGATGGAACGTATTGGTTTCCTGTATCTTGTTCTTTGCTGTCATCTGACTCGTAATAACCCTCTGAAAGATATATTCTCCAATCAACAAATTTTTTTTCCATTTTCCACTGTCATATGCTGATTCGTGTCTGTATAGCAATACAGATAATCTTAAGTTTTTATATAATATTACTTTTAAATGCAATGTCAGTAAACTTGATTTCCAATTCGTATTTAGCCTGCCCATTGTTTGAAGGTCCTTTTTAAATCTTTCACTTAATCCCAAATCAAGAGAACTTGCATTGGATATTAAGTTCCCAAATATCTGAGACTCAGTACTTGCCTCATCTAGTGATAATTCATTTCCTTGCGCATAGTTTGTCCTGATTAATTTATGATCTAAGTTTTGTCTAAAGCTCAATGTCAAGATATAATGCCCATTCTATAAGCAGCCTTTTAATTCTTGTTTTTTCTTTTTTTTCAAAAAGCACCATCTACATATTTTCAGTTTGTCGTTTCTATCATTATTCGAATCTAAACCTTCTCTCCTACCTCCAGCCACATTTTTTTTTTATAATTCTGAACGGGTAAACAGGAAAGATGACGAAACATACCCTGTAGCACACTAATATTTACTGCAAATTCACGTGACAAGGCTCCGCTAACATTTGATTTTGTTTTTCGTGGATAGCTTGAGTTAGTTATACATACTGAATGGGAATACTTCAGTGACTAAGACCTTCCATAATATTAGTCAGTGGACGCTACCAAATATGAAATAATTCCGTGGCTGCACAGGTTATATGATTCGTTCACTTACTAGAAATAGTCTGTAATAGGTGATTACAATACCCGTATATGCTTTAGATTCTTTAAGAAATATACCTTGGAAAAACAAAAGCAAACCTGCTGCTGTAGTACTGGTTATTTCGTTTATTCTTTTCGACTACTTTTCCACTAGACTGAATTGCAACTGAAATACTTGATTCATTCAGCAGACACAGATGGTTCTTTGGAGCCCTGCTGACAATGAAAGACAACTTTTAGGCTCTTGACGTCCCTCGCTGTCTCTCCCCATTTTCTTTTTTAACTTTCGCTAATTCTCATTCTACGATGATCTTTCTTTCATATGCAGTCCTCATTTGCCGCAACACAAAGAAATGATATTCATACTGATAATGAAAAACAATTAAACATACTTTGAATCTAGTGACCGCCCGCCCCTCTCTCTCTCTCTCTCTCTCTCTCTCCTCTCTCTGTCTTTATTTCTTCTTCTAGAGCTGCTTGATTTTCATATCCTGGCAGGCGTTAGCACTAAACTCTCTTGACATTTCAAGGCTTCCGAGAGGTCTCAGCAGCTTAGCCGCAAAAAAGTTGACATTAGTGGGGAATGCGGCTTTTCCAGTCTATAATAGGAAGAGAAGGCTTAATGCTCTTAAGATTTTTTCTCTTTCGCTTTCAACAAATTTTGATTGCGAAGGCCGCTTGTATGAGCTCATGTGCAGTTACACGTGTTCCGCAACTCTGTGAAAGACATTTTATTTTTGTGGGTTTTCAAGAAAGAAATGAAATTGTTGACCTAAGGTTCAACTATTCAATGATTTTGTTGTTGTGGGTTCTCATAAAAGAAATTAAATGACTAATTTAACGTTAAACTATTTTTATTTCATTAACTGGGTTCTCATAACTGTTTATTCTTACTTCTTAGGTTAGGTTTAGATAATGCCAGCACGGGCTCTTGTGCTTAGAGACTTAAAAAGATTGAAGAAACCTGGTGTAGTCTTTTGAGTTACTTATGTAAGTTGCTTATATAAGGGTCCTTTGGCCGACTTGAAAAATGTTATAAAAAATTCATAGACCTTTCGCATTTGTGAAGTTATGTGTATACAGTAGTTCATGATCAATTTTAACGTTGTCGCTCTGGTTCCTTCAAACACTACGGTACTCTTATCACTATCTTAACTACTATTATTTTAATAGTATGGGGGTGGGCGGTGACAAGAGTAGCCGGAGAAGAAGTCATTAGCAACATCACTAATACTACCATGGTTAAGGACCCCAGGAAAACGAATGTCTCTACCATCTTAATGTAACGAAGTCAGGTGAGAAACTCGTACGCTAAGCCTGGGCAATGATACAGAAGTCTAAATACACTATTTTATTCTCACATGAATACTAGGAAACTCGTTTTCTTTGAATAAGCCACACATCATTGACAATAACAAACGCGTTAATATCCATAGAGGCAAAGAATTGAATCATTAAAATTCGTTGGTCCTTTCCCAAGTTATTTTGTGAACTGATACGGGTGAAAGTTACTGTCCCATCTTCTTTGTCGGAGGCAATAACTCATTCTTCTGACGTAGCAACGCTTCAGAGAACTGAAACTGCTCTTCAGGGAAGCCAGCTCTCTGAATTTCAGTCGCTCTTACTCTTGATTTGCTCGAAAACTTTTTCTTCTCCGTAATATCCCAACGGTTGGATCATTCAGACATGAATTATGCCCAAGTTAACCTTTCCTTGCCCCTGAGTGAGTGAGCGAGTGCCTAAGACCTCGGTCACGTTGGGAGTCAGTGCCACGGCGGCGGTGCCACCAAACGGCATACTTAGGCATGGGCATGCGCTGAAGGGTGGCACCGGATTAATCTGGGTGGGGCGCTGTGTGTTATCTTTTTGCGACCGTGAGCTGTCTCCTTTTCCCCCTCGCCCAGTTTACCACATTCTTCTTCTTCTTCTTCTTCTTCTTCTTCTTCTTCATATTTTACCACCCTTGTATTTCTTCTTCTTGTTCTTGTTCTTCTTCTTCTTCTTATGCTTCTTCGTCTTCTTATCTTACCACCCTTCTTCTCCTTCTTCTTCTTCTCTCAGTTTACCACCCTTTTTGTTGTTGTAGTTGTTGTTGTTGTTCTCCTTATTATACCACCCTTGGTCTCTTCTTGTTCTTCTTGTTCTTGTTCTTCTTCTTCTTCTTCGTCTTCTCATTTTACCACCCTTCTTTTTCTTCTTCTTCTTCTCTCAGTTTACTACCCTTCTTCTTCTTCTTCTTCTTCTTCTTCTTCTTCTTCTTTTACCATTTCTCATTTTGTTGTTGTTGTTCTTCTTCTTGTTATTTTTCATCTTTTCATTTTACCACACTTCTTCTTCTTCTTCTTCTTCTTCTTCTTCTTCTCTCTTCTTCTTTCCTTCTTCTTCCTCCTCTAATTTACCACCCTTCTTCTTTTTTCTTCTTCGTTCTTCTCATTCTTGCCTCTTCTTCTTCTTCTCTCAGTTTACCACCCTTCCTCTTCTTCTCTTTCTTCTTCTTCAAGTTTATCACCCTTCTTCTTCTTCTTCTTCTTCTCCTCCTCCCAGTTTACTACCATTCTTCTTCTTCTTCTTCTTTTATAAAAGCTTGTCAGTCGAGTGGCTGTCATCCTGTTCTGTCATTTCCTTCTGTTACTCCCGTCTGTTAGTCTGTCTGTTTACTGTTATTTTTTTATGAGCATGTTTCTTTCTTACTGTCATACATTTCCGACAGTCTACCTATGATCTGTTATCATTCATGTCTGTCATTCTTTTTATCTAATCGAATTTCTTTGATTTAGTCACAATATTGCTATTTTGTTTCTTTTTGAGGATTTGTCTCTTTGCAATTACCTCATCTGTCTGTCTGTCTGTCTGTCTAATTATTTAATGTTTTTATCTTCACTGTGTTTACATTAATTGTTTTACGGGTAAGTGATTAATAGCTAATGATTGTTTTTGGTTTGAGTCTATAAATAGTCTTTCATAGTTACAGTTTCATCTCACTGTATTCACTGTTCCTCCCTGTCACAGTTCACTTCCAGTAATAATAATAATAATAATAATAATAATAATAAAAATAATAATAATAATAATAATATACTGATAGTATTTATAAAAAATGTTTATACTGCCACTATTAGTATATTATTGTGGACCTTTAAAGAACGACGACGACAACAGCAACAACAACAACAACAACAAAACACCAATATTGATAAAAATAATAATAATAATAATAATAATAATAATAAGAATAATAATAATAATAATAATAATAATAAGAGTGGGTTAGGCCGTCAATTGACTGGTTAAGCAACATTGGGGCTGGTCAGTCGTTGGATGGGTGACTGCTCTCCTCGGCATTGATTCCTTTAGTCTACTCAGCTGTAATTGAGTACCAATTCCTGATGGGGTAGGGTCCAGCTATGGGTTAAATAGCAAAACTCAGCAATGATGGAAAGAAATGAAGGAATAAACGACAACGACGTAAATGGAACCTCTGACAACAGAGGAGCTTCGTCCGGCAGCCAGGTATTCAACCCAATTGAAGGGGAGGCGATCAGGTACTTGGAGGTCGTCATCCAGCAACTGCCACCACCACACGACAGGAACCAACAACCAGAGACTGGAGCTACAGAAGCAAACCAGAGGAAGAAATGGACAAGAGAAGAAAATAAGGAAATATGGAGATGTCTACATCAGAAGCAACCCGACGGAGAGAGGATATAGAAGGAGGTTTGGTCAACATCTGGAATGAGAGAAATAACACCCCCCAAACAGAGCAGAGGCTGGCAGACCAAGTAAGGAACATAAAGAAAAAGAACTGGCTCTCCCCAACAGAAGAGAGGAATTGGAAAGGGAAATGACACGCGGCAACGAATTACAAGATGAACTGAGAGACGATGCCACAGAAGACGACAGGGATGATGAGGTATCAAACAACGACAGACGAAGAAACACCGACGAAGTAACAGACAGGACGGAATGGGTAGAAAAGATCAGACAATGGATGGAGCCAGATACAGAGAGAACAAAGATCCTCTCCATGAAAGCCTACAACACCAAGTTATTAAGAGAGAAAACAAGTGAGGTCAATGAAATAATGAGACTAATACACACCACCAATATCACAGAAACAAATAACTTGACATATGCAGGAGCAAGATTAGTAGCAGAACTGATGGGGATACGAACCACAACCACCCCACAGGCACACCAACCCAACAGAAACCAAAACAGCAACCGCCTTGGAAAAGGCCCAACTGGAAAGCCCCAAGTCCCGATGAAGTCCATGGATAATTGCTCAAAAACTTCAAGGCCCTACACCCAAGAATAGCAGAACAACTCCAGCATTGTATCACAAATCACCATGCGCCCAAATGGATGACCACAGGAAGAACATCCTTAGTCCAGAAAGACAAGAGTAAGGGAAATATAGCCAGTAACTACAGGCCTATCACCTACCTACCAATAATGTGGAAGTTACTAACAGGTATCATCAGCAAAAGGCTATACAACTACCTAGAGGATACAAACACCATCCAGAAATATACAGAGACAGGAGAAAGACAAGCAGAACAGAGGAATGACATAACAAACCAATGCAAGGACAATACATGAGACAGACTAAAGAACTAGCCAGCGATGACATGTGGCAATGGCTACTGAGGGGAGACCTCAAGAAGGAAACTGAAGGAATGATAACAGCGGCACAAGATCAGGCCCTAAGAACCAGATATGTCCAAAGAACGATAGATGGAAATAACATCTCTCCCATATGTAGGAAGTGCAATACGAAAAATGAAACCATAAACCACATAGCAAGCGAATGTCCGGCAGTTGCACAGAACAGTACAAAAAGAGGCATGATTCAGTAGCAAAAGCCCTCCACTGGAGCCTGTGCAAGAAACATCAGCTACCTTGCAGTTCAATAAGTGTGGTACGAGCACCAACCTGGAGTGATAGAAAACGATCAGGCAAAGATCCTCTGGGGACTATGGTATCAGAACAGTAGGGTGATAGGTGCAAATAGACCAGACGTGACGTTGATTGACAAAGTCAAGAAGAAAGTATCACTCATTGATGTCGCAACACCATGGGACATCAGAGTTGAAGAGAAAGAAAGGGAAAAAATGGATAAGTATCAAGACCTGAAAATAGAAATAAGAAGGATATGGGATATGCCAGTGGAAATTGTACTCATAATCATAGGAACACTAGGCACGATCCCAAGATCCCTGAAAAGGAATCTGGAAAAACTAGAGGCTGAAGTAGCTCCAGGACTCATGGAGAAGAGTGTGATCCTAGAAATGGCACACATAGTAAGAAAAGTGATGACTCCTAAGGAGGCAGAATGCAACCCGGAACCCCACACTATAAATACCACCCAGTCGAATTAGAGGGCTGTGATACAGCAAAAAAGGAAGAAAAAAAAAAATAAAAAAAAAATATAGTATGATGGAGAAGCAAATCCACAGTTATGTAAATGTACATTTTATTATTATTGATTATTATTATTATTATTATTATTATTATTATTATTATTATTATTATTATTATTATTATTATTATTATTATTAAAAAATCCTCATAGTAGCACGAGTCTTCAAATGGAGAAGCAAATCCAGTTATGTAAATGTACATTTACATAACTGTGGGTTTGCTTCTCCATTTGAAGACTCGTACTACTATGATGATTTTTTAATAATGATGATGATGATAATAATAAACCCTCTTTGAAACATATAGTATTGAGTGTCATTGCTACATCAGCTGCATTTAGTTTACTCAGAGTTTTCTCTATCTTTCTAATAATAATAATAATAATAATAAGAATAATAATAATAATAAATAATAATAATAATAATAATAATAATAATAAAAGACCGCCTAACGCATATAGATAAATTCGCACCTTCCACAGGTATTATTCTAACAAAGGATCGTATTATTTATCTTAGCGCCCGGGGCATCAGCGTACCCAAAAGGATTATATTTCCCTGGGCGACTGTGCGTTTTAATTTCTAGCAAGGGCATGGGAAGGGCGAAATGCCCACACTTCGAACCTTGGCATAGAAAATTAAAGGATGGCTGAGAAGGCCGCAAACGACAGTAAAATCAGAGCCGTTGTCAGGTTTCTTTGAGAGAGAGAGAGAGAGAGAGAGAGAGAGAGAGAGAGAGTATTGTTGTTTCAACGGTTTGCGTGCGGAAGTGAGAAATGGTTTTAATGTTCATAGGATGTGTTGATGTGGTATGTTAATAATAATAATAATTAATTAATAAAATAAGAATAATAATAATAAATAATAATAAATAATTAATAATAATAATAATGATGAATAAATAATCTTTAATTTAGGTAATTATAATTCATTGTGAGAAGGCATTATATATATATATATATATATATATATATATATATATATATATATATAATATATATATGCAGAAGCCAGGTACTATGTCGTACCTCTAAGTAAATGGGGATACAATCCATAATGAAGTAAAATCCTATTGTAGTTTAAAATATATATATTTCTTGTACAGGATTAAAGCTTTCGACCATCAACTGTGGTCTTGTGAACAAGACCACAGTTGATGGTCGAAAGCTTTAATCCTGTACAAGAAATATATATTTTAAACTACAAGAGGATTTTACTTCATTGTGGATTGTATCCCCATTTATATATATATATATATATATATATATATATATACACACACACATATATATATATATATATATATATATATATATATATATATATATATATATATATATATATATATATATATACTGGAAGATTGGGGCACTAGAACGCCGCAGATTCAGCGGGAATAAAATAGCAAACAGCCATCAAAGCATCGTAATAATTTATTTGCCAAATTTTCGAGACCACGTGTCTCATCTTGAGGGCTGTAAGATCACAAAGAATAAAAATTAAAGATGGACAAGGTTAAAAAAAACTCACAAAGTCTAAAACATGGAACTTAAACTAAAAATAAAACAAACTGAAGAACATTTTTAAGATATTGAAAACCTAATATTGAAAAGCTTTTAAAAAATATTTCAAAAATATATATAACTAAAATGATGATGTTAGGACGCAGTAGTACCTAACTCTATCTGAGCTATGAAAAGAGTGACATTCTCAGTTTTCAGGAGGACGACGTCAACTAAGGCTAAATATAAAACCGTGGAAGAGGTATGGCTGTTTAGGGAAGGAACAAGCTGCTTGATAGTTAAAGATTCCAGGATGGAGAGAGAGTCGTCATTGGGTGCTTGGGCAATAACATTAAAATCTTCATAAGAGAATGATATCTTGCATTTCTTACGAAAATTCTTTTGCTTTTAATTGACATCCAGTTCTGTGACTAACTCCAAGATGGGAATCATCTCTAACTTTGAGCAATCTCTTGGTGGCTCCGATATATTTCCCAACTTTACATTTTGGGCGAGTGAAACAATAAACCACCAGAGCAATATTTTTTCCAATAACTTTTCCCTTAAAAAGGGTTTCCTTCCAGAGTCCAGCACTCCTAATTATCCTTGCTGTGGCTAGCTATTAATACACTTGAATCCTGTCAAGGTTCCTTTGAGGTCCTAAGGGAATACTCCTAACGCTTCCAGGATGATAAGTATTACTTTCACTTCAGCTCGCCTTATCTCACTATTATTATTCGAGTGCCGTTTCTATTTTTTTTATGCGCCTTATACAATTGTATATGACACTGAGCTGAAATAAAGCTTATACTACGACTACTACTACTACTACTACTCTAAGGAGGCTATGATATTGGTTTCTTTTATGTGACCTGCCTGTTTGGCAGGTAACAAAATTGCGCCAAAAGTTGAGTTGACTTTTTCATAATCTTTTCCAAAAGGTAGTCCTCGTTATCGTCAGCAAATGATTAGATTTTGGGAGAGATAGGAATTTCACTTTCGATGGGACTTTTTTAGTTCCCTCTCTCCCTCAAGGATAATTCTACACCCGAGCTGGTCAGGATGTCGACAAAGATGTCGACAGAAGATAAGTATCCTTGGCGGAGGTTTGCGGTATCCAAACGGTTTTGTTTCATTGTTAAGAATACGTTAACCAGCAAATATAATATACTAACGCAGACCACAAGATATTTATAGTATAACACCTATCAAGCTATGATAAGCGGGAGGTAACCACCTATGAAATGCTATTTACAGGGTCACCTGTAATCTCTCTCTCTCTCTCTCTCTCTCTCTCTCTCTCTCTCTCTCTCTCTCCATGATTTACGTATAATGCCACAGTAGCTCTGCTTCTGCTCTCGTAAGCTACGACAGGCGTAAAAATAGCTGTGATTTACGATTCTTGGATATTCTTTTCGATTATCTTGGCATCCATTTTGACCATTTTCGTTTACACCTGATTCTGCGCTGCCAAGCGCTTGCAATGCGTCTCTAAGCCTCTCTTGCTACATAGAGGTAAGGTTATTAATGAGCTAATATAATTCGTATTCTTTTGTTCACTTTTCTTCCCAGTTTTATGCTTATTTTTTCGTGTTTTTCCTTTTTATTATTTGCTTGTCTTCCACGCAGACACAGAATGAAGTATTATCTAGGGGACTGTGGCCGGTCGCAAATGGGGTAGATAAAAGCGCTAGGCTAGCAATCTCATCCTGCAAGGTTTGGCCAACACTAGAGGACTAACACCTTCTGAAGCCCTAATCTGTAAGGGAAAAACGCGTTGTTTATATATATATATATATATATATATATATATATATATATATATATATAATATATATATATATATATATATATATATATATATAATATATATATTGTATGCACTGTTTAACCGTCTTTAACCAGGTTAATTTGACATGTTTTGCATGAAAGATTTCTTTATATATGAAAATAAAAAAGCCCATAAAAACACTATATAGACGTTACACCCATATATTTCAAATATGTTGTATCTAACTCACTGGTGAAATATTTATGTGCAATGTACATGTAAGCTCACGTGTATGAGAGAGAGAGAGAGAGAGAGAGAGAGAGAGAGAGAGAGAGGAACATTATCTATCATACTCATCCTTATCAAAATAAATAATTTCTTTAACGTTCAAGACGCCACTGAATTATTTTTGGGAAACCCGGAGTCTGCTGCAGAGTACCTGTCCAAGTTTACTCAAAACTATGAGTCACGCCATTCAGAAATTGTAAACAGGTTGAGCTACACGTCTCTCTCTCTCTCTCTCTCTCTCTCTCTCTCTCTCTCTCTCTCTGTTAGTCTCAATCTTTTACTTCGGCCTACTAATCATCTCTTCTTTAACAGTTCTCTCTTTCTCTCTCTCTCTGAGTGCTTATTTCTACCTTCTTGTAAACTTTGTTTTATGTTCTTAGCCTCCTCCAACTCTCTCTCTCTCTCTTACTAACGCACTTGCAAAATATTACGAACTCACACACATCTCTTGTATACACACAGTCAGTGTTTGTATATTTGATACTATTTTTTAATTAGGTAAATTATAATACTTAAACTCTGTATCATGTAACACTTAATGAGACTGGAGTAAGTTTCTATGTAGCATCAGTTAGATTAAGTAATTCAGAGTAACCTTGAAACAATACCCGTTTCTTTGTTCTGTCTCTTTCATGATCTTCCGATAATTGGTAGAAATTTATTTTATGCTTGTTTCAATAATAATAGATTTACCACATTCTTTAAGACGTACCACAAAATATGTTTCCATTCTTCAATTTCCTCTTTGTTAAGCATAAAAATCATCGTTATAGTTCCCCGGCATCCAATCAGCAAATTAAGAAGAGACAAAGTCGAGAAGAAAAATATGTTTACGTTTGGTCTTCCCGTGTTTTGAGGAGTCGTTCTCTTCGTCAGGAGGACGATGAGCTGAACCGTTGCCAACCTCCTTAGCGCATTTTTTCCCTAAGTGTTCTTCTTCTCCGTGGATGGTGGTAGTTTGAACGGGCTTGTTTATACACCAAATCGGGATTGGATCCAAACTGGCTGTTTACTTTACCGAGAGTAAACTAGTCATATAAGTAAACCCAAGTCAGACCGTCTTCTCGAGTTTTGGTTTTGGGACGTTTGAGTTATGGAGAGAACGCTTCCATGCTCGTACCCATCATATTTATTTAGGCATTTCTGTATGGTATTATTCACTTGTTATTCATTTGCGGTAGTCATTTCCTCTTTTCAACATTAGGTTATATCATTTCAACTTTATGTCGATTGTTAAACTTCACTTTATAAGAGAAATGTTTTGCTCTGAAGGGTGTGAGGACAGGTCCCTTATGCACCGAAATTTTTCTTTCAATTATTGTTCCTCGTTAATCACTTCCATTTTCTTAAAATTTAGTCATTTATAATTTCATTAGAGATTCGTTCGCGATGTACTTTTTATATTAAAAACTCACAGTTCCATTGAAATTGCTTTTATAAACCTAAAACGCAGCTATATATATGTGTTTGGATTCTCTCTCATTTTCCCTATCCCCACTCTCGCTCTCCTTATACATAGCCCCAAACAAACAAAGGAACGAACAAACAAATACACAGGTTGATTTACTGCTCTCTCTCTCTCTCTCTCTCTCTCTCTCTCTCTCTCTCTCTCTCTCTCTCATCAGTTCCATCCACAACCTACCACAGACATTCGCGGGCTTTTGGCATATATAGATGACACGTGCCAGGAACTCGTTTTGCGTTCAGGTCACCAAGTGTTACGGAGGGTGGAGGTTGGGGAGGGGGAAGGGGGATGGGGTTGGCTGAACCCCTTCGGTGCTGCTATGTCATAAATTCATTCGTCATTTTTATCTTCTCTTGCTAAATCCCCCCCATTCATCTTATATCCGGTTTCCTTTTTTTATTCTTTTCAGTGTTCTCTCAAATGCACATTCCACGCTCTCTATGATTTTGTCCATTTATTTTCTCTCTTTTATTTAGCTTTCCTCCACTTGATCTTCTTGCTCCTTTTCACTTTGCCAATTAATTTTCCTATTCTTTATTCCTCGTACGCTATTATTTATTGTCAGCTGTTCTTTTTCATTCCTTGCATTTGTTCTTGCGTTCTTGGCTTCGTCTCCTTTCGCTCTTTTCTCTCATATACTTTTATTCTTCTTTCTCTCTCTTTCTATGTCTTCTATTGGTTTTCCATTTGCTACTTTTCCATCTATTTATTATCCTCCTGCTTATCCTACTCAGCTTCCTTATTCATATTCATTAACCACGTTCATGATCACTTCACATATTTATATTTGCGTCACCCTTCTCTCCGTTTTCTATCGTATCTCATCGTCAGGCCGATTCTCATTGCTTTATCAATAACGCATTCTATTCTATTATTATATCTAAGTTACTATTTAGGACTCGTAGAATTTCGTTACGTTAGTCCATCGGGTAATCCTACAGTTTAGGGGTCCAAATTCACTGCTCCCTTGCGTGCGTTTGTTTCGGTTTTCTTTTCTATTTTCAATTTCTTCTTCCGACAGATCTGCACGCAGAAGTATACTATTTGTCAAAAATATACTTCTATGGGTTTGTATAGTAGCTACTTCTGTAAGCAGACAAATTGCTCAATCTTACATTGTTTTCTATTTTTCAATAAATAGTTGATAAATCTGTGTGCTGATCTTGACTTTACTTAATGCAGTGAATCTGGACCCTATTTATTATTCTTGAAAACTTCATTTCCGGTTTGGGTAACCCTACAGTTTAAGGGGGTCCAAATTCACTGCATTAGTTACGTAAAGTCAAGGTGAGCACACAGATTTATCAAATATTTATTGAATCATGGGAACAATGAGAAAATTAGCAGTTTACCTGCTTACAGAAACAGAAATTATATATATATACATTTAAATTATATATATATATTATTATAATATACTATCATATACACATATATATATATTTATTAATATAACTATAATATATATATACATTTAAATATATATATTATATATAATATATATATATATATATATATATTTTTATATATATATATATATATATATACATATATTATATCATATATATATATATATATTATATATATATATAAATATATACTATATAAGCGAATACCACAGGAAAATGATAGTCAGAAATCCAATCTTATTTAATGAAGTCACGTGCATCTACTGTGATTCTTTAAGCACACACACACACACACACACACACACACACACACACACACACACACACACACACACATATATATATATATATATATATATATATATATATATATATATATATATATATATATATATAGTATATAAAGGGGGAGCATTAACAGAAACGTATAGGGGATACAGACTCATAGAATTTTGAGAAAATCGCAAATCTCTGCTTCTGGAAGTAGATGAACTGCTCATTTTTTCGGGTTTGTCAAAAAGTGGCTGCTGAAGAGCAAGAGGCAAGAGCCCGTGCCAGGTTCTTACCTGGTTCTTAAGCGCTCACTCCACAAAAAGTTAGTGTGAACTATACTGCTCGCGTGAGGTGAGGAGTTGTATTCCATTTTATTTTACTTTATTTTTTCTAAGTTCTGCTTTCGTAGGCAGATAAACTGCGCATTTTTTTTTTTTTTTTTATTGTACTTCTGTTTGCACATCTGTCGAAAGAAAACAATGAAAATAGGAAAAAAACTTAGACCAACACACAACAGAGCAGTGAATTTGAAGCCCTAAACTGTAGGATGGCCCAGGTTTGTTTGCCGAGTATTTATTTTTCATTAGATTCTTCATTTAACTTAACAAGTCGTGATCCAACCTCCAGCTTACTCGGGACCTGTGCAACATTTTCCACTGAGGCATAAGTTGCAAACATTATATTCCTAACATAACGTGAATCGGTCTTCGTAATTAATACTCATAATTACTACTATTAATACTAACAAAAAGGATCAAATAAAAAGGACGCGAACTAAACACGTTCATATATTCTTAGTTATGAGTGGAAACAAGATAATTGAAGAGAAATATATCCTCTATATTCAGTACATCAAATAAATTAAAATTTGCTAAAATCAACGGTCAGATACCCCGTTGTTTCACCAACGAAAATGAAGAAAAGATACGATATATTGTATTAGAAATAATTTATTTTTACCGTTTGATATGCACATTAATCATTTTCTAATAAATAAATCATAAATATCCTATCCTAAAATTCTTGTATATCAAACTCAACGAGAAACACCTTTTTCAGACCATTTTAGACCTCTCCGACACCCCACAACAACAAAAACAACAAAGTAATTTGTAGGTCTACTCCCAGAGTAAGCGAAAATATATTAATAAAGTTTATTTATCTCTCTACTATACACCTACAACTTTTCCTTTTTTTTAGTTTGCTAATAGTTTCCGATCTCAGACCTCTCTCTCTCTCTCTCTCTCTCTCTCTCTCTCTCTCTCTCACAGGCACATTTGCATTACCTTCAAGTTTAAATTGTAATGATATTGTACGTACTGTCTTAACCGATTTTATTTACTATGTGTGTGTGTGTGTGTGTGTGTGTGTGTTTACATCCGTTTCTTATATTCTTATTCCTATTTAGGTTCTCTTCAATCTTGCATTCCCTAACCAGCACAGTTCAGTCCTTTCCTGACTAGTTGTTTTTGCACAATGGCTTCTCTCTCTCTCTCTCTCTCTCTCTCTCTCTCGGTTTACATCCGTATTATACATTCTTCTTCCTATTTATACACTCACTTTAATCTGGCATTCCTTAACCAGCACAGTTCAGTTCTTTCCTGACTGGTTTTTTCAGCACAATGGCGTTCCTTGTACCTCTGTCGTTTTCTCTCTCTCTCTCTCTCTTTAACCCCTCTCGTGAGCATATTGCGTGCCCCAGTTGTCACGTGGCTCGAAGCATGACAGCTGGTTGTGGGTGGATGGGCAGGTAAGGCGATGGGTGGCCCCGGAACTGTATCAGGGGGAAGACAGAGAGAGAGAGAAAGGGGGGAGGGGGAGGACGGTATTGGGTGGGGAGGGAAATGGAGTTGTCCTCAGTTTCCTTTGTGGTATCTTTCATATTTACAATTGTCTTCAATTGTAAAGATAGAAACTGACAATTGCCCTGATGTTATCAAATATGCTACGATATAAATTTACGCATTTAAGTTTTGAATAATTAGGAGGATTAACAAGAATGTTATAACATCTAGCATTACATGCGTTCTAAATTCTTGGCACGTACGTATATA
Source organism: Macrobrachium nipponense (assembly GCF_015104395.2). Classification (NCBI taxonomy): domain Eukaryota; kingdom Metazoa; phylum Arthropoda; class Malacostraca; order Decapoda; family Palaemonidae; genus Macrobrachium; species Macrobrachium nipponense. Next base: position 44,714,825 of record NC_061101.1, read on the forward strand.
ATTGTTTAAACAAGCATTGGTTCAAGATATTTTTCTTATTCTTGGAAAAACAAAAACAATAAAAAATAATCTGACATTGTTCACTCATGAAGAGAGCACGGAGGACGATATTTGAATTTCAATGACCGTACCCTTCCTGTCATAGGTAGGAATATTCATTAGCCATTTTAAGACCTAACTAACCTTTATATCAGTCATATGTATTTCCACGTTTATAATTTCTAATTCCATTCATGGCAAATATACTATGGCTTCCATACACAAGGAAAGCCTCCCAATATTTCGCAAGCACCCTGTTACCTTCCTTGCTCCGTTCCTTCTGTTCCAAAACAAACTCCTGACCCATGTACCCTATTCTGTGTGATGTACCAGTACTGTTACTCACCTATCACTCGTTTCGTCACGTACCTCCTTTCTTCCAAATCTTATTATACACATTTAAGTGTACACCAATTAATCTTATGTCTCTATCATTTTTTCAGTCACCTTTAATTTTAAACAGTGGAACAATATGGAACATTTCCCTCAACTAGACATAATTACAAACATTACACTGCAGCATCGTACTTGTAGAACCATTAACTGGTGTTTTTCCATTCTTCATGAAGTGGAATGCAATAGAATATACAATTTAGGATGAAGGCCAAGCGCTGAGGCTTATGAGGTCATTAAGTGCTGAAGAGGAAATTGTGAGTCAAAGGTTGCAAAGGTGTGACAAGAAGAAAACCTCACAGTTGCATTATGAAACAATTGTTCGAAGAGGATGGAAAGTAAGATGGAAGAAAGAATGTGAATGGAGATATATTACATAATAATAAGAATGAAAAGGGATGCAAAGATTGCTTAGCTACTCAATCACAGAATCACAATTGTATTATATATATAGATATATATATATATATATATTATATATATATATATATATATATATATATATGTGTGTGTGTGTGTGTGTGTGTGTGTGTGTGTGAATATATATACACAATGCATATTGACTGATATTTTGTAACCGGGAAATTCCTTTTAAATATTATCCGTTAAAGCCGCAAAATATTTCTCAGCTTCGCAACGAAATTCCAAACGAAATTGGCTCAGCATCGTCTTCCATTTTCGAGTGAAAACCCACTGTGAAGAATGACGTCTCCAGGACCTTTGACAATTTGTTTTCTTAAGAACACCACCGCACCCATTCGAGGCTTCTTATTTTCTCTCGTCGGAATGTAAGGTCCACGTGACACCGGTCTGCTGAATTCAATATACAGAGTCAAGGTCCTATGAAATGCTATTGGCTGTTGACTGTCCTTATTTCAGTGTCGCCTGCTGCTCGTCCTTTGTTGATTGACTGATTATGAAATTTAGGTCTTGAGGACCAAGCGCCGGAACCCATCAGCGCCCTGCTCCTCCTTTGTTCCCGATGGGAACTTTTATCTATTTATTTATTTATCTATATTTTGCTTTAACGGAACTGCGGTGGAATTTTTTATGCACAAATCTAAATCTGAAATGCTATTCACTGCCAAGATACTCTCTCTCTCTCTCTCTCTCTCTCTCTCTCTCTCTCTCTCTCAGAACCTTGACGCTCTAAAATATTTAGCCCTTGCAGATTCTGATAGGTTCCAACAATATTTGAGCATAATCACGATCGTGCATGACATCATTCGTGCCCGAGCATTAAATGACTCTTTAAAGTAAAAGACATTAATTCACCTTCTACGTCTCCCCATTAGTTTGTCCTTTAGATTATTTTAGCAACACTTTTTGCTAAGCCACCATTATCTCCCTCCTGAATGATCATCAAGTAAAGACATTTTTTCTTCTTTATTCTCGCTTTGAAGCTGAAATTCATTCGGGTATCTAGACGACGCATTTAAAAGTAACCTTTCTATCTGCCTCGTCTTCTCCCCAAGACCAGATGTGTCTCATAATTAAACCATTAACCTTTGCCTTGACCTTCCGGCGTTCCTTCTGCATCTCGAGAGAAACGATAGACTAGAGATTACAAGGATTCTGACGAGCAATTTCACTCGTATCTTCCCCTTCTTTGATATTGACTATTCTGATGCGTCTCGGCGTGAGTGATCATCTCGGCTGCTTTTCTGAAGAGGATGGGAATATTCTCTTTTTTTTTCTTTCTTTTGCAGCGGGAGATTCATGGACTAGGTAGGGAGGAGTCTCCCTCATCTTGTTCTTCTCTCTCTCTTTTGGTGGGGGATCGAATGGATTCCTTTGATGTTCGTCTAATTTATCTCTCTCTCTCTCTCTCTCTCTCTCTCTCTCTCCAGCCTTTTTTCCTTAACGTTTGCTTTGAAAGATTGTAGTGTCCTTAGAATTGCTTTCGTGATTATTTTGGTGGGTATCAGAAATTCACTGGGTATTTGAGTGAGTTATTATCCGTTTGGGTATAATACATACATAAATTTTTATATACTGTATACATCTATATATATATATATATATATATATATATATATATTATATATATATATATATATATTATATATATATATATATATATATATATATATATATATATATATGGTACTAATCAAGATGCGAGCAACTGTTTCACAGATATAAATGTGTATATATATATACCGTATATATATATATATAATATATATATTATATTATATATTATATATATCTATATATACATATATAATATTTTATATATATATGTATATATATATATATATATATATTATATATATATATATATATATATATATATATAGAGAGAGAGAGAGAGAGAAGAGAGAGAGAGAGAGAGAGAACCTTTGTGAAATCACTTCATAATAATTATTACCGCACCGTCGCACTGTGAGACACAACCTCCATTGCAATGGGAAAACTGTACACAGTAAACTTAAGCATAAAATCTGTTGTGAAAAGCAAGCAGACAAACCGACCGACAGTAAAAAAACAGACAGCTAAGCAGACAGATGTACAGGGAGACGGTGACAGAGCGATTAATGAAACAAGTCAGATTCAACGTAAACTGACCCATTTTCACGCACCTGCCTCCATATTGTTTGGCCCTAGATACGCCTCTCCATCATCTCCTCTCTCTCTCTCTGTTCGACTCAAAGTTTTACCTCTGCTTCTAATTTTCCCTTGCTTAACAGCTCTCTCTCTCTCTCTCTCTCTCTCTCTCTCTCTCTCTCTCTCTCTCTCTCTCAGTGATTACATTTATTTCATTATAATTCATTACATTTCACAGAAAGATAATTACCGACCCAGTGAATAATTCCTCACTGAGTCAAGATTAATAAGTGGACCTTTTATTCAGATTATTTCGTATAGTGCTTTGTTCAAGTGTTCACGAGTCATATCATCTTTTAACCTAGTTTGTTTTCTATCTCCTAAGCCTGGCCTAGATGGAGGCATTGGGTGGGTGGACATGATGGCCTTCGAATGTTTAGACAATATTTCACCCATTAAGAAGACATTAAGTCTTATTCCGATGTCATTTCAGCAGATAAGACGTAGTTCTGACGTCACTTTGGTGTATAAAAGATATGTATGACGTCATTCTGGTGTATGAAACTTAGCTCTGACGTCATTTAGGTGCAGACAACTTATCTCTAATGTCATTTAGGTGTATAAAGTGTAGTTTTTATTCATCACTTCGGTGTATGAGATTTAGTTCTGAGGTTATTTTGGAGTAGGCTATAAAGTGTAGTTCTGATAATGTTCATATGTATAGATGAAATGCATTATGCATTATATTTTATACAAGTCAGTAGTTGATTAAGAATAAGATACAGGGACATAATATATGTATACACACATACACACACATATATATTATATATGTATATATATACATATATATACGTATATATATATATATATAGGATATATAGATATATATATATATATATAAAATATAATATATATATATATATGTAGAGAGAGAGAGAGAGAGGAGAGAGAGAGAGAGAGAGAGATACATGCAAATCGAATATCTCTGAGTCATACCTTTCTTGGCAAGGAAATTAGTATCGGATAAAAGCTAAATTCACTATGATACACAATATATTTATTTTTCTTAAGCTTCGTTTCCAATTTTTATTCAGTTCATTTTCTAAGTAAAAAAAATCGTTAAGCATGCAGAAAGATCTGGAGAAAATTGATTTTCATACTGTTTTCGTTAATAAATCATCCCTTGTGTCCAATGCAACACTTAGAAATATACTTACGCCAAAATAAATGGAAAAAGCAACAACAGACAATCTAATCAGAACGACATTAATTCATTTGTCCGTCGTACCATATGACTCGTACAATACTTAACTCGCGTACCGTTGGAGTCCATCGACAATGACGTCAAGAAATCGAGCTCAGACCGGTAATGGGACGCGTTCTACCTCGGTCTCTATAATGGAGTTTAATGGATCAGATGGTCAGATGAATGGTTTTTCACATTACTCATCATTCAGAGTTGAAGTTTTATTAAATTTGGGCTTTATTCTTATTTTGCTTCCGTTTGATCGTGAACAGCTTCGCCAATAATCAAGTAATTACTCATATCACTCATGTTACTTTTACACGTGTTATTCTTTCTGGATCTTAATGTTGGATAATGTCGACAATATAATAAATTGAGGTTCGAAACTGACGTCCATAATACTATAATTTCTTAACTAAAGTTTTTAAGTGACTTCATGTTGATGTAGCACTTTCAGTAAACACAGGTACGCACAAACACACACACTCACACAACACTCACTGGTCTACTGCAAGCAAATGAATGCCCAAGTTTTCTTAATTCTTTATACATCGACTTGGACTCAAGTGGCCTTGAATTAATACATTTCCAAGGCATTTCAATACATTATACATACATACATACATACATACATACATACATACATACATACATACATGCGCACAGACATGCAGACATTCATACACGCATATATCTATCAGTCTCTCTATCTGTCTATCAATATATATATATATATATATATATATATGATATATATATAAAAATATATATATATATATGTTTTACATGTTGGTTTTAGATAAAAAATTACAAATTACATACAGGAATGAAAAATGAATATAGAAATCTAAATACGGAGTACAAATATATGTATATATTTATAGCATGCATAAAGGTACAAGAGATAATTTCTGTTTTATACTAAATGTGTATGATTTAATTTGAGTGTGTGTGTGTGTGTGTGTGTGTCCAAAATGGTCTACGTTGGTTAACGGTTGCTGATTCGTGTTGGGCGGGGTCTCAGCGACCTGAGTAAGGATGTTACTTGACTTTCGCTGACGCAGGGTCTTCTCATGCCTTCCAAGGGGCGCGATGTTCTCGGTGGATTGGGGCGCGCTGTCTGGTCCCTGTTGGCTTGGGTATTCCTTCTTCTGCTGGAGGGGAGTATATGGTCCGATTCTTGTTGGACGTTCAAGGTCGGCTTCTGAATAGCGATGCTCACTGCTTCCGTTATTAGAGGCGACCGTAGTTGTCTTCTCTGTGTACGACCTGGGTGCCTTCTATGAGCTCTTGTAGAGATGGCTTCCTGTCGTGAACATCTATGTAATGTTGATGGATGGCCCCTTGATTTCTATGAGCCAGCAGACGTCTGCTGGCTCATAGAAATCAAGGGGCCATCCATCAACATTACATAGATGTTCACGACAGGAAGCCATCTCTACAAGAGCTCATAGAAGGCACCCAGGTCGTACACAGAGAAGACAACTACGGTCGCCTCTTAATAACGGAAGCAGTGAGCATCGCTATTCAGAAGCCGACCTTGAACGTCCAACAAGAATCGGACCATATATCCCCTCCAGCAGAAGAAGGAATACCAAGCCAACAGGGACCAGACAGCGCGCCCCAATCCACCGAGAACATCGCGCCCCTTGGAAGGCATGAGAAGACCCAGCGTCAGCGAAAGTCAAGTAACATCCTTACTCAGGTCGCTGAGACCCCGCCCAACACGAATCAGCAACCGTTACCAACGTAGACCATTTTGGACACACACACACACACACACACACTCAAAATTTAAATCATACACATTTATGTATAAACAGAAATTATCTCTTGTACCTTTATGCATGCTATAAAATATATACATATATTTGTACTCCCGTATATATATTATATTATTAATATAATAATATATATATATATATTTTATATATATATATATACAAATTATCAGATTATTATTATATATATATATATATATATAGTCATAAATATATAATATATTATGTAAAGTTATTCCATATACATATATGGTATATATATATATATATATATAATATATATATAATATATATATATTATATGATATAAATATTTATATTATGAGTTTTAGGAATACAAATGGTATAACTGAATCACGAAAGTTTGGTAACTTCATTTATATATGTATATATATGTATACACACACACACACACGCACACACACACACACACATATATATATATATATATATATAGTATATATAAAATATATATATATATATATATATATATATATATATGTATATATATAAATATATATATATATATATATATATATATATATATATATATATATATATATACATAGAGAGAGAGAAGAGAGAGAGAGAGGAGAGAGAGAGAGACGAGAGAGAGAGAGAGAGGTGAGAGAGGCAGTGCATTGTCGTAAACATTCATTGACCATTATTTTTGTTGGAATGCACTGCCTTCATGCTTAATAGAATTATGCTTTTATAAATGAAAAGCAAACAAATAAAATACAAATGTATAATCTAGACACGAAAAGAATTCCCTAAGTGGCAATTTAGCATATTGGCTGCTTAACGTCAAAGGGAACGAGATGCCAACTAGTTTTTAGCGTCAATCATGACAAATGCAGGACATTAGTTATTTTGCAAGCGAGTTGTAATTCTAGAACTCCCGGTGCAGCATTCATCTTCGTCATTTGGTAAGCGGAAACAACAATATGTATCGAATGATCATATGATGGAAATATATATACAATTATTATTTCTTGCAGTTACATGATTTCTTTCTTTAGTTAAGAAAACTATGATTGTTACTTCGGTTTTCAATATATATATATATATATATAATAGTATATTCTATATATATATATATATATATATATATATATATATACACACATAACGGAGTTTCAGGGTCGACTTATTAATTACTTATCAGTTATAATTCCCATTCTGTATGATTTATCGGAGGTAGAGCTAACTGGATATTAGATGACATTTTGTGGTTTAATGCTGTGAATCAAATATGTGACTGTTATGTGATAAAGATGCATAAACATATGTGTATAATATATATATATATATATATATATATATATATATATATATATGTATATATATATATATATATATATATATATATATATATATATATATATATATATATATATATATATATATATATATATATATATATAATATATATATATATATATATATAAATAACAACTCACACACTCATGAATATATATATATATATTATATATATATATATATATATATTATATATATAATATATAGATATATATATATATATATATATAATATACATATATATATCACTCCCCTATTTTGGGCGCTCACCCTCCGCGGCGCCGGTAAAGCGTGAAATAAGGAATTTAGGACGAGGATTCGGCGTCAAGAAAAGTGTTGATGGGAGGACGGGTATTTTAAACCGTGATAAATCCCTTCGCTTACTTGACACCCATCGCATTCCTCCCAGTACTCCCCCATCCCCCCCCCTACTTCTTCGCCACCCCCATCCCAGCCATTCTCCGTCCTCTTCCATTCCTCTTTCTACATTCCCTTTCAGAGTCTAATAATTCCTGGTAGGCATTCAGCTGTTCCTCCGTCAAAAGAAAAAAGCTGATCTCTCTCTCTCTCTCTCTGGGGATAAGAAGTTTCGTTTTTATTTACTAATTTTCAACAGAGGCCATTCTCTATATGTTTGTTCTCTCTCTCTCTCTCTCATCTCTCTCTCTCTCCTCTCTATCTCCTCTCTCTCTCTCTATCTTCTCCTTCTCTCTCTCTCTCTTTCTCTCTCTCTCTCTCTTTCTCCCCGATGGGGAAGCTGTTTTATGCATTTTTATCTAGTGATGAATAATAATAAATTAATTTTGGTTATTTACTAATTTCCATGTGATGGACACTCCTCTGTTTTGTCTGTCTGAGGGGGAAAACTATTTCAATCGGGAATTTTTTTACTTTATAGTGAAGAATATTGTTTTTATTTAATATTTTTCACATAATGGAAATTCTCTAGATTGTGGTCATGAAATGCGTAGATTAGTCTGACTTTAATGCTGCTTTTGACCGCGTTAATCACGGAGGCCTTGTTTTCAAAGTTAGATAGTTAGGGATAAGTGTGCCTTCACTCTGTAGTATTACTGAATTTTCTTAACTAACAGATTGCAAAGAGTAGACATTGATGGGTATTACTGTGAATCAGGAATGTAATAGCTGGAGTCTTATGCTAGTGTTCTTGGTCTACTATTATATATGTATATATATATATAGATATATATATATATATATATATATATATATATATATATATATATATATATATATATATAATATCTACCCATGAGATCGATTGACCATGAAAACAAGCTTGTTGCTTATGTAGATGATGCTACTCTGCGGTCACCTTACCTCCTGTGAAAAGATGAAGTCAAAGATTAGAAAACAAATTGGATTGGCATTAGGAACAGGGTAAAGCATTCAACCCCATTCAGGCGATGATGCAAATCATTTTGAATTCTAGGTGTAGTTTTTTTTTTTGTGAATTTACTTTTGAGAAAGCCATCCATTTGGTTTACTGGGAGTCTTTCTAGACTTTTGGTGACCTGCCAATTTGCAGGAAATATTTCCATTCTATTATTCTGCCATGTTTGAATATGGCTCCCCTTTCTTGTCTTCAACGCTGACTTTCATCTTAGATTAAGAACTAAAAACTTTATTTCTGTTGCAGATCCTATCCTGCATCTCTACACTTCTCTCTAGCATCAGGCTTCATGAAACTGCACAATCCCGACCGTCTTTTAAATTCAGTCTCATTTTTTAGCTAATTGGTAATAGAAGTTCTCATGTGTTTTTCTTTGCTACTTGGCTGATTTAGCTTTGCTATTTCTTTTCTTAGTTATTGTTTACCTTCATATTTCTTATTCCGTACCGGGCTTCCGTCCCCATACCGGGTCACTTATGATCCATTAATATTTTTTAGTTTACCGACCAGGATTGCAGCTTAACAGTCACGTATTGAGTTTGTATTCAACGCTCGTGCTTACACACACAAAGCACACACAGTATACACACACATACATCATATACGTACATACATACACACACACATACATATATATATTTATATATATATATATATATATTTTATGTATATGTATATATATATATGTATATATATGTTATATATATATATATATATATATATATATATATATATAATATATATATATAAGCATACAGCAGGGTCCACCAATCTCATCAAATAGGTCAAAGTGTATTCACATGATACGTTTTCGCACATGTTCTCCTGTGCATCTTCAGTCTGTAAAAAATAACATAAGAATTGTTAAAATTTAAACAAAATATAAAATTTTAAAAATAAAGTTAAGAGAGAGAAAAATAATTTACCTATAAAAATTAATATAACAAAATAAAAGGATTACAGTAAAAAATACCCAGTTCTCACCAAACCACTCAAAGGAGAAGGAGAAGAACGAATGACTGAAGTCGTAGGTTGGTGCTAAATCTTGGTCATTCGTTCTTCTCCTTCTCCTTCTCCTTTGGGCGGTTTGGTGAGAACTGGGTCTTTTTTACTGTAATCCTGTTAAGTTATATTAATTTTTATAAATAAATTTTTTCTCTCTCTTAACTTATTTAAAATATATATTTTCTAATTTTAACAATTCTTTTATTTTTATAGACTGAAGATGCACAGAGAACGTGTGCGAAACGTATCATGTGAATAAACTTTGGCCTATTTGATGTGCTTTGTGGACCCTGCTGTATGCTTTTATATATCTTCACCTGGAATCCGTATGTGATGATTCTACGAACAAAGTTTCAGCCACGAAGGAAAAGATGAAACCCTAGAAATATTAAGTATTCTTCCGTTTTATTTACCTTATTGCTAAGAACATGCTGTGATTATGTCTTGGTAATAAGACGAAAGTACTTAGCATCTCCAGTGTTTTCAATTTTTTCTTCGTGGCTGTAACTTCGTTCATATATATATATGTATATATTAATATATATATATATATATATATATATATATATATATATATATATATATATATATATATATATCACCATTAAATTAATTTCCCTATGAGAATGCCCCGTATGGGGGTAGTGCCATCAGTGCACCTTACACGGTGCACTGTAGGCATTACTTAAGGTTCTTTGCAGCGTGCCTTCGGCCCCTAGCTGCAAGCACTTTCGTTCCTTTTACTGCGCCTCCTTTCATATTTTCTTTCTCCAATCGTACTTTCCACTCTCTCCTAACAATTGATTCATAGTGCAACTGCTTTGGGGTTTTTCTCCTGTTACACATTTCAAACCATTTACTTTCAGTTTCCCTTTCAGCGCTGAATGACCTCATAGGTCCTAGTGCTTGGCCTTTGGCCTAAATTCTATATTCCATTCCACTTCGGTGAGAATGATTATCTCTATAATTATCTCTTAGAACCAGCTTCCTTCTCAACATTGATCTTGATGGTGGATTTCAGTCGTTTAGGAAGCGGAATCCAATACGAGGAGTAAGGGAGGAAGTATTTCAGCTATTTTAATTATACTCTATTAAGAAAACGTTCTTGTAGGAAAGCATTATGCATAGTTTTCGTTTTTGTAAGGTTAATCAAATAAAAAAAAACATGTTTTTGGGCGGATGAGAAAGGCAAGAAAGGTTGGTATGCAAACGAAAACGACAAAAGAAAACCTTCAGTATAAAAACAGCCAAATCATGACATTAAAATAATTCTGTAGTTTTTGATGTAAATCATCTTTGTTGCAAATGTAAAAGGGTTTGTTTTGTTTATTATCACTAGAAAAATAGCATTCATTTATTTGCTTGATAATGTAACAGAGGCAAGTAAATCCCACCACAGGAATTGCCCCCCCACAAAAAAAAAAAAAAAAATCCTAAATCGTAGGATGAATGGTCGGAAATTCAGATGGGCCATACCTATGTAGAGAATGGAATGGTGGCTTACACTTTACGGAAAATGTTATTTTTCTTGGTTAATATTACAAGAAAAGCGATTATTCCTTTGGTTTAAGTAATGCTAATGTATTTTTCCAATACGGATGAAAACACCTATGTTAAATATTATTTCATTACGTCGGTTCACTGTTGACAAAAACAAGAGCAAGGCATTAACTGTACATATTCATTGGGCAGTAACAGAGATAAATATGCCTATTTAGGCTGCTAATTCAGTTTATTTTATTTGATAATTTTTTTTTTTATATTTCGAGAGGGATAAAGAAAATCAAACTATGAATTAAAGCATATTTGGATCATGATTCAGTAATTACTTCAGTTGAAAGTATACGTGTCAAGGCCGTAATACAGGTTTTGAGAGAGAGAGAGAGAGAGAGAGAGAGAGAGAGAGAGAGAGAGAGAGAGAGAGAGAACCACTTTGAAATCAACAGCATTCTTTTAAGATGAACTTAAAAATGATCCATTTCTCTCCCAGTTAGTGTTCCATGTCGAAAAGCGATAGCAGTCCGATAAAATATACTTAAATATAAGCTATGTCTCTAATGCTGACTGCTGTACAATAAAAAGTCTGGGCCTGTCGTCCAAGCCTTTTTGAAATACGTGTTTAACAAGCCTTACTACTGCTTTGCACAAACATTTGAGCGTATTCTTGACACAAACAGCGATGACTGATTTGTCCATCAGAATGGCGAGAGAGAACGGATGAAGAGTTGCCAAATGACGTCACAGGAAAAGGTCTGCTCGTGGGGGTGGGAGGAATGGGTGGGAGGGGGACAACCCCTTTGATAGCCGTGTGTTCCAAAAACGCTTTGAGACATTCTACCCTCATTTTTTATTTATAGGCTGTCATGTTCTTGACATACCATGAGATGATACCTTAAGTCAGCATTATATTGACCGATTGGTGATAAGCTGGCAATAATAGGAAGGCGATTTATATGGCAGTTGGTAATTCAGGAGATGCGAGATATCAGTTGTTACAATTTCTAAGATTACATCTTCATTCACAAGAATATTTGTAACGAGAACCAATAGTAAAGTAAGGAAAATGTATCTTTGTTGATAATGAAGAACTATCACGTTACCTGTAATTCAGGTATTTGTGTGACAATTGTACCTATCCTGATTAAAAGCAATTTTTAATGTCTTAATCTGCAGTACAAGTCTGAAACGTGTACCTAATGGCATAATCTATATACCTAACCTCAAAATTAATTCAAGTTTATGATAATTTTTTATGATTTTTTTAATCATTGATTATCAATATTTTTTCTTTTCCAGGAGATGATTATTGTCGACGAGCGGGAACCGGTTGGGGGTAAGTAATTCCAATATTTTTAAGTAAGTTTAAACAATTTTACATAGCTTTAGAAGTTGTCTCACAAGGGGATATGTATTTAAACACATATTAGTCCAGTAGCTGGGCCACTTTTCTTTTCCATCAAAAGTTCCGGGTAAGGTTGCGAAGTTATGGAATGAGGAAATGAGTGGGGAGTGGTTGGTGTTTGCAGATGACATTAGTAATTAGGATTAGCGAAGAGAAAGTGCATTAAGTAGCATAACAGTTTTCAAGAGAATGCAAGAGGAAAATGTTGAGAATAAATGTGAGCAATGGCAATATCGTAAAGATAAATGATAGCTAGGTAGATGAAGTAATGAATGTCAGTATGAATGGCAGGAGAATGGAAGCAGATTATTTGTTTAAGTCTTAAACTCGGGAGCAAATGCGAAGATGATGGAAGGATGAGAGACGAATGGAAATACCGAATTGTTAATGAAAGAAAGATAGCGGGGTGTGTGCACAAGATGTGTCAAAAGACTTGAATTGTCCATAAAATGAAGAAGATTGGCAAATGTGGAGGGATTGTTGTCCCTGAGATAGATACGTGGATTAAGAATAGAAATGAAAAGATAAGACGAAATTGAAATATTATTGAATGAGAGGGCTAGTAGAAATGTGGCGTACTCAGGAGTGGCAAAAAGGTTAGCATTGGTTAAAGGAGGGATCAAAGCTCTGTGCGATGGTTTGGCGATGTGACAAGAATGGAAGACAAATAGGTTGACAGAGAGAGTATATACATCAGAATTTTTGAGGGAAAGGAGGACCCAGAAAGCACTGGATAGATGTAAGAGAAAGGCACTGGAAAGAGAGGGCCTTAGTATCCAGGAAGCAAGGAAATGTGTGCAATGCACGATACCGATAATGGCATAGTGTGTAGAGGGTTTGACGTGCAGATGGGGACACTTGCACAGGTGCATGAGGTGGCTCATATATATTATATATATATATATATAATCATATATGAATAATTATCACATCGAACCGTGATTCCTTTATATATCATTCGAGCTACAAATGTCCTTTAATATCTAAATTCACTCTATCTTGGAATTGATATATTTTAATATGTACCGAAGGGGAATTTTTCAGTTGATAATAATTTCGTCCCATATGGGATCGAACCACCGTCCAAGTGGACGGGAACGAAATCAGGACCCAGTGACGCTATCAAGTCAGCTAACAGAGCGTCTCTATTAGCTGACTGATAGCGTCACTGGGTCCTGATTTCGTTCCCGTCCACTTGGACGGTGGTTCGATCTCATGTGGGGACGAAATTATTATCAACTAAAAAATTCCCCTTCGGTACATATATGAAAATATATCCAATTCCGAGGTAGTGTGAATTTAGATATTAAAGGACATTTGTAGCTCGAATGATATTAATATATATATATATGATATTTATAATATATATATATATATATATATATAAATATATATCTATATATATATATATATACTATATAAGATATATATATTCGTGTCTTAATATGTAACAACGATAGTCTCTGGGCCGTCGTCCAGCCTGGGATATAACTGCACAGATTGAAAGCGCCTCATCCCATGCTCCTGGACGGTACGTAACGTCCTCAGTGACTAAACCTATCATCTCGACCCTCTCTTATAAATGCAACCACTTCTGAAGGCGTGGTTTTATTAGCGTATGAGTGAACATCTCGCACATGCCACCTTATTATACTATATATATTTAAAGACGTTTCTCTGTGACGCCACGGTAATTTCCAAGCATTTAATCTGTCCATACGAGGTCAAACCCTCTTGCTCTGGGTATTAATAGCCGGTCATAATTCCTCTTGGGCATTAAGCCTTGGCTAGTCAAAGCAAACAGGTGCAGGGTATCTGGCTGTTGCAGTTGCTACTCAATTTTTTGGGCTCATTCATTTTTATCTGGGCTCCAATTTATTTGTTTTGTAACTGCTGGATGCTGTATATTCCTCCGGTGTTTTCTTTTCATTTGCTACGTTGTTCCCTCTTTAGTCAGTTTTAGTCGTCTGTATTGTAAATTGATTCAGGAAGGACCTGCATTCAATTTATTGTAAATTTTTGCAAATTCTTTGCTTTAAGTAAGCACCGCTCAGATGTGATTTATTATTATCCTGTCTTTTGTCTGTTTCTAATGTATAAACCTTCAAGGTTTTATTTGAAGATTTTCTGAAGTTTAACAATTGATTGACTTTTTTAACATTTTTTTTTCGATTTCTAACTACTTTAAATCTTCTCTTTTACGTCTTTGTATTTTGATCTACTCGTTACGTTATAATCGCTCTTATGCAGCTTTTGCAAAAGCTTCTTTGTTAGTCCTTATCTTCAACTCCTAAAGTGTCACAAACTCAGTTTCTACTTCCATCCTAAATAAATTCTTTGCTTGTGTTTCCAAAATTCAGTCATTCTGTTTGCTTATTCGCCTTCCCTTCTGGCTAACCTGCACCTCTATAGACAGCCCAGAACGCTAAAGAAAAAAGAAAGAAAAAAAAAGCAAGGTGTGCTCCGACCTGCAGGTTTTCTCTTCACATATGAATTGTAAACATTATATTCCTCAATTTTAATTAACGTAAATTAAACGTTTCCCTTCTGGCTAACCTGCACCTCTATAGACAGAATAGGGAACGCTTAAATTAAAAAAAAAAAAAAAAAAAAGCAAGGCGTGCTCCGACCTCCAGGTTTTTCTCCTCACATATGAATTGTAAACATTATATTCTTCACTTTTAACTTAAATTAAAACGTGCTAAAATCTATGTTAAGTAGAGCCTTGTTTCATCAAATAGCGTATTAGAAATAATTTTTGGTACTGCTTAACATGCACATTATTTATTTTTCACATTTTCGTTCTAATAAGTAAACCATAGATATCCTATTCTAAAATTCCTGTATCTCTAACTCAATTAGAAAACACGTTTTTCAGACCTATTCAGATTCTTGCAAACATCCCTCCCCCCCCACCCCCCCAACAACAACAACAACAACAACAACAACAACAAATTAGTTGGTAGGCTTATTCCCAGAGTAAGCTAAAATACGGGATTCTTCAGTGTAGATATTCTATTATGATGGAAGTTTCAACTGAACAACCCTGCAGTGAGGTCATCCGATTTATGGATAGATAGGCAAATGAAGGGATGCATAGAAAGGAAGGAGAGTGAAAGAAATCAGCAATAAACAGAGAAACGGATAAACCAGCAGACAGACAGATGTATCTGTGCCTGTATCTATCTGTTTGTTGACATATTTAATTGTCTGTACACAATCATTCACACGTGCGCGTGCATAACATACACACACACACACACACACGCATATATATATATATATATATATATATATATATATATATATATATATATATATATATATATGTGTGTATATAATATATATATATACTATATTATATATATATATATATATATGCACATATTTTTTGTATGCATGTATGTATGTATGTATGCATGTATATATGGCTGAATCTCGAAGAGAGAGAGAGAGAGAGAGAGAGAGAGAGAGAGAGAGAGAGAGATCCTTGGCGTGCCTGATCACAGAATCGCACGTTCCACAACATCGGGAGACCGCCCGTAAAATACTAATATCGGAATACCTGATCTTTAATAACTTCTGCCCAAGCACGCAAGCAAATATTTCTATGACCGTGCTCAGGCAACTCCGTTTGGGTATTGCTGGCACGCGAGGGTACAATGCCAAGTTCTATTTATGTTTCTGTGAGAAATTACAAGACTTCCCTTTCATTATCTCTTTTGGGGTTTTTATTCTACCTCTCTCTCTCTCTCTCTCTCTCTCTCTCTCTCTCTCTCTCTCTCTCTCTCTCTCTCTCTCTCTCTCTCTCTCTCTTCTTTATATTCCCCTTTCAATTGTTTCTTATTTTTATTTTATTCTTGAATAAATTTCTCGTGTAATTTTTCTTTCCTTCTTTGACATCTCTAAAGTGTATTTTGTTTCGATAAATTTTTATTTCTTAACTTCATTAATGTTAGAGGCAAGGTTATTTTGACCCTGTTTCTAATATTCATTAGTATTAAGTTCATTAATGTTATTTAGAATGGTTACTTTTACCCTGCTTCTGATATACATTCATAACTTGGCTTTCCTTCGTCATTTTGTATTTTATTTCTTGTCGCCGTTTAAATGTTCCAGCATTGATTTCTTCTTGTTATGTTCATCTATATTTTTCCTTATACTTATTACTCACCATTTGTTTCTCTCTCCTTTTTCTTTGTCCTGTCTTCCCTCTTCATCTTCATCTTCATCTTCCATAATCCTTTTCATTACGAAATTTCCCTTCGCTATAAAGCTGTGGAACGTTCTTCTTGGAGACGTTCTTTTTGAATTTAATGTCACTTCAGACAGCCAGTTCTTAAGCCTGGTGTGACCTTCTGGATTCGTCCTACCAACTGAAGCACCTCAACTAACATCATAATTATTCATAAACATATCTGACGCGTGTGTAGGTTTTTTTTATTTATATTCTTTTACTAGGTTCACATTATATTCTGAAAATACGTAAACCATAAAGTCTCCTATTGATTAACTATTACTGCTGCTAGTGCTTTGCTACTGTTACTGCTATTAAACTTCCAAATACTTATACTACTGTTAATGTTGCTATTATTATTGATATTGAATAATAAAAAGACCACTAAAGTCACTATTTTTATTTTTTTGTGATTTTGTGAAATACTTTAATTCCTTTTCAGTTAAAGTTATTTCTAGATTAAAAGGTTTTGTACAAGCACATACATATAAACACCAGTAAGATTATATATATATATATATATATATATATATATATATAGTATTATACATATATATATATATATATATAATATATATATATATATATATATATATATATATATATATATATATATATATATATATATATATATATATATGTATATATATAACTCTATTCAGTTTTTTATCCTCTTATGAAACTTTAAATATTTTGCCGATCTTCGATATTATGCAAGTTTACGTAAAAAGAAACTGAATCAGTCGGGCCTTTTTAAGGTGCCTCAGTGAGGGGAAACTCACTCATCCAATATTGGGATATGAAAGATATGTCAAGAATGAGGCTAAATCCATCTTGAAACCGAAGCTAAGTTTACTTACTCATTCCTGCGTCTTTAATATTCGGTGGGAGTATTTTTGGGGCTGTATTCTCATATCGTGACTAATGTTATCTCTGAGGGAGCGAGAACCATAACTATCTCGCCCTGACTCAGTAAATTTATGGAGAACTAACGATCTCTCTCTCTCTCTCCCTCTCTCTCTCTCTCTCTGTGTATATATATACATACGTATATATATACATACTATATATATATATATTATTTTATATTATGATATATATATATATCTCTCTCTCTCTCTCTCTCTCTCTCTCTCTCTCTCTCTCTCTCTCTCTCTCTCTCTCTATATAGATATATATATATATATATATAGTATATATATATATATATATATAATATATATATATAATATATATATATATATTATATATATATTTACGACAAAGAAAGAAGAAAGGAATCCTCGCTATTGATATTTGCTTTCCTTTGAAACTGCTAGTCTTCGAGACTACCCTTTAAAGGAAAAATGCTCTTGAATAAAAGGATAATTAGCAACATTAATTAATCAGCATTAAATGGCGCAGGAAAAAGTCAAGGGAATGAAGTGCCGATTAGCGAATGAGCATTAGTCCTACTCACGCCATTTACTGATCTATAGCGTGGACCACTACTTTTCACTATTAGTACCATGCATCCCCCTGCTCGTCATCACTAATTTTATGTCCTCTCCGTCTATTCATCACGAGATTTAGGTATCCGATACATAACGAATTTCCCAGAGGTTGCCTTTCCATCGTAGCTCTGGGCTCTCGATCCTTCCCATTGCCTCTCAATGCAGTGCTTTGCATCTTCAGTTCCAAGTGGAGGTAGACTCACCATCTCGAGGTTTAGGTTGATTTAAGTTCAGTTGTCTTTTCAAAAGAGACCCTGAAACGTCTCTGCACCTTTGGCCTTCGGGGTTTTATGAAATTAATCATAAATTCTTCATTTTGCTTTGAAATTACGAGGTAAATGTGATTTTCAATTGTAGTATATTCACAGTAGAAGTTGTGAATTAAAAAATAAAGTGTGTTTTCCAAAATATTTAATTTGGGCTGGATATCATAATTATGATGCATAACCGTAATAGTTTAGGTAGTATCTGTAATAACTACAACAGCAGTTACGATGACAGTGATTATGATTAATCATCAATAAGTATATTAATTAGATACATACAAAACAACGCACCAGAATTAATTGAACGGACCAAAAGTCAAGTTATAGTTTCTTTCTATGAGAAAATACACAAAATTTAAAATATGGGACTGACGCGCATTCAGAGAGAGAGAGAGAGAGAGAGAGAGAGAGAGAGAGAACGCAATGATGAATTCTCTTTAATATGTGAAACAAATGCAGAAGAGAGAGAGAGAGGAGAGAGAGAAGAGAGGTCAGAGAGAGAGAGAGAGAGAGAGAGAGAGAGAGAGAGAGAGAGAGAGAACGCAATAATGGATTCTTTTCAATACGTGAAGCAAATGCAGAAGAAGAGAGAGAGATCAATGAGAACAAATACCCTATTAAATAAATGAAGGAAATAGAGAGAGAAGAGAGAGAGAGAAACAGAGGAGAGAATTAGAGAGGAGAGACAAGAGACGAGAGAGAGATGAGGAGATGAGAACCCTAACCCCAAAGGCAATTCAAGGTGAAATAAGGCAAAATGCGAGAGACATTACTATCCCATTAGTCCGGCCAACCGAGAAACATTAAAAGGAGCTATATATAAAGGAAGGCGAACTTAAGCTCCTGCTTCATGGCTTTCAGCTCAGTGACGGCTCAGATGCAGGTGCGGTAGACGTCTTGCGCTGTCGCATCGTAAATCCGCTGGATATGCTCCATATTGGCGAAAACTTACTGCTTTCCTCGTGGATTAGAATGCGAGTGAAGTAGTGTATATATATACATATACGTATATATATATATATATATTATATATATATATATATATATATATATATATGATATTATATATATATATACATTTATAATGAAAATTTACTTTACTGGGAGAAGGTTAAAGACCCACTGCCACTCGCCATGCTCGATATTTACTTCAAATAAAAGTTTTCTTTTGATTGAGAGGACCAACGCAATGGAATGATTATCACCCATTCGTCTTAAGCAGACATGATGGGAAACTGTCTGGGAAAACTGGAGCTGGTAGAAATGCCAAAGTTTGGCTGACGTTCTGAAAAGCATTTGTCGGAAGTGATAGGTGATTACGAGATCGCTATTTATTCGATTCTTCTGAGGAGTATAGATGATGTAATGAGAGAGGACTATATATACCTTAATAAATAAAAATTTGGTAACGTTTTATATATAATATATGTATATATATAATATATATATATATATATAGTATATATATATATATATTATATATAATGTATATATATATATATATATATATATATATATATATATATATATATATATATAGTCAAAATAATTAGAATTCCTAAGAGCGTAACAGATGGCTTTGTATACATGTGTGTGCGAATGAGAGAGAGAGAGAGAGAGAGAGAGAGAGAGAGAGAGAGAGAGAGAGAGAGAGGGGGGGGGGGGGGGGGCGGCATACGTATATCTGTCGACTGCATCAAATTGAACGGTTATTATTTTCCCCGTCTAACCTACTTTCGTAAGATGACGGGATGAGGTCAGCTGTCCTTTTCAATCTATCTCAGCTTCTGCGAGATATGACGGTTTATAAACAAAGAGATCCGTTCGTATAAACAACAAACGGAAGGAAAGAAAAACAGCATTTTTTGTAAGTGCAACGGAAGTTTTTGCTCCAGATAACGGGGTAACATAAATGCAACAGACGTTGTTGCTACAGATAACGGGTGATGTTGTAAGGGAGTTGTTGCTCCGGAATACCGGGTGATGTAATCGAAACGGAAGTTGTTGCTCCACATAAAGGGGTGACATAAATGGAACAGAAGTTGTTGCTACAGATAAGTTGGTGATGGTGTAAGGGAGTTGTTGCTCCAGATTACCGGGTGATGTTGTAAGCGAAACGGAAGTTGTTGCTCCAGATATCGGGGTGATGATGTAAGTGCAACGGAAGATGTTGCTCCAGACAATGGGGCGATGTAATTGCAACAGAAGTTGTGCTCCAGATCTCGAGGTGTTGTTGAAAGTGCTACCGAAGCTTTTCCTCCAGATATCTGGATGATGACATAAATGCACCAGAAGTTGTTGCTACAGATTGGGACGTTGTCAGTACAACGGAAGTTGTTGCTCCAGATATTTCGATGTTGTGAGTACAACGGAAGTTGTTGCTCCAGATATCAAGGTGCTGTTGTAAGTGAAAAAGTTGTTGCTCAAGTTATGTGGATGATGTTGCAAAGATTTTGTGTAAAGGAATATAATGAAATAGTCTTTTGAAGATTTATTTTTGTATGTACGAGATTTTGAGAAATTTGCATTTTTCGTGCACGCTTTAGTTCACTTTGTCAATAGGTCTTCTTAACAGTGAACTTACTTTAATAGATTATTTATCTCACTTTATTTAAGAAATGAAATTTCGCGATTATGATAACTAAATTCTCTTTTGAAATTTACTTCTATTTATTGTAATTATCATTCCAATTTTTTTATATTAAATTAGGTCTCAATGATAATAGTTGAAGTCTTGCCAGTTTGCAACAGTATATGAATATTCATCTCATATCTAATAACCAATATATCAGTCAATGCTCCCTCTAAGGAAAACATAACGTTTTGTCACTGCAGTTATCAAATGTAGAATTGGGCATATATTGCATAATAAAACGTCGTACATGCTTAGTGGATGCAGATCAACTAGTGCACGTTTCGCAAACACAAATAATCAATACTCATGTTTTGTAACCAGTGTTGGCTTCTCGTTGCCACTTTTGGCGGCAAGATGCCAAAAGAAGCCAGGAAATCCGCTTATGCAATAGCGCCTGAA
>NC_061101.1:44741510-44766510 GCF_015104395.2 Macrobrachium nipponense
GATACAGTTGAGACTGAAGCGAGATGGCAAGTTTCTGTGTTGCATTGCTTGGAGTTTACTTTTGATGGTTTTGGCGTCGTTACTTTAGTTTAAATGAGAGCTTTAAGCTATGAAAGAAGATGAAAATTTAAAAAAGCTTAAACTTCAAAGGAGTTTTGGTAAGTTTTGTAACTTAGCTATGAAAGTGTTTTACCCAAACAGATGAAGGTTCATGTTATGATATGAAAACAGAGCCATGAGCAACATTTAACATTTAGTTAGATCAGTATTTGGATGAAACAATATGTGCCATTTTCGGGGACTTTAGCATGGTTTAGCAACCTCATCCAAAAGAATACCGAGTACATTGCAACATAACTCAGGAAATGTATGTGAGTGGCAGAGGTCCAAACGGTTAATAACAGGGAAAACCTACACCTAAACTTTTATAAGAATTTCTTATAAGGAAGATTTCATATGACGTCTTACAACAGCGGAAGTTAACTGCACTTGGTGCTCCTCCTTTATTCATCAGTTGAAGAAGAAATGAGACAATGACCGCTATTCTTTCTTAGAGTAACAGTTTCCTTAACTTGTTAGATTACCTTCTTTACCAGTTATTTCAACACATCTAATTAGTAAACCTCACTAGGTTTTTTTCACATATTTTAATGTAATTTACTTCTAACCAGTTTCTTATATACAGCTATATCTTAATACCTACTTTTTATAAAGATTCTCTTTTTTAAACAGATTTTCAAAGCTATTTCTTATAGC
The DNA here is from genome assembly GCF_015104395.2 of Macrobrachium nipponense. Lineage (NCBI taxonomy): Eukaryota > Metazoa > Arthropoda > Malacostraca > Decapoda > Palaemonidae > Macrobrachium > Macrobrachium nipponense. The sequence goes on from NC_061101.1 coordinate 44,742,267, forward strand.
TTTCGTTTCATATAGCTATTATTCATAGCTTAAACTTTTAGCTGAAGAAACTCTTAGACATAATTGTCCACTTTTCGGGTACATCTAGTTTTTATTAAATTTTAAAAAATATATATTTTTATCGTTAATTTGTCTTTAACTTTTTATTTTTTTCAGAGCTGCCGCCCCCCTTCCCCCCTCGAAATGTCGTCGTCAAGGACGACGACGACGTCAGAAAATTCTACGACCTCAGACGCGAAATCGGAAGGTACGAGTACGACCACACCTTTACTTTTAGCCTTATTGTACATGTTCATCACTACGTTACCTCAACTTGAGTGTTAATTCGTTTATTCGTTTGTCAAAATGATGTCCGGATGAGGTTTCATTTCCGGAGTTCAGGCGTTGATTAATTATTGTCTTTTTATCTGCACTCATTTTTAAGAGGTTGATTTGTTTGTTTGTCTGTTCATTTATGTCTTCCTCAGGTTTCTTTGCTGCGACTCATAAGTTTTGCTTTCTTTATTTGCCTGTTTGTGTCTGCTTCGTGATTCGCCTTCAGATTTTATTTCTATGGCTCTGAAGATGGTTAATTTGAAGATTTATTGGAGCCCTTATTTCTCGTTCTTCCTTTGTTCTTGTTTTGAAATAATCCTTAGGGCTAAATGCTTGAAACTGAAAACTACGACCGCACACCATATACCCATCTTAGAGTTATTATCATTATTATTTTTATGTCTACTTGTTAAACCCAGTTCTCTTTTAAAGAATGAAATATGGAATATTGAACCAAAGACCAAACGTTGGGACCTATGAGGTCATTCAGCGCTGCAAGGGAAACTGAGGGATAAAGTTTTGAAAGATGTAACAGGAGGAAAACCCTCTGTTGTAATATCAAAGATTTAGGAAAGGATGGAGAGTAAGATGGAAGAAAGAGAATATGAACTAAGGTACTGTAAAGGGAATGAAAAGGGCGAACCCAGTGGCCGAGGGTCTCTTGCAAAGAACCTTAAGTAATGCCTACAGTGTACTGCATGAGGTACACTAACGGCACTACCCACCTACGGGGCACATGTCTCTAAGATTTTATTTCTATGGGCTAAACAGTGTCCTTCGGACGTGCCCGTTATATTTCATTGTATCTGTCTTTGCTTATTGTTGTTATGATCATGCCAGCAGCAGCAATAAAGATAGTGCTTGGTGTGATGTATGTGCGTCAGTTCGATTAAAATGGTAAGGCTAAATCATGGCCCAAATCTCACTTTAAGAAACAAGATCCAAAATGCTTTGAAAATTGAAAATGCTCATAAAACGGATCCATAACGAACATTCTTCTTGCAACTGCAATCTAGGATGAAACATGAGTTTGAAATATGAGTACCAAATTTCACCTTTGGCATCAAGTCCAAAACCCATTTTAAAATACGCAGGGCACTGACCTCCCAATGACCATTATCTCACACCTGCAATCTCGAATGAAAATACAGGTAAGGAAGGGAAAGAGGTACGATCACTCCTCTTTACTCGTCACGAGCCCTCCCCAGCATCCGCCCCGTCCCGACAGGTGGGTAGGTAGCTACAAGGCGGCTATTCGCCCTAATCGGCGAATCCTTTTGATGATCGAAATCAAACTGTAATGATTGATTTGTGAGGGTAACCTCGCAGACTTAATGATTTCAAGATATGTTATCGGATCTGTTGGGAAAAGGGAACCCTAAGGTTTAAAAAAATGGGGGGAAGGGTTTCGGGGAGAAATTGTTGGGGAGTCCCAGGTAATGGGGGGGGTCGGGGGAAGAACGAGAGGTGGGGGAAGAGGAATTAGAAGGAGGAATGTATTATAGCTTTGAAATATTCTTTTGATACGATAAAATGTTTCTCTGCTTGTTTTATTTATGTCGTTTTGTTGTTAAACTGACGTAGCGTTATCGGATATCAACAACGACGGTTTTGATGTCATAATTTAATGCTGAAATAGAAATATTTTTTTTATTGGTGTAATGAAAGACAAACAGTACCAATTCTATGGTAGTAGATGGCAATTGAAAAGACAGGAATGCTTTTATATATATATATATATATAGATATATATATATATCATATATATATATATATATATATATATATATATATATTTCCATATTCAACTACGTCACATAATTTAAAGGAACACACACACGCATATGTACTATATATCATAAATCATAAATCCATATATATATATATATATATTATATATATATATATATATAATATATATATATATATAAATATATGCATATATATATATATATATATATATATATAGATCCTATATATATATATATATATATATATATATATGTGTGTGTGTGTGTGTGTGTGGTATATGTATATATATATACATATACACACATTAAGCTACAAGTGTCTTTTAATATCTAACTGGCTCTACCTCAGAATTAATATATTTTCATATATGTTACCGAAGGGGGAATTTTTAGTTGATAATAATTTCGTCATGAGGGAGTTCTAAAGAACATTCTAAACAATAATATAAATATATTTCTAGAATTATACACACTTAACATATAGCCATAAAATCTCATTTCGCACATATTTTAACAGCATGTTACCAGTTATGTCACTAACTTTTTCATCTTATTCACCAGTCTTCTGGAACAACCAATGTCTCAGTTCAAATTTCGAATTCTAAAAAATTTAGAGCAACGAACAAAATATTTTATGACTTCGGAAGGAAACTGGACGTGATTGCTAATTATATGCGTTGATTCAATGATCGCTCCTTTTCCTTGAAATTAATTTATTTTCAATGTTAACTGAAGGGGAATTTTTAGTTGATAATAATTTCGTACTCTCGTGGGTTCGAACCAACGCACAGAGGAGAAATCTGGACTTCAGTGATGTTATCGACTCAGGCAAGTCGGTAACATCACTGAAGTCCTGATTTCTCCTAATAACTCCGAGGTAGAGCGAATTGGATATTATGGGACATTTGTAGCTTAATGCATATATATATATATATATATATATATATATATATATATATATATATATATATATATATATATATATATATATATATGTATGTATGTATGTGTGTGTGTGTGTGTGTGTGTGTGTGTGTGTATGTGTGTGTGTTGAAAGAAAAGAAGGTTTTGTATTTATGTTCTACGTCACATAATCATAGGTTGCTAAAACTGAAGTTAGATGTAACTGTTGATTGAAAAAAATTGTAATTGTAAAATATTATGGAGACAACGATCCTCTATGAAAGTAAAGTTTGTATATTTTAGGAAGTAAGAATCAATATAGAAACTGGCTGTGAAGATGAATTACTTGCGTGTCTTAATAATGTGGAATATGAAGTACCAAAATGATGACAAATGAGGAGAAACGTAGAACTGGTAGAAAGATTAACGTAGGAGAAAGGGAGATCTGAGATGGTCTAGGCTTGTAGAGAGAATGGCGAGTGACAAAGAAATGGCTGGGCAGATGGTATGAAAGAGAAGATGTATTAGAAAAGGTGAATAAAGGTCTTCAATATAAAGGAAGAGTGAAAATGCGGGCAAGTTTAGAGGAAATGAGCCTACTGTGTAAGTGTAGGAAGAGTTTTCTACACGGAGGTTATATCTTCGATTTGTTATCTGAAAATTTGTATATCATAATATGGGTGATGTTACACCGAAATCTGAGAATAATTGAAAGAGTGAGAGAGAAAAGATAGAATGAATTGAGGGTTGGATTGAGAATTAAATGAGAAAGGGAGAGAAGAGTGAGGGTGGAAGAAAATGAGAACATGAGAGAGAATGGGATAGAAAATAAAGTGAAAAGGGGACTCAGACAAAGGTATGAGAGAGAGAGAGAGAGAAAGAGGCTTCCATTCTTCAGGTATCCAAATCACCTGACGGTATGATGGACGATAACCTTAGCACAAATTTACCAACGCCATCAGCTTCACCTATTAACCCTCTCCTCACCCTCCCCACTAACTAAAAACCTCAAAAAGCCCCCCCCCCCCCCCCCCCCCCAAAATGAGTCAGTATTTCAACTGAGCGGAAGCGCGCGTTAACGGTCTCATTAAAATCTCTCCGTTGCGTACACGATTTCCAAGATTAGAAAGGCTATATCCGAACACCTCTCTGTTCATCAGATGAAAATCTCTCTCTCTCTCTCTCCTCTCTCTCTCTCATATTTTACCAGCTAGAGGTGGTTCCAATTTAACTTCAGGTGATTTATATCCGTAGGGAAAGTTCTCTCTCTCTCTCTCTCTCTCTCTCTCTCTCTCTCTCTCTCTCATCTCATAATTGAACAGCTAGAGTATCAGATGCTAACGCCTATTTAACTGAGCTTCAGGTGGTTTGAATTGGGAGGGAAAGTCTCTCTCTCTCTCTCTCTCTCTCTCTCTCTCTCTCTCTCTCTCTCTCTCTCTCTTGCAACAGGTGTGATGCATTTTTGTCATTCGTTGAGATGACTCTCTGAAATCCTGGTTGCACAGCCCGCTAGAGTTTGTTACTAGTTTCCGTATCGGCTGGCCATTTTTTTGCTCTAGGTAAGGATATGGGTTTGATATGGAAACGCCATTTCTTTTTAAAGGAAAATTACATTTATTTCCTTTTGCACATTTAATAAGTTCATGCGGGGTTCCAAAATATCCTCAATGAAATTGAAGTCTTTTCCTCTGGAATGTGAGGTCTGCTGGGAATAGCAACTTTACGGGTTTTCTAGCAACCTTTCGGGGATGGGATGCTAGTCCTACACCCTTGTAGTCCATGAGTGCTGCCTTCTACAGAGATTATCCACCCTGCGTTTGACTGAACTTTGGTCTCTTGCTTTGTGAGGCGAGATATTGTCCAAATCTAGACTTTATCATTAAGCAATTTTATGAAGCACTCGAGTGTTATTAGAAAATCAACGTATAAAGGCGACAGAAGTTGGATGAAAATATTGACATATGCAAATAATTATCTTACGAGTATAAAGTTACTCAAACGTCCATGATAGATGTAAGTTTGTTTCAGAATATTTGAGAGAGACGTGAAGGTATGATCGAAGCTTAGCCAAGAAACGACAGTAGAGGTCGAAGAGTTTCAGACACTTGTGAGTGGAAAGTGTTTTGGCTGAGCTCTACAGGAAATATTGTGCTTTCTGAGGCTAGTGAGAAGAAAATGCTGGCACTGGTGAAAGATATTTTTTTTTATTGTTTATAAGATGAGCATCTGGCATCAAGCATGATCACAGGGTAAGAGATTTAGAGAATAATCGTGGAAGGCAGGATGAAGATCTCACTGATGTAAAACGAGATAGTTCAAGATATTGTGAGAAAGGAAGTCGTTGGTTCATACATGTATCTGATGAATATATAAAGAAATTGTTGAGACACTGCTGCTTTGTGAGGTTAAAAGTGAGTTCTGCGTCTGAATATTATCCTGTAGATGTTGATATGTGTTATATCTGTAGAATTTATTAGGTTAGTAGTGCTGCGGTTTTGCGAAAGACTCTCTTTACTAAGATTTAACAAAAAAGGTATAGTATAGATGAATGTATACTAGAGACTTAATAGATTCAAAATTTGAGGAAATAGATTGACGAGCCTGGTACGCGTATGAGGTCTTAAGGTACAAAAATAGGAGAACCATCACCCGTTTTCAACCCACCGGCCAACAAAGAAGAAATAAAAGGTTTTGCTATTTCGTAAGGAAGAAATGCGGAAGAAGGTACTCAACACCAATTGTACCAGAAGTTTCTGGGCATAATGGTGTGGTTAGCTCTTTACCTCTCATCCTCCCGGCGTCAAGAGCCAATGTAAGTTTCTTCTACCCATCATTTTCCTGCTGTTTTCGGGCCTGGACCAGATAAGGGCAAGGACTTGTTCGTTCCAATGAACCCTACATCTTCAGAAATTCAAAGACATTGGTGAAACATCAAAACGTCGTTATCGTTTAAGGAAAAAACAAAGAAACATCGAAGTCAGTTCCCTCCGCTACGATCACCCAACTTGCTATCTCAAACACCCTTCTTTCTGGCCACATAGAGCTGCGCCACCTCTTCGCGGGCCATGTAGAGTTGCCCAAAATAGCCAAATTTATGCGCTCGTTTGGGTATGAATTTCAAGAGCAGAGTTTATATCTTCTGTCGCTGTAAATACGGCGTCCTCCTCTCGGCCCTGGCGGAGATACCTATGGCTGTTGCCACTGAGTCCGCTGCTTCAGCTGATGTTTGCAAGTGCTGGAAGACGATGATGATGATGATGATGACGATTATCTGTTGTTTTTGGCTGTAGTTGAGGAATTAGAATTTACATTAGGTATTGGACAATATTTAGTTGATAGCAAGTTCTTCCGACTAGTATTACCAGACTAATAAAATCTATGTGGGCAGATAGCGCCACAGGTAGGTTCTTTAGACTCACTAGAAAAAAAACGTTTTGACAAATATCTGTTTTCAAATGGCATTTAGTAACAACTGACGTACTGACTCATCGGTAGACTACAATGAGAGGTTGTTACATAATGTTATCGTGATTGTAGCTAGTCTTACTTTCCTCAATATAATGTGATTGTCCAGTTTAGGTAACGCATGGATGCTTGGTGTTTTGATGACGAGCGGGTTGCAGTATGTGTCTTAATTAATGTTGAGTCTCACGTGAACTAGCTGTTAGGGTGCAAAAGAGTTTCAGTAATAAGGGAAGGCAGCATGGAAACTACTAAACGCCCAGGTAACACAATTAGCACTTGTGAAGTTAGTCTTCCTGTTTGAGGACGAGAAAGGGAGTTGGGCCCCTTATGCCCAGCCACAGATGCAGTCTAGATACAAGAAAACGGTCGAAGAAAAAGGTCGATCGTAAGGTTATCGACCCCGTTTTGTAATAAAAAGAAGAATTTGTTCTAACGACTTACAAGAGACCTTAATACACTGATGACAGGGGAAGTAAGGTAGTTCCGTCTTGTGCCAAGCGAGGGGTTAACGCCTCCACGACCTTGTAGAAACATCAGGCATTATTAAATGTTGTGTAAAGCAGACTGAAGGAGATTCATTCTAGCGACAATGGGTCACAACGAGACGCGCATGTCACTGAAAAAGTCAGATATATGGAAAAGAAAATGAATGAGTTATTTATTCGTGAGTCTAAAGAGCTCAGAAAAATAGACCTGACACTGATTTTAAAGGTCTGGTATCGCTTGTCAAAAGAACTTGCTGTAATTGAAAGTATGACGCGTTATCTCTAACAACAGAATCTCAAGAGCTGTTGCAAGATTCTAAGCGCTGAACTTTGGAGGTGAGGATCGGAATAACTTTCCAACGACGCCTCCTTAGAGGGGAACAATGTGACAGTGATTAAGGTGTCTATTAGGCAACTGGATTTTTCATTAATGAAAAATAGGCCTAAAGAAGTAAATGGTCACAAAATGAAACAGGAATGGCTAAGGTTAAAAAATTGCTTTTAACCAACAGGATTATTTGCTGCTATTATAAATATTCTTGCAATAGGACGAGAATCAGTATCAATCTCAGGAAAAAATCAGCCGACCTCAGTTCTTGGAGTGAACGTAAAGAACTTGAATTTTTAAGTACATTTGGTTAATCTGAATTCCTTAGATAATCGCAATTAAATTTGAGTGTGGGAGCACGTGCATAGAATATGAATTCAAGGAATAAGTGCGATAATTTCGGGCAAGGATACAATTCTTCAGTTGATTCGTACGAAGCCTAAAGGTTCGATATATTTTGCAGGTTTAATAAATGATCAGCTCCAAAATAAAGGCAAAATCGTGATAAAAAATTAGCTGAAAAAAGAGCAGACGGAAGCGTAAATACAAATACAATGTGAAGGAAATTTGAAAGCAAAAGAAGAGAGAAGAGAAACGGGAAAAGATAAAACGTGACAACACACGCATACATACGTGTATGCACACTGTTTTTTATTTTATATATATATTTATATATATATATATATATATATATATATCACATATATATACATATATATATATATATATATATATATATATAGATATATATTCATATATATATATATATATATATATATATATATATATATATATATATATATATATATCATATATATATATATATATATATATATACACGAAGTGTGTTGAAATAATATCCGACCTTTATTCATAAAACAATACTCGTATTCAGATACAGCCATCTCCTCTTAGGCAGCCGTACACTTTTCCCAAGGGTTCCAGCGCTGCTTCCTGCTCATCAGGCAATGGGAATGGTTAAAAATATTTGGAATAATAGGAATTTTTCTGCGCATACAAGGTGATGGTTAGGAGTATTTTGAGTTAAGGGCCATTTGAAAATAAGGCGCTCAGAAGAATGTTAGGATTAATTGGAGGGATAGATATCAAATAACAGAATGAGAGGAGTAACGGGGTGCGGACCCAATCGATGAATATGTCAGGTTCTCACGCTAAGTTCTCATGGCTAGGCCATGTGTCTAGAAGACGGGGAATGGTACAAGATACCCGGGTTGGGTTGCCCTTGGTGGAAGAGGTAGAGGGAGGCCAAAGGAGACGTGGTTCAGGACGATGAGGAGGGAAGCAACTTCAGGGGATCTTGAGGAGTTAGCCCAGGACAGAATGGGTGGAATAAGTTCATCCAGGCCCTGTGCATCCACGTGGTTGCCCACAGGAAATGATTGGTTTGATTTATTTTTATTAACACACCTATTAGTTATATATGTATATATATACATATATATATATATGTATATATATATATTACATAGTAATAGGTATATATATATATATTATATATATATATAAAGATATATATATATAGCATACAGATAGATATATCTTGATATAGTACTTGAAATTATATCTACTATGTACGAGCGTGTGTACCTGTCATCAAACAGACAGAGAAGCAATAGTTTAACAGACATAGGTATAGGTATCTTCTTTCTCACAGGCATCTGGCGAATGTGACAGGACGATAATATTATGTTTGACTGTCGGTGCAAACGAGTTCAGATTCGCTCTTTGATACCGACTGGTATGCTAGCACTTGAACGTTATGTCAGCTGTCGTTATCGACTGCTTTGCATACCATTTACGTATAGCCTCTCTCTCTCTCTACGTGTGTGTATATATATAAATATATATATATATATATATATATATATATATATATATTATATATATATATAAAGGAGAAGAGTGAGTGAGAGACTTAAATTATACAGAAATGAGGTAAAAACTTCGAGCAATGAGAGACAGAATTAAGGTGACAAAAACAGAGAGAGAGAGAGAGAGAGAGAGAGAGAGAGAGAGAGAGAGAGAGAGAGAGAGAGTTTGGGACCATTACTATTGACTACGGAATAAAAAGCATTATACGAGAGAGAGAGAGAGAGAGAGAGAGAGAGAGAGAGAGAGAGAGAGAGAGAGAGAGAGAGAGTTTGGGACTATTACAAAGAATAAAAAGCATTATACTAGAGAGAGAGAGAGAGAGAGAGAGAGAGAGAGAGAGATAGAGAGGAGAGTTACTACTAAAGGAAATACCGTTATCAGAGAGAGAGAGAGAGAGAGAGAGAGAGAGACTAATCCTCACTTGCCAGATCTCATTACGACTCGGAAATCGTGAGGAGACGAGAAATTCCTGGGTCCTGCTTATAAAAATGTTCGCTCAGAAATGATTTGTTTACATCGGCGAGACCTATTCATTGGCTGGCGCCAAAGCGCTGCGAGGCATCCACTCGGCCGCAATCCCTGCCAACACCTACGCAGGAGTTGTGGGTGCCAAATAGCGAAGTGCTTAAATCAAGAGGCGTGCCTTACTTAACAGGGAACAAGAATGGAATTCAGCTCGCTGACTGATTTTGATTGTTTATGTAGTAATCTGACGTCTCTCGGCGACTGTGGTCACCGACGCCTGAAGTGATTTCGACCGTTCCTTAAACAGCCGTAGGGAATCGAGGAAAATTTTAAATACCAGAGTTATCTTTCCCTTGAATTCTTTTCTTCTCAGGAGGTTTTTGTCATTGGAATGTGTAAAATTGTTTTATTTTTTTAATTAACTCATTTTCTCTGTTGTTTCCTTCCGTAGGGAGTATCCTCGCTTTAATTTGATGTGGGATGACTTTCGATTTAGACTCGCATTTTCTATGTCAAGGTTGGGATTAGTTAATAAAGTCAATCTGGAGTTAAAAGTTATTCCATTTTTTATTGATTCATTGTAGTTGAACAAAGATGAATAAATCCTGTCTGCCAATTAGATTTGAACTTTGCTTGGGGAAAAAATCCGTTTTGTTAGGTATGAAATCACGAACAAGCTTATCAGAGTTATTTCTTGGATGTATTTATTTCAGTTTTCTTCTTGCTTTATTGCATAGTGTCCATATCAAATACAAAAATGGGTAAGACTCCTATAAACGAACTTTCATATTTGTTTTGCGTTCATTTTATTTATGGTTAATTGAAGACCATTCTTTTCCTACCCATCAAAAGACATGGGAAGATTTAACCCAACGATGAAATCTAATGTACCTCCTTTCCCCAGAGGGAGATTCGGTACTGTGTACCTGGTCAACGATAAGGAGACTGGCCAGAAGTTTGCAGCCAAATTCGTGAACACGAAGAGGAACCAGGACCGGGCGAACGTCGAGCGGGAGATCGAGATTATGAAGGCGCTCAACGCCGAAAGGCCCCACCCGAGACTCATCCAGCTGTACGATGCCTTCGACATGGCTAAGGAGATGTGTCTCGTCCTGGAAATGTAATGCTGTGATTTTGTTACGCAAAATATCTTCAGAAGTTAGCGATGGATTTTAGTCAAATTTTGTGGAATGTTGAGTAATGGGCCTAGGATAAGCTGATTAGATTTTGATATACATTCTAAAGTGGATTCAGGATTTTTTAAGATTTCAGTTAATAGATGATGTGTCTCGCGTTAAAAATGTTAGTTCGTGTTTATATTATACAAAATATCCCCAGAAGTTAAAGATGGATTTTAGCCAAATTTTGGAAAGTGTTGTAATGGTTCAAAGAAAAGTTTATTAAATTCTGAGATAAATTCTGAAGTGGAATCAGTATTTTTTAAGTCTTAGTTGATAGAATTTTGATTTCTAATAATACATTTTTGTTTTCCTCATAATCTATATTTTCTAATGGAAATCATTGACAATATAATAAACAAAGGGATAATAAGAGATCGGATCCACTCCAAAATCGAGACAATTTTTCCCTGACACTAAGTAAATTTTAAAACAGAAGCAAATAGCTGTTCATTAGTAGACGTATAAACTGAACCAAAGAAAAAAAAGAAGTTGAAGAAAATACTTGTGAAGGACGATCACTAATTATTCCTTTCTTTTGTCTCACAGAGTCTGCTTGTTTGTTTTATGACTCAACCAGAGGTTTAAGAAGTTAGTAAGAGTTGTTCTTATTTCATGTTTTTAAAGGATAATCATACAATGAATTCTGTCCTGAAATTTCCTCGGAAAAGAGTACGATTCAATTGTCATTAGAACTGCCAAGTGAATGAGTAGGGTCTGTCTTTCTCATACCAAGAGTCAGACTTCACAGAAATCATGGCAGCTACGTTTTCTGGGCTACTCTTGAGGATCTATAAAAGCAATTATCCATTACAAAGTACATAACTAAGAATAATTAGGATATTTTATGTTGTACTTTACATTAACTCTATATTTTCATTCGTAGATATGTTGTTCAGTGTCCTAATCTTCTTATTTTTCTGCAGTGTTGATGGCGGCGAACTGTTCGAACGTGTGATTGACGACGACTTCGTCTTAACAGAAAGGGCTTGCACAATTTTTGTCCGACAGATTTGCGAAGGTGTAGAGTTCATCCACTCGAAGAATATTCTTCATTTGGATATGAAGGTTATTGGCTCTTGTTCATTTAAATGCATACTTTTAGCAAAGCAATTAAAGGTTTATATATATGTAGGGTTTTCGCTTGTATATTGAGATAAAATCTTCTACACATAAGCACAATGTTTTTTACGCACACACACACACGCACAAACACACACATATTATATACATATATATATATATATATATATATACATATATATATATATATATATATATATATATATAGTATATATATATATATATGTGCATGTATGTATGTATGCATGTGTGTGTGTGTGTGTGATGTCCGTTGGTTCATAGGTGTGTTGGTACACACTGCGCACATCAAACAAGGAAATCGATGTATTGCGTATGCGAATTTCCTCTAAATATCCATGTATAGTGTATGGAAACCTGATTGTTAGCTGATGTGTTTATTCATACTCGCCCACACAAGATCTGAGTCTATTCCCGTTGGCATTCTAAAGAAGCTTAAGATAAATCTCGTTCTATCATGAATTCACTCGCCCCATTTCACATGACTAGTTTAGAATCGAGATTCATGGAGACAGCGATCTTGCTTGAATTCGTTTATTTTCTGAAGATTGAACAATATCCACAAGGTTTAGGAATGAATCTTTTTGTGCTTAGGACCAAGATGTGCATTGTTCTTTGCTTTATTCTTTATAACATTGATTAGTTGGTGAACAGAAAATGTAGTTAATAAGAAAGGGTGAACTCACTATACCATATTTCTGATGAGCTACAAATACGTAAAAATTGAACATATTCTATAAATACTTTTTTTTCTGCTTACAACATAACTAATGTGTAGATTGAATATTAGGCAATCTTTGCTCAAGACAAAATTGATTAAGACAATGTATTAAAACTTCGGCAGTAATCTGATTTCTTAATTATTACAGCTTTTATTAGCTTACATAGATATCTTAAGAAACCTCTTTACTTGCCTTTTCAAGAACACGAGAGGTCTTTTGCATAGATAAATCTTAAATAGCTTTCGAAGATTAAGTTTTGGCATTATTCGACAAAAAACTTTCTTTTGGAATTTGCAATTGTATTTCTACTTATTATTCTCAACTGTTTCTTGGTTGTCCTGAGTAAAAGTTTTCACTATATCCTTTGTTTATTGAAAATGTCCTAAGTGCCATGATATAACAAATTAATTGAATGTTCCTGCTGGTTTCAGGGAAAACGATTGCTATATGTAAATGCAATAAACATACATGCATACATGTTGGAAATGATTCTTTGTTTATTTTAAAGTATTTATAATTATCTCACAATATACCGAATCTTTCGAGTGCTAATTTCTTTCTGTGATCATGATTACACATATACAATGGTAGCAACCAAGTGGCTACTTAGAATTCTTATTTTGACAGATAACAAAACCAGAGGTAAAGGTTTGGCTGCTAAGAATTCGTAATTTGTTTCATCAAACCAGAACCTCTGCAGAGCACCATTTATACACGACATTCCTACATCATCAGCAGAACTAAAACGAACTTTTTCCTTCCTTTCATCCTCAGCCGGAAAATATTCTCTGTCTGTCGAGAGAGGGCAACAGAATCAAGATCTGCGACTTCGGGCTGGCGAGGAAGTACGACCCCAGGAAGAAACTTCAGGTTCTCTTCGGTACCCCGGAGTTCGTGGCCCCGGAGGTCGTCAATTTCGAACCCATCAGTTTCGGTACCGACATGTGGAGCGTTGGTGTGATTACTTATGTCCTGTGAGTAACTTGGCAGAAGGACTTCTTCTCTTGTCTGAAGGTGGTTACTTTCTTGTGTTCATTATATCACACACACACACATATATATATATATATATATATATATATATATATATATATATATATATATATATATATATATATATATATATATATATATCACACATATATATATCTCTATATATACGTATATATCTATCTATATATATATATATATATATATTATATATATATATATATATATAATATATATGTATATATATAAAATATATATAATATTATATAAGAATATAGATATATATATCTATATATATATATATATAATATATATAGAGGCATATATAACTAATATATATATATAATATTATATATATAATATAATATATATGTATATAGATATATATAGATATATATATATATATATATATATATATATATATATATATATTATATATATATATATTATATATATATATATTATATTGCAATTCGAATCTATAGTATTTGGTACCTGCATTTGGTGTGTTGGTGTCACCACTTTTTTTTTTGAATGACCGGAAGTAACTTAAGAAATGATACATTAGTGTCCTGAAATTAACTTCAAAATTACTTAATTTTATAGTCCTGAAATTAATTATAAGATAATACAATGCTGTCCTATATCTGTTTGTTTTTAGTAGTATAGGTGTCAGGTTATTTCCTCCCCTTTGCACGATAAGTTTGTGTATAAGAGATTTTGCGTGCATAAATGAACTTCCTGTTTTTAGGGACAATTTCACTTATTCTAGATATTCCTTCCTACAGATTATCCGGATTATCCCCCTTCATGGGCCACAACTACGTCGAGACAATGACCAACGTCACTAAAAACAAGTACGACTTTGAGGACGAAGCCTTCAAGAGCGTGTCCGAAGATGCCAAGGACTTCATCAGAAAACTTCTGGTGCTCGATAAAAGGTAATGAAAAGGGAGATATACCTTCCCCACAAGAGACTCAGAAATCTTAAGCTTTGGCTTGATTGAAGATTGAATGCCTAGCAATTTGTGTTAGGTTCTATTTTGATCGAAGATTTATTAGCTGGGTGATATAATGTTCGCTCGTTTTTGATTGAAGGTTTAATGTCTGGCAGATCTGTGATAGAGCCTCGTTTTATTATAGATTACTTTGCTGGAACATATATATCAGGTCCTGGTTTGGTTAAAAATGAACTTTCACGGATATGTTATTAGGCGATACTATGCGGTTTTTGTTTGGCTGAAATCACGACGTCTTTATTTTTGTTAAAGACAAACTGTCTGGGAGATATTTATTAGGATCTGGCCTAGTTAAGGATTAGCTATCTGGAAAATGGTTATACATTAAACCGTTTTTGTTGAAGAGGAAACTATCTGGGACTTACTTATGTGTTAGGCACTGATTTGGCTAACACCTCAAAATCAGACTCAGTTCTGACGATTGAAGATTGGTTTGGTGAAAGTGTAATCTTGGAAATATGTATGCTAGGCTTAGTATCTGGTGCTATGTGCATTTGGTTGCTTGGTTAAAGCCTAAATATCTGCTATTATAAATTAGGCGCTTCCTCAGCTGTAATTCATATTCTACCTGACTAAGAATGCCTTATAGAAGAATGACCTCTGAGCTTAGCGAGCTTTAATGGCTATCATTAAGATGCTCATGGAAAGTGGAAATCGCCCTATCAAGCTAGCTACAAACTACAAATAAGCAGAGGTGCGATGAATAAAATACAACAGAAGAGCACTGCAAAAAATCAAGATAATGAGACAGGAAAAGTGAAAAAGTAGATGTGACGACTGAATTGCTGGTAGATCTTGCCTCAGTGGTACAGGCGCAGCTCAGAATTTTTCAGAACTCTGACAGTTTATTTTACTTAATTACCTTATCTAAAATACTTACTCCTATGTCACTATGCTATAGAAATATATTGAAATATTGTAAATTCTTTTTGAATTATAGATTGAATCTAGTTCAAATATTCATTACTATTTTGTACTCCTAATGTTCTAGTATGATATATTGATTCATTCTGTAACACATTGAAAATGATAGTAAGAAATAGTAATTTTAATTTTGTTGCATGTTTTTCCTACGTACCTTCTACTTGTATGTTAAATGAGGTGATTTTAATGTTATGATTACTGTTTCTTCCAGATTACTGCTTGACCCTTCTAACATTAATAGTAATAATTATTTTTTTATGTATTTTTAAAGAAATTTCCAATTTTCTATGGTAATTCTTTTATTTTTTCTAAACTACCTTTTTCATGTTACAGCATGGCTTTGAGAACAAAATATTATCCCATTATAATTGGCAGAGGCTGCGTTATTCAAAGTGCACATATTTTGTGGGAACTTTTTTTTATGTCAAATGTATTGCCGCTGATTTTCATGTCATGTTGGATACTGTGAGCACACAGATCATCAGATATATATATATATATATATATATATATATATATATATATATATATATATATATATATTATAATATATAAATATCAAGATGCATACATACAGACATCTAAATATACATACTTACATATGTATACACACACACACACACACACACACACACACACACACACATATATATATATATATATATATATATATATATATATATATATATATATATATATATATATATATATATATATATAATTTATTGCTAAGTCCAGCTTACTGCTCAACACCACATCCGCCTGTGAATGATTACCAACACCTTCTGGAATCACGTTTGAATTACATAAGTTTATGGGGTATGGCAAATTTTGACCATATAATTTTTAAAAAGGATACCTTATTCCAAAAATGTGCATGAATGACGTTGCTTTTGTTTTCTTTGTCTTATTTCTTATCTTGTGTTCCTACTTTCTGTTGCACAGGTGCAGTTACTGTTGACCCAACAAACCTGAGTTCTAGAATTTCTTACTTAAATAAATAAATACTACTTCTGTCGCCATGAAAGATAATGTTAGGAAATAATGAAATTTTTCAGTTTATGGTTAGACAATCAAACAAATTCTGTTTATAAATATGAACTCATTCCTCTTTATCTGAAATCCAGTTTCTTCTCTAATACTTTAAGACTATATATGATCTGTTCTGAGGTGGGTCATTTAATAGGATTAGTAGATAGAATATTGGACAGTTCGTCATTCTTCTATAAAATCGTGGCATACTTCAAATAAAATTTATTATAAAATATTCCTTGATCAAATTCAGATTATTGTTCTTAATGCACCTTCTTTAGCTGTTATTTTCAGCTGGGATGGAGACTGATGGCGACATCTCCAGCTGTCGCAGTTTCAGTTTCTTTGTTAAATCTGCATAAGGAAGAAGATGAAAACAGATATAGCTAACAATAGAGAGAAGACTTACCATCTAGGACACTCGAGAGTATCATGTGACATATAAATTCTTTCTGTAACACAAGTATTTTTTACATCTAAAACAGAACAATTGAAATTCTTTCATAGTACATACAAGGTAACATTTACTGTGCTATAGACCTATGTAGCTGATTATCTGGCCATTGTTTCAGTGTTGTTCAATGTCCATTAATACAACTCAGGTTAACTGCATCAGCTATGTCCTGACATAGGCTTTGCTTCTTTCCATAGTGTTAACACCTATAGAGTCACCGTACCTTTAATCTAACTAGATTTGATGTGTTCTTTTATTTACCATTAATGTTTCACTATATAGGTTAAGGGCTCCTACCCAAGAATAAGGTGCTGGGTTAGTTTTGACACTTGTGATAAGTAACCATCATGTTAATAAAATGGGATTTAGATTTTACCTTGATACTAATGCTTTGTAAAGTCTAGAGCACATTCATTTTATGAAATTCCTTAAAAGAATAACTGTAATTAAAGGAAAAGAAGTTATAAGCTGAGTTATATCAATATATTTTGATCTTTATCTCATCAAAATCTAGTGAATAGTCTGTTATCTAATCAACCATTATAGGAGCTTGTATCATTGTGAGTATTTCAGAATTTGTATGAAAGCAATTCTAATGAGTACTGAATATCGGTAAACTAATTCATGCATACACATAACTGATCAAGTATTTTATTTACTCGAATAGCCACAGTACTGTCAAAGGCTAATCCCTCACCTCATGTCTCTTGGGAGAAGATTTAGTTGATTTAGTACAAAACAGATGCAGACTGTTTTCTTCCTTTCTCTTTCTGATTGGATGGAATGCTTGCTTTACAGTTTGCGCCTCACTCCAGCTCAGTGTCAGCACCATGGCTGGCTTAAGCGACCCCCACCTGTCAGCGGTCGAAGACGTTTGTCAGAACGCGAGTTGGAATCTGAGTCAGAATCTGAGGAAGAGACTGATCTGGAGGACATGAGTATAGAGGAGAAAATATTTAGGGAAGAAAAGGAAAATGAGAAGGACAGAAGAAAGAGGGAAGCTGAGGTACTTCGACAGGTCGAGTATAAAAGAAAAGATCTGGAGAAGCAAGCAGAAATAAAGAAAAAAGAAATAGAGAAGCAAACCGAGGTGAAGAAAAGGGAGTTAGAAATACAAGAAGAAACAAAGAGAAAAGAAGCTGAGAGGCAAGAGGAAGAAAAGAAAAAGGAAATGGAAAGGCAGTCAGAACTGAAGAAAAAGGAAGAGGAATTAGAACTAACAAAGAAGCAGCTGAAAGAATTTGTAGACCGTTGGAATTCACACCCAAATTCCCCATACCTGATAGGTACACCTATTGCACTGGATCTACAAAGAATAGTCAAAACTGGAGGCTGGACCTCCAGAGATTCATTTGCCTCTGTGGTGGTTGGTCCTCCATCTGACCCAGGAGATATCTCAGAGCCGGAAGAAGATTTAGATATTGTTGATCAGGATGACTTCATTAGGTACACAATAGAACCACAAAAAACTTTATCAAAGCAACCTTCTCCAGAGGAAGTGGCTAAAGAACTCGAGGAGAGATTAACAATATTGCAACAACAGGAACTGATAAACAACAAAGAAAATGAGTCTCAACTTAATGAGGTTAATGACTCTGAAGTGGCACTTCACAACAAAGCCAACAAAGAAAAATCCAGAGCTGAAGGTACTGAAGCTACTATACCTAATCATAATGAATTGCAAGTAAAGATAGAATCTACTAAAGGTGGAAAGAAGATACCAGAAACTAATATGCCGAAGAAACCTTTAGATTCCAAGCGAAAAACTGTTGATGCTGAAAAGGGGCCAAAAGAATCCAAAATCGAGAAGCACAAGAAGGCATATGAAGAACGCAAGCGGATGAAAAACTTAGAAGAAGAGAAGAAAAAGAAAGAAGTGGCAGAAAAATCTCTAGAAGTGCAGAACAAGGAAAATATCCCAGAGGTAAAGGAAACTGTCGACCAGAGGTCAGCCTCTCTAGACTCACTTGCATCAACTGACAGTTATGCTCATGTTGAAAACCGAAAAGATAACATACTAGACACAAATCATATACAACCATTAGATGTCAAAGTTCAGAGACCAGAATCTCCAGTGAAGGAAAAAGAACAAACAAAATCGCCAGACGTGGATAGCGCTACTGAAACACTTAGGAAGATCAATGAAAAACCCTTAAGTGATTACAAGAAAGAATATGAAGAGTACTTGAAAATGGTTAATGAAGCGCAAAAGAAAACTGAAGAGCCTCAGGTACAAGGTGAGGCAAAGAAGTCTAGTTCACCACCAACAAGGAATAACAATAAAAAGCAAAATGAGATTAAACTGCCTACAAAGAAAGTTATTGGCATTGAAAAGTCAGCTAGTGTTAGTGCAGTGAAAGACTTAGAAAAGAAAGAAGCAAATAAAGTTGGGAGGGGTGAGAGGAAGTCTGGCTTCAGCCTGAAAAATCCCTTTAGTCAAAGATTTGGATTTGGGAAGGATTCCTCTGTAAAATCAAAATCACAGCAACAAACTGCAGTCGAAGAAGAGCCTTCTAGCACAAAACTAAAAGAAGTCGATATTGAAGAGCATAAGAAACTTTATCAAGAATACCTAAAAATGGTAGGTGATAACCAAACTAAATCAGATGTTACAGCACCAAATCAGAATGAGGTGGAAAATAAAACAAATGCAATGAACAAGTCTTTAGATCAAAGAGCACATGCAGGAAAGGAAAATAATCTTTCGGAAAGCAGCAGAGAACTACAACGTAAAGTAAGCGATAGTTATAAAGCAATGGATCCCCAGAGAAAAAGTAATGTCAAAACTATTGAAAACTTACCAAAAGAACCTTTAAAGCGCCCTGAAATTATAGCACTTCAGCATGAAGAGTTTGGAGGCAGTGTTCCAAGGCAAAGGAAAACATCTGTGCCACGGTATGAAGTAGGAGATTTAGTAAGTGATCGTGCTTCTAGAGGTTCAACACCTGGATCACCTGTTCCCGATGGAGCTCATTCCCCTAAATTTGACAGAAGTGATCAATTAGACCATAGTTCTAGAGGCTCAACCCCAACCAAACAGTTAAAGAAGCAACCGTCTAGAGATGTTCCTGTTTCACCTAAGGATGAACCAGTTCGTCAGAGACGACCATCAAGGGATGTGCCAGTATCGTACACCCCAGGAAGAGATCTGACACCTGAAGTCACTCCATCTCTAAGCAGAAAAACTTCTTGTGAAGAACGACCACCATCAAGAGGAACTAGAGAGGGTACACCAGTAAATCGAAGACCATCCAGGGATGTTCCACTAACTCCAGCTCAGCTTGAGCGCTTATCAGGTGCCAGTGCTATGGCTTCTGATCAAGGGATAGAACCTCAAGCCTGGCCTGATCTTATTGTTGTGCCTCAAGGTGAACACGTTGAAAGCGATGAAGACTGCAGTACTTTCAAGGATTCTCTCGATATTCCTGTTGCAACTTTAGTGAAGAGTCCAAGTGGGACATTGTTGTCTGTACCTGGAGTAACAATATCACAACATGACCGTGATAAAACAGAGACACAGCCATCAACCATCAAGGATGAAAATGATCCTACATATGTTTCTAATAATAAGTTAGTAGCATGGATTCTTGACATAGGAAATGTACAAAATCAGCGTATTGCTCCTTCATCAACTTCTGAACGTGTATCCCAGTGGGAATCTCGAGATAGCTCTCCAAAACCTGCTGGAAGATCTTCACGGGATACGTCACCAAGGCCCAGAGATAGATCTCCTCTCCCAATAGACAGACATAGAGATAAGTCTCCAGTTCCAAGTAAACAGCATCCAAATCTTTACCCTCTATCTAGAGAGCCATCAACATTAAGTCTCAAAAGTTCTGCTTCATCTGAAAACCTTTTGATACAAACTCCATGGGGTGCTATGAAGAGATCTCCATCACGAACAAATCTTTCAAAATCACCATCTTTTGAAGTTCCTGTTATTACACTGAAGGAATCTCAAAAAGCTGAGAGGACTACTGAGGATTTATCACAGTATTCTCAGTCAGATGATCACATGTCAGTTGACAGTTCTACCCGCTCACCATCTCCAAAAATGACAAATAATCTACTCCTAAAGCAAGATTCTTTAGAGATAAGTGAAATTAAGGATTTCCAAATGGACTCCAGATTAAGTGGTGAACTGCCCCCAAAACCTCCTGAAAAAGGCAAAATTCCTCAACGAAATAAGCGAGAAGAAAATCTAAACATTAATAATGTATCAAGACCAGATGATTCAAAGTCTTATACTCTTCCTCGATCATCAAAACTCATGAAAACAAGTTCAGTTAGTAGTATGAAAACACTTGCTGGTGATAAAAAAGTTGACAATAAAAAATCTCCTTCTGCTGAGGACTCTAGTAGTACTGACAGCCTTAAAAGGAAAAGCAAATTCCCTCCTTCTCCAAATCAGAAGAAAAAGCTTGGACCTCTCTTGTTCTCAGCACAAGACCGGATTTCTCAGTTTGAACAGACACAGACACCAGGGCGCACACAACGCCCAATTAGTAGGACACGCAGTAGTATGGTGTTTTCAAAGTCAATGGAAAAAGTTCTTCCTCCCATTCTACTGGAGAACAGCCTAGATGAGAACAAGAACGCTAAAACTCCTCTCATATCTTGTAAGTCCAGTGACAAAACTCATGTAAAATATCTCACTAATAGACTTTTAGATAAGGTTGGAAAATCCACAGGAGTACCTCAAGGAGAAGTTTTGCAGAATGTAGATTCACTCAATAACAATGTTGGGAATATTAGGAGAAACAGTGTTATATTCAGTAGAAGAGACAGCACTGGAATGACCAAACATTAAAAACTTTAACCCTTGAATAGGTCAAAGACTTTTGACAAAAGATATATTTTGGTTTTGTTATTATTTTTAAATCTAATCCACCCATACGAATGAAATCAATGCCAGATTTTAAAAAAACTCTGGTGTATTTTTGAGCTTCCATGCCTTGATAAATTAACTTGTACTTATCAATTAATGTCTGTCGCAATGGTTGATTTTAACACCACTACCTTAGAACTTGTTTCTGGGTGGATATCATTTTGTTGTTGCAGTCTTTGCTGTTTTCAAAGGTAATTTCACACTAAATATATTTGCTGGAAAGACATTTTTGACACAAGACAATCTGTGTCCCTAGATATCTGAGATGAATTGAAAGTTGCATGGTGTGAGAGACTGCCTGGTTAGCACTTATATTTATAACTGCTGTAACTCGCCTTCTCCAGTAATCCAGAAAAAGGTATTTGTTTGAAGATATTAAGGCAATTTTGACTTAAATTATTTATTTATTTGTCCATTTTTGTTGTTGCTTAAGTACTCCAGATGCATAGAATCCATAGACCTGTGACAAATATGTCTGCATCATAAGATGGGAAAAGTCATGCTAAGAGGTATGGTCGGCCTACCCTTTTGCCAAGAGTTCCACTTAGAACATATCCCACTGTTTTCCCTTTTCTGAACGCTGCATGCATTTCCTGAATGTAAATATAATCTTTTTTTACAAAATGAACCCCTTTTAAAAGCAATCCTGTTAATTTTACAAATGCTTAAAAACTATCGTACAGTCTTTGGTCTCGGAAATGATTAAGGCTGCTTATTCTGCAGATAAGTTTAATCGTTGCCTGCCATTTTTATTGGATATAGAAAAATTAATATAATTGTAGAGATTAAATAATAATTCAACACAGAAATTCATTTGTACCAGTACATGCCTCATCTGGACAGAGTTCTATTGTTGTGGTGGTATTGTCAGAGACTGCTGGCAACTTTTGAATCATTCTCTGTATAAGCTGCCTCATTATGTATGTAGACTTTAGAATTTTATAGTCACTACATTTTTTCAAGGTTAATAGAGTTTGAAATCTTTATGTCTTGCATTAGTCCGTGCATAGAATGTATAGAATGCTTACTTTTTTAAGATGATACACCATACCTGTTTTACATAATAGAACACCTTTAGGCTCTGATAAAATATATATTTTTTGAATGGATACCATGCAATCATGGTAATTTACCTTATCACATTGTAAAACAATATACATCTCTCTGACAAGACTGTATTTCCCTATTTGAATATTAGGTAAATTTTTACACCATATAGATTGATAGTGAAAGTTGACCCATAGCAAGTTACAACCATTGCCCTATCACCTTGCTTCCTGCAGATATTCATTCATGACCCCTCCAAGAGAAATCCTTTCATTTATATGGGGAACTCCTTTGTCCTTTTGGTAAATACTCTTAAGAATAACTTAGCCTAGATAGTACCAGCCTTCACAATCACCATCCATTGTTTTTTGGTGAAAGTATACATTTCAAATAACAGAAACTAATCATAGATTATAAATACAAAGCATTCTAGAGTATTTACTAAGGTCCTCAAAAAGTTTTCCATGTCAAGTACTTATTATATTTCAAAGCATGAGCCTTATCTGCATCTTCCCTCCTCCTATTCCTAATGACAGCACGTCGACCTGCACCTCAAGGACTTATGCGTTCTCCTACATTCACCTAGCCTCATGGATGGTAGCTGTTTCTGTGGTAGCCATGAGGCCTCGTCCCATGGTTGCCCTACTGATGTGTAAGAAGCTCTTCCCCTGCCTCCATGATAGTGTAGTGAGTAAATGAAATTTGGGGGTTTCAGCACCCTGATAAAAATGGTTGCCAGTGGCAGCCAAACATGTAAAAGTAGTGATGGTAGTAGAAATGCAAATACTGGAAAGCGCTAATTGTCACCGTCTTATTATATTACCAGCTCGCGCTTGACACCTGAACAGTGTCAGAAGCATCGATGGATTTCTAAGCTTGGGAGGCAATCCAGTACCAAGAAGGAACAGAAGGAACTGGACAAGGCGAACCTGCGGCAGTATGTTATACGCCAGCGCTGGCACGCGGCCATAGATACAGTCAAGGCACTCAAGCGAATGGGTGCCAATTTGACCCCACATCATCCTGAGTCTGGCCAGGCCCTCTTACGTTCTAAGAGCAACACAAATTTTTCTACAACAGAAAAAAGTATATTATCAAATTTCAATTGTTCAAAAAGTTCAGTTGATATAGAAAACTTAGTAGAGCCTCTTCCCAAAGTACCTACGTTAGAACCTGTTAGAGAGACTAATGAAATTCACCAAAATAACTTTACAATTACTTTAGAAAAAAATCTAAGTAGTTCAAACTGTGGCGTATCGAAAGTATCTAAGACCCCTTGTAATA
>NC_061101.1:44771510-44784535 GCF_015104395.2 Macrobrachium nipponense
CAATTGTTAGGGTGGAAAGTAGGATAGAAGAAAGAATATGAAAGGAGGTAGAGTAAAAAAAACGAAAGGGTTGTAGCTAGAGGCCGAAGGCACGCTACAAAGAACCTTAAATAATGCTTGCAGTTCACCGGATGAGGAGCACTGGCGGCACTATCACCCTACAGGGTTACAACTTTGGAGGAGACATGAAAAAGTCAACAATAGTGTCGCGAAAACCCTCACGACTGGGGTTAACTGGTAACCAGATGTTGTTAGCTGTAAGTCCTACCCTACAGGACAGCAATCAGTCTATCATGAAGGACGAGTAAATAAGGCAGAACGGAATTTTACAAGTTTTTATTACAAAAATAGATATTTCAACCCCATAACTACTCTTACAATAATCCTGGTAACACCCTTGAAACTCACTAATCACTGATCAACTTCACAGAGGACCACGTGGCCCCTAAGAGATTCACAGATCAACTTTGACATGAAAATTCAGCTGCCCTTAGAGAATTACATGATGAAGGAAGCCTGTCCAACTGCTGAACTCTGGAACCTAGAGGGGAGTAGAGTGGATTTCATGTATATGATGAGAGTAATGAGATATGTTTTGAGATTCATACATAGATCCATTTTTTAAATTAGTTTACCTTGAACAAAGGCACCATTTCCCAGCCATATGTGATTGCTTAGAAAATGGTGTGCATGTGCCTAAACAGATTAATAACTTCATCTGTCAGTTGAATTTAACCTCAAGAGAAGGTATCATTTATTCTAGTAATTTATTGTTGAATAATGAATCATGTAAAAGCCAGCCAGTATTATTGCCACATGAAGGAAGACTAGCTGCGTTTTATCTACAGCACCTTCACCTAACACACATGCACTGTGGTGTGAATATACTATTGACCCTTTACTGGCAGGAATGTTGGACTCAAAGTTTGAGATCATTGCCCAAGGGCATAGTAGGAAGATGCAGAGCTTGTAACATCGACTTCAAGCCTCTTCTGCGATGACCATGCAGTACATATTGACTACTGCAGCTGGCTGGACACAGACACCTTTTTACTGTTACTTTGAAAATTTGCTGCAACCCATGGTGCTCCATTGAGGATATACAGTGACAATGCCATGGTGTTCAGAGCAGCCAACACGTGTCCCTGTGTGAGGTATACGAGGAGGACATCATTCAACAATTCCTGTGTGAGCGCAGGATTTGATGGACATTTCAGACCCCACGATCTCCCTGGAAGGGGGGTTTCTTTGAGAGGATGGTGGGAGTAGTTAGAGGACCATAGCCACGACATTGCGATATGCCATTTTCACTGAAGAGCAGTTGAGAACCCTCATCAAGGAAGCCGAGGCAGTGATTAACCACAGGCCACTGAAGTACACCGGTGACACCAGGGAAAAATAGGTAATGATACCTTCCCATCTCATCCGGGGTGATGTGATTCACCTGTTGCCTCCTGTAGTGGCTCACAAAGAAATGTTTGCCAAATTGACTATCCAGCAGCTTCGTCATGAATACTTCCATCTAATAGAGACTCTGGAGAGATTCAAGATCCTCTGGAGGGACGGGTATTTGAAAAAATCTTTTCAAGAGAGACATGATTGTAGAGAAGGAACGCCAACTCTGCTGCACGTTGGAGACACTGAGTTGGTGAAGCCGACAACAGCAAGAAAAAGTCAGTGGCCCCTGGGAATGAACAGAGATTTATCCTGATGAGAAAGGTGTGATACTTTCTGTGAAGGTTCTATTTGCAGAAGAGCACTTGTGATCAGTCAAACACCTCGTTCCTCTTAAGCTGAGTGAGTAGGGGGCCGACGATAAAGAAGGAATGCAGGTAAGAGAGCAGAGTGATGATAGTGACAGTGATAGTGACAGTGAGATAGGTAATATCATGCACCAGACTGATAGGCTCAAGATTGATGATCGAGTGGTAGCTAGTGATAGGGATGAAGGTGATGATAGGCAGGCTCAGAATGAAGTATTAGAACAGACTGCATTGAGGCCGAGAAGAAGACCTGCTACTGAGCAGAGATGGAGAATGGTATAGTGGATTCAAGATGGAACTATGTAATAGTTGGCATAGCCAGAGGCGAACTGTAAAGTTTGGAAGTTGGGAAGAGATTTGAAGGCATAGGGTCATAGGTTGGTGTGCCTCAGTATATGACAGGAGCGGTTACTAGGAGCACCCACAGTGGTGAAAAGAGTGTAATTATCTGATTGTGCCTCAATATCACTCAGAGGAACGAGAGTTGATTCCTCTCAAGACTCTGCAGGAGCAATTGTGAGTTCGTATGAACCAGAATGAAGTGTGCAAAGTCGCACAAACCACGACCAGTATGCTGCTAGCCAGAGCAGAAAATCTCTTAATTTTATAACAGATAACAGAATACGAAGGTCGAGTGGTAGACAATTGATATATTGCTTTTGATAGCTATGAATCATGCCATTGCATGAGGTGCATTGGGCCACTGAGTTGCTATACTCATTTGAACTTGCATGTATTATATCACTGATTACTACTGACGTAGCCATTATTATTCATGCTTTTTGATATGTCTCATTCTTATGATTGATGCTTTTTTATGTCTCATGCTTATGATTGATGCTTTTTGATATTTTTCATGCTTATGATTGACGTTTTTTTTATATGGCTCATGCTTATCTATAGTATGCAACATCATATTTTGTCTCATCACTTGTTTGAATGGTTTAGTGTAAATTTGAAGTCCTTAAGCCCAAGTACGTAAGTGTGAAATGACCTAGTTAGCAACGACCTGGACGGGTAGTCAGACCATCGAGGGATTGGCTCGCTGCTTGAGGGTTCCCATCCGAGTAAGATGTGGGGTGGTCTCCTAATTGAATTAAGCTGGTAGATAGTATGGGAACTGTACGTGCTCCTTGTGTCTTTGAAGTGTGTATGATTGAGTGAGAATAACTACCTAGGCGTTTGTGTACTGTGGTGGCGTAGTGATGACTATATCCAAATTGCAGTTTTTTCCTCTAGTTTGAGGGCAATTTTGTAACTCACGTGTATCGTGTTTCAAGTACAGTTGTAGTAAGTTAGTATGTTGTTGGAGACTTGAGTGATTGTTTTGTATGGGTGATTATTGAGATGAATTTATTTTTGTGAATAAGTTAGAAAAAACCTGATATGTGACTCGTTTATCCTTTACATGGGGGCTAAGTCACTTTGTAGTTCATGGGTTGATCGTGCAGTCTAGCAGCACAACGAACACAGTGACGTCTGTTGAGGAAATTCCTGACAGAGATCTTGGCAGATTCAAGTCAAGGAAAGACTGTGTACTCGTTTTTTCATGATATTCTCTACCCCTTCACGAAAGGGAGGAACCTGATTTGGAAGGGAAGGTTTAGACTGGTGAGGCAGCACACAGCGACACACTGGCTGTGGCCTAGGCTTACTCACAGTGCTGTGACTCGAATCTAGCTCACAATGACAACTCACATGTCCTTATCACAGTAATCACTCAACAATCTTTTGATATACATGACCTGGGATATCTTTTGGTTAATCAGGCTCAATAACATTCCCTGATCTAACGTGGACCTGCTTAGGCATTTAATCCATTTGATCAACACAGTCAACTAGATATGAAAGTTCTTCAGTTCATTATGATTGCACTTTGGAATGAAAATATTGGCTAATTGTAGTTGCAGTAGGACCAGTGTCTGATGGTGATTTCTGTAACATTTATCTAGTAAATCAAGACCTACTTTATAATTGGCAGCAGTTACCTTGAGTGGCTCCCCCACTAAAGATCCTATCAAATATGTGAATCTAGTCACGTCCACTAGATCAGAGCACTGATGAGCGTCCACATTAAATAGCTCCTTAAAATTAACAAATTCAGTTACTAAGTAGCGTGGTTGCATGACCAGCTTTAGCAAGAGTTTGTCTTACTTTGTTCTCAAGGATTAATTCTAATTTAGCGAGGTGATCATCTAAATGTTACAATTAAAATGACGATGCCATTTTCATGTTACATGAAAAGGAACCTAACCTTTAGTTCTCTCCAAACTGGCATGCCTGCTTGCCTTGGATCAATTGCATGATACAGTTGTCTGGCTTACACTTGGGCCACTCTAATTATGTTGTGCCATCCCCTGTGGGGTAGGGTAGGGACGTGAATATTTGGAAGTCGGTTTCTCACTTGTGCCATTAGTGGAGGAATAAACTCCATGAAAGACTGATGATATCTTTTTAAGGTTTTTAGGTTTATTTTTTTTTTCTATCTCTATTCGATCTTTATGAGTAGCAGGAACAAAGATTCGAGTACCCTTGGGCCCTCTGCTGATATGTTTTGGCACAAATGAAGACCTCTGCACCCATCTTGGAAACTGAAAATCCCCAAAATATTGATGAACTTGGATCGACTTTGAGACATGAGGCATCTGCTGAAAATGCAGAAAAATTGGTGGTAACTCTAGAACCATTTATTTCCCCAAGTATTGAGACTGGGGAAGATAAATCTACTTTATATATTGAGTCTCTCCCATTAGATATGAGATACGAAATAATAAATGAAGAATTTTGTAAATATGGAGCTATTAAGACAATAGGAATTAAATTGGCAGACACTTTACAGTCCTGGCAGATTTGGATAACTTTTTCAGATTATAAAGAGGCTTTGGTTGCTTACTCTGAATATAGGGAGTCTAGGAAGAATATCTCATGAGTTTTAATAAAAAGCCCCCCTTCTAAACTAAGGTATATTACCCCAAAAACACAGACAACAAAACAATTAAAACATTGGTAACAAAAACCCCCAAGCCCGCAAAATGCCTGGTAGTATCGGTTAAAGAAAAGCGGGGTAACATAATACTATTCAGGACATACTTGCAGCATCAAATAGGAGGCATTAGTAATTCAAAAATTACACGCTTTGGGCAAATCAGCTTTTTGGTGCATGCAGAATCAGTGGAACAGGCAGCCATGATATCCAACTGGAGGATTACCCAAGAAGGAATTATCAAAGAAGTAATGCCTCACTACAATTTTAGCTATGCTAAAGGTGTCATCTTCCACCAGGACTTATATGAATTTTCAGAGGAGGAAATCCTTGATATATGTCCTCCTAATGTTTGGAAAGTTTTTAAAGTACCTAGGTCGTCTATGATTATTTTTACATTTTGTGATGAAGACTTGCCAAATTCGACTGCTTTGGTTATGGTCACCCATCTAGGGTATGTATAAGACCTAAGCTCTGTGGCACATGCTGTCTCTCAGAGCATGGTGAGTGTTCAAGACAGTTAAATTGTATTAACTGTAAGAAGGAACATAGTCCCAGAGATAAAAATTGTGAATCGTATAAGGACGAACAGGAAGCTTTGCTTAAATCCCATGCAGAGCACATAAGTGTGGGCTATGGAAAAAACTCTTAGCTAGGACAACTAAATATAGTGATGTGGTGAAACAGAAATATAAAAATTCTAGTTCTCCTGGCAAACAACCACCACTAAAGAAAGAATCTCGTCCTACTATGAGCAATCTAGCTCCTCGGCCTAAGGAAAGGAGCTCTATCCCCTGAACAAGACAACTTCCTGATTCAGAGCTTGAAATTGTTCAATCTCCAGAGGCTTCCTCTGTGGGAGCTTCTCAAACCCCCTCTTTAGGGGTCTTTCGGGCTTCTTCAGAAGCCTCCCTAGCCTCATCTCTAGAGGAATCCCAGGCAATCTCACTCCCAGATTTAGGGAATCTTCCACAAGAAAGTTTGCAGGCCTCAGTACTTCATGTGGCAGAGGTACATCATGCAAATATGGAATGTGAAATTACAGGTAATAAAAGATCATGTACCCATTCCACACCTCCTCCTTTGTCACCTGCCCAAGTAAGGAAAGGCAAATGTAAAATTATGCCATCAGAAAAGTCTTCCTCCTCTGAGAGGCTGAATAGACCACCAAGAAAGAATAGCATGACCAAATCTCCATCAGGTAAGCCCTCTCTTTCAAGAGCTTCATATTCTTCATTTGGTCAGCCAACTAAAAATCTTTCTTCATAATGGCATCTTTTGATTTCCTGCAATGGAATTGTAAAGGACTGCATACACGTACAGAAGAGCTAAAAGTTTTGTTAAGAGAGAGAAATCCTGGTATAGTATGTCTGCAAGAAACCAAATTAGGCCCAGAGTTTTTTAATCCTGGGGTTAACTATGAGATTTTCTCCTCGGTCCCTCCTGCCGGTGACCATGCACATGGGGGAGCTGCTATTATTGTGAATAAATCTTTGGAATACTCTCAAGTACCCTTTACTACAAATTTACAGGCACTTGCCCTAAACATAATTTTAGAAAAGCAGATTACTGTCTGTTCCATTTACCTTCCTCCTAGATCTGCTTTTTCAGTGGCTGACATTCAGTCATTGTTAAATCAATCATCGTCACCATTCATGCTTCTAGGAGATTTTAATGCACACAATCCACTGTGGGGGGGGGGGGGGGGGGGGGGGGGGGTGACTCTATAATATGGGAAAAGTGATAGAGGAAGTTATTAATGATAATAATATTGTGCTTCTTAATGATGGTACGATGACTTACAGGTAGGCTCCACTTTGGAGGGGTGCCGATCGTAAAAGATCGTAAAAATATTTGCCAAAAATACACTAATCAAGAAAGGCTAATGAATTTTTCAGGCATTATTAGCACTATAATAACGCATATTCTCCGAGTTTTATCATCCTACAGGGAAAATAAATGATTTTATGAAAAAAAATGTGAAATTCAGGGCCCCTTGTACTGAAGGTTATTTGGTGATCGGTGAGAAACTACAGTCTTGAATAGAAATTCGGTCTGACAGAATGTTGGTATATCCACCTAAAACATGCACATAAAGTATTATCAAAATAGAACAGTAAATAAGGACGTTATAACAAAAAAAAGAGCAACAACTTCAGGTAAGTTCAGCGAAAGCCCCGCCAAAAAATCAGACTATAGCTAGGAAGAAATATTCAGAAAAAATTCAAACCTCGATTTAGGGACAAAACCTTCGGAGAGTTTGTAGTTATTATGTCACTTGATAGCCTAAAACATCTAAAAATTATATTATTTAGGACAATCAAAGAAATACCCTACCTTCCCAAAAAAAACAAACCAGAGAAAAGGCGAAAAAGTGATTTTTTCTGAGGACAAGAAACTTGAAAAATTAGTTTAAATACCCCTAAAATGGTTTTCTGAGATGAAACTACTTGTAGGAAACATAGAAAACGACATCGACCAATTTAGAGAGTTATACTATAATATTTTATAATATTTACGATTTCCATATTTATCGGCTGCGTTTTCGCTTCAGTTGTTGCTCTCTCTTTTTTTGTTATAACGTGCTTATTTACTGTTCTATTTTGATAATGATTTATGTGCATGTTCCAGGGGGATGTACCAACATTCTGTCAGACCGAATTTCTATTCAAGACTGTAGTTTCTCACCGATCACCAAATAACCTTCAGTACAAGGGGCCCTGAATTTCACATTTTTTTTCTTAAAATCATTTATTTTCCCTGTAGGATGATAAAACTCACAGAGAATATGCGTTATTATAGTGCTAATAATGCCTGATAAATTCATTAGCCTGTCTTGATTAGTGTATTTTTGGCAAATATTTTTACGATCGGCACCCCTCCAAAGTGGAGACTACCCTTACCATAACATACATTTTAATTCGTATTCAGGTATTGATTTGAGTATATGTTCCTCAGACATAGCTTTGGATTTTAACTGGTCTGTTGACGAATATCTGCACGGTAGTGATCACTTTCCTATCCATTTAAAGTTCATCAAAAATTTTCCTACAGAAGCACCACCAAAATGGAAGGTAATGGAAGCAGACTGGGTAAAATATGACAGGTATAAGATTAGACAAATCTTATGAATCTTTTAAATGCCACTTAGAAGCATACGCCTATTTTTCAAATACAGTGTACGAGTGCAGAGGCTGCTATACCAAAAACAAGTGGAAAACTATGAAGACCTGCTGTCCCTTGGTGTGATAAGAAATGTGCTGTTCTCAGAAAAATTACAAGAAGATGCTATAAAAAATATAAGTCAAATGGCACATCTACTGCTAAGATAATATATCAACGAGCTATGGCCAAACAGCGTCGATATTTTCGTAGAGCAAAAAGAAATACATAGATATACTACATAAATGGAATTAATTAAAAAACTCCATCCAGAGTAGTTTGGAAGAAAGTAAGAAAGCTTGCAGGGAAATTTTCCCCTCCTAAAACACCCTCTTTAAAGGTTGGAGATACACTGATAACAAGTCCCAAAGATGTAGCTGAATACCTAGGTCAGCACTTTTCCCACATTTCAAGTGAAAGTAATTATTCAACTGACTATCAGAGGATTAGGAACACCCAGGTTCTTTTAGATTTATCTGGTGGTAAACTTGAAGCTTATAACGCTAAATTCTCTCTACATGAGCTACAAGATGCCCTTTCTTCAATGGATGATTGTTACAACCTCCCAGGTTGCAATACAGGTTATATTAGGTCTTTATATTCACTAGGATTGCAGTCAGTAAATGTACCTCAGTATTAAGGAAAACAGTAACAGAAACTCAAGAAAACTTAACAATATTTATTACAAACTAGGAAATTACTTAAATCAACCTTGTGAAGTTAAATACACTTAATTGCTCAGATAAATAATCAAGAGAACAAATACCTGGTTCTCAGGAACTCACAATATACCCTAAAGCTAATACACTAAACCCTAATCAAGAAGAAATTCCAAGAGAGAAAACATACTTAATATATAACAAGTTGGATCCAAAATAAGGCTAGCCAAAATCACCAATAACCTGATAATAATAAGGTAGAGGGAAGTAAGAGATGAAAACAAGGAAAACCTTAATATTCCTACCTACAACACAAAGCTAAACAATGTGGAACTCAGTCCACTAAATACCAACTCACAATATCAATTATGACAATATACGTAAATATCTATACATAAACAAATCAAAATTGTCAAAAGCTTATAACTTCACCTCAAGTGAAGTATCAGAAAAGGAGTAGAATCCAGGGCCGTGATCAGTTCATCAAACAGCTAACGGAAGGGCAAATACTGTACGCCAGGTACTGAAGGGCAACACATTGTCCCGATACAAGAGGAACGATAATACGTCTTACCTGGCGGCAGCCTCCCTACTTGTCACCTAATTAGTATAGCAGCTGGACGAGGATGACACGGCAAGTAAATCCAAATCCAATGCCGAGAAATAACGACGGCACTGGTCCCATAAAAATCCTCCGACGGGAAAAAAGGGGCAGAAACAGCGGTCGCAGGTGACACAGCCTCTGCTAAACCCTCAACAGCAGCGTGAAGGTCGCAGGTGACAACAACACCTGCATATAATAGCCGTGATCCAAGGACACACACAACAGATGTATAGTTGCGTCTTCCAGAATCCGCGAGGGAACTATCCAAGTGCGTGGTCCAAAAGGTAAGTATCCAAAGTTGTCCTCCAAATCAAAATAAATGCTGCGACGGGAAACAGTACTGGTGAGAGCTTGTCAAGACCCAAACTGCCGTTAACCAGTCCACCATGTCCACTCATCACCTTCCCAGTGTTTACAAACACTCAAAGCAAAAGAATAAAACAATCGTTAAAACGATAGTTCACTAATACACAAAGGAGGAGGAGGAAGGCGCAAAAACACTGACTAAGCCACTTAACTTAAAGGTAACGTAAGAGTAAACATACTCAGCAAAAAGTTAACTTAAATGTAAACAAGGCTGATTTAAACCAACGAAAGTAATAACTATTTTACGTTAACGTAATAATGATACTTCTCCTGATGAGGATACTATCCTGTATGTAATGCTTCGACAGTTACCAGAGGAAGCATAAACATACCTCTTGAAGATTATTAATAAAATTTGGGATACTGGAATCTTACCAAGAGGATGGAAAATTGCTGTAGTAATTCCAATTCAAAAACCAAATAAAAACCCTTATCAGACAACAAGTTACAGGCCCATAGCTCTTACTAGCGGTGTATGCAAGCTGATGGAGAAGATGATCAACTCTCGTTTAGTCTGGCACTTAGAAACACACAAACTACTTTCTTCACTCCAGTTGGCTTTTGCAAAAACAGATCTACCCTTGACCCTCTGCTAAGACTTTCTAATCAAATTCAACAGGGTTTTGTAAACCAGTGTCAGACAATTGGTGTATTCTTTGACTTGGAAAAAGCGTATGATACAACATGGCGTCACGGAATTGTTAAGCAGCTGCACAAATTAGGCATACAAGGAAATATGATTAGGTTCATTAACTCCTTTTTAACAGACTGGTTTGTAAGAGTGAGAATAGGAAATAATTTATCTCCCCCATTCAAACTAGAAGAAGGTGTTCCACAGGGGAGTGTGCTGAGTGTAACTTGTTTTGCTGTTGCCATTGATCGCATCATCAATGAAATTTCAAATCCTGTACGGGCCTCACTTTTTGTTGGTGATCTTGCTATTTATTGCACTGCATATGATGCTGAATCGGCTTGCAGGTATTTACAAAAATCCATCGACTCTAACTCTCGATGGGCAAAACAAAATGGTTTTAGGTTCTCTACAAGTAAGACCATTGCTGTTCGCTTTACTAGGAGTAGACGTCAAGAAGTTGTACCAAATTTGAAACTTGATGGGTCTGTTCTACCATATGCAGATGATGTTAAGTTCTTAGGAATAATTTTTATTCCAAACTCACATGGTCTAAGCATATTGAAAACTTAAAGTGCAAAGTAAAGAAATCTCTCAATCTTCTGAAAGTGGTCTGTGGCTTTAACTGGGGTGCAGATAAGAAAACTTTGCTACAACTATATGATGCATTATGTAGATCAAAGTTGGATTACGGATGCCAGTTTTATTCATCAGCATGCAAAAGTAAATTCCACGAACTTGATGTAGTTCAAAATATGGGTTTACATATTTGCTCTGGGGCTTTTCCAACATCCCCCATCGAGAGTCTTTATGTGGACACGTACCAACTTCCACTTGATTTACGACGTGAAGAATTAGGCCTCCGATACTTGATGAGGATTAAAAGTAATGGTAGCAATCCATCAAATAAGGTTATTAATCAACTTGATGCTAGCAAATTCAAGCCAAGATCTTCTGTTCCATTCCAGATCCGGCTAAATGCATCTGTAAATGAAAATTCTGTACTGACTCAGAATGTTCATGAATTGGCCCCTTCCAAAATTCCACCTTAGTTCATACCAAAAGCTGAACTGTGCAAGAAAAATATAGTAAAAAAGAACACCCCCAGTGAAGAAATAAAGTCACTGTTTTTAGAACATGATGAAGTTCATAATAACGACTATAAAATTTTTACAGATGGCTCAAAGTCAAGCGAGGGAGTAGGTTTAGCTGTGGTCACTGATAATTTTTGTAATGTTGCAAAGCTACCTCCAGCTGCTTCAGTATATACAGCTGAACTATCTGCTATTGTAAAAGCCCTAGATATAGCATATCATTCAAATAAGAAGTCTTGTGTCATATATTCAGACTGTAAAAGTGCTCTGGAAAACCTGAATAGTTATAATTCTTCCCTATCCTTTAGTACAAAAGGCTCAGGCGTGGTTGTTTCGCATTTCGTGTAGGCGTAAAACAGTACGTTTTTGTTGGATTCCTGGTCATGTTGGGATCCTAGGTAATGAAGCAGCAGACCGAGAAGCAAAGAGTGCCTGTTCCCAAGGAGAAATTGATACAAATAGAGTCCCCAATTTTGATATGAAACTCTCTATTCGTAACTATATAGTGGTACCTCGAGATACGAAATTGATCCATTCCGAGGCGGCCTTCGTATCATGAGTTTTTCGTATCTTGAACCGCATTATACATGTAAAATGCCTAATCTGTTCCAAGCCCTACAAAAACACCCCAGTAAATTATATTTCCAAGTCAACAACACATGTTCTAGGGTTACGACGCCGATCCGACGGAAGAAATATGACTCCAAAAAGGCAAACTACTGTACTTACTTGAGTAATATTCAACTTCATGTAATGATCAACCCCATTTTTACTGCATATATATTAGTACTTTAGTATATGTCCCTTAGCAATAAGCATAGCCTATGTTAGCAGTTGCTACTGTAGCCTAGTCTATGATTCTGACATCTAAACCTAAGAAGCTAAAAGCTTAGAATATGTCAATAAAATGTATAAATAGTCAGTATGTACTAATTTCAAATAATTATTAATTAATCATTAACTATAATACACAAACAAACAAAAAAAAACCTTCAGATCTTTTGTTTACATTCAGCTCTTACGAGTACCGAACGATCGCCAAGCAATCACTTTAACTAGCAGACAGTAAGCCATATATTTTCATTAGTATCTCTCTTCAACTAATGAAACTACCAAACAGTATAATAACCATTCATTTCTATTCTTTATTCTATCTTTACCTAATGGAGATACCGAGTTACTGACAGCTATAATGAAACATATATGTAATATTAAAACAGAAGAAGAATTCTAGAAAATACATATTTGTTGGCTTCGATGATACCAGTCTGATTTATTTTATATTTTATGATATCTAATTCACAATTTTTTTATTAAATGTATTGCATGTACTCATTTCAAATAATTATTAAGTAACCATTAACTATAATAAACAATCAAACCAAAAATAAAAGCTTCCAAACTTCTGTTTACATCCAGCACTTACGAGTACAGAACAATCGCGAAGCAATCACTTTTTCCTAGCACATAGTAAGCCATAAATTTTCATTATCTCTCTTCAACTACTGAAACTACCAAACAATATAATAACCATTCATTTCTATTCTAATGTTTTTTTTTTATTAAATGTATTGCATGAATAAGTTTTTCAATTTACAGCATCCTTTTACCAATAGAATACATAGAGCACAAGGGGTAGATGCTGACCAATAGAAGAGCAGACTCTTATGGGGTGACTAGCATCAGGAAACCAATGGGAGAGTGGGAGGACGGTGGCGAGTTTTAAAATTGTTCTCGGTGGTCCGGACGAATCTCGGGACTTT
>NC_061101.1:44785035-44795035 GCF_015104395.2 Macrobrachium nipponense
GAATCTCGGGACTTTACAGAACACAAAATTTTGTAACTTGAACTATTTTCATATGTAGAGCCAAAAAAATCTTCGTATTTGCTTTCGTATCTCGAGTTTTTCGTAAGTTGAGCCTTTCGTATGTCGAGGTACCACTACTAAGAAAGTGGCAGGAGCGATGGTCATCTCCCCTTCTTGCTAATAATAAGAAGTTAAAAACAATTAGACCTCAAGTAGGAATTTGGCAATCATCCTATCAAAGCGACAGGAGGACTGAAGTTATTCTAACAGGGTTGAGGATTGGTCACTGCCGAATGACAGTTTTTTTCTTGATGGTGGTAGTACTCCAGTGTGTGTTCACTGTGATAGCCCTTTGACAGTTGAGCACATTCTAGTTCACTGCACCAGGTATGTAAATGAGAGGCGGATGTACCATCTAGATGGTAAAACTATATCTGAAATTTTAGGAGACAACATCGATGTTGGCCCTGTTATGAGTTTTTTAAAGGCTTCTGGATTTTATAAGAATGTCTAGTAATTTTATATAGATATGATTATTACTTTTTTATTTTTATCTTTATTTTTTTATCATAAATGGTAACTTTTAATTTCATTTTTACCGTTTTAAATATTGATCATCAGGGTATGCATTTTAAACTCATTATTTATATCATTCCCATTGAACTCATTGTTTATATTTCCATTTCTATTCATTATCACTATAGCGCTGAATGACTCTATGGGTCCCAGTGCTTTGCTTTATGCCAAAATCACATATACCATACTTATGTGATGTAAAATTTATATTGACTTATGTATAAATCCATTGACTTATTGTTTTGACAGTGTGTTATTTATATTAGTATTTTGATTCTCATGCTAAGTTTTTTTTTCATAATTTAAACAAACAGAGAGGGGCGGAAACGTGTTATATATGTTTCCGGCTAAAAATGTATTTAAATGTAATTAGTGTTCAGACCTTTAACAAGCTTATTATGTAGTTGAGCACTTACGGTGTTTACATGAAGCTCACCATCGTATATCTTTTTGTATATACTTAGTCTAAAATAAACCACTATATAGGAAACGAGTCTTAAGAATCCTATCTAACACTATGCCCTGTCATTGCCTCAAAATATAAGAATTTGACGAGCACTGTGGTCCTATCCCTATCATTGCCTCAGAATAAAAAAATATAAAATTTTGATGTGTAGACCTATGCCCTGTCATTGCCTCAAAATATACGAAATTGACTAGTAGGCTTATGTCCTGTCATTGCCTCAAAATATGAGAATTTGACGTGTGGCCCTAATCTCTCAATGCTATTAACATTTGACATGCAGGATTATGGTGAATGAATACCCTAACATCGGAACTGCGCTGCATGTCTATGCTTCATTTCAATTAATGTGGTCTATATCGGATAGCTTATGCTGGCCAACACCAATTAAAAAAATAAAATGAGATGAGTGTGTATTTAGGCTGTACATGATGAAAAAAGATGCACATACAAAATTATCCTGGATTTTCATAATGATATACCTATAATTTTATATATCTTTTATCGGAGATCTCAATAGCTTACTTCAATACTCCGGGAACTCAAATCTTTGGCTTCATGATTCATGCTTGAAATTCAACATTACCGGACGGAGTCAGATCCGTACTGGTAATCATTTGGACCGTTAACTAATGTGACGTCATTCCCCCTTCGAGAGCTAGCCAATCGCTGGCATGCAGTAGGCGAGGCTTAGCTGCAAAGCTGGGTGGACTCTGCTGTCAAAGCTTTCTGGGGTGGTGGGGAATCTATGGCAGAAATTTGGTAGCCCCAGCTTTCATAGTTTGGGCAAGCATAGTGAACAAACAAATGACCAGGCAGATTGTCTTTTATATATATATATATATATATATATATATATATATATATATATATATATATATATATATATATATAGATTGGATTACATCATATCCATTCTATAGGAGAGACTTGTTTGATGTGGATAAATTTAATCATATATATATATATATATATACTACTATATATATATATATATATATATATATATATATATATATATGTGTGTGTGTGTGTGTGTGTGTGTGTGTGTGTGTGTGTGTGAGTGTTTATTGGCCTGGGTTGAGTTTATCAATAAGTTTACGGAAATAAATCTATTGCTTTTGACACCTTTTATTGTTGGCTTTTGGGGAGAAATTCTTTACACCTATAACAACATATCAACGTAACAGACTATTTATGAAATACAATTTTGTTAGACAGAGATAACGTTCGTACACACACGCACACACACACACACAGACACACACACACACACACACACACACACACACACACATATATATATATATATATATATATATATATATATATATATATATATATATATATATATATATACAGGGTGTCCATAAGGTCCCAGTGTCAATACAGGTATTAGTAGAATGTTCTGCATTTCCTCAAGTTTACTTTCAGAGCACTTCATGCAATACATTCCACATGTGCACCTCCAGTTGCCCTCACAATGTCGAGACGATATTCCATCTCCCTCCATAGGAGCTGCAGCATATCAATGTCAACTGTTTGGACAACTTTAACGATGCGTCTGCGAAGTGTGGCAAGATCATAAACAGGATTCTGGTGGACACGATCCTTGATGTATCCCAAAAGGAAAAACTTAAACAAAAAACTGTATTACTCTATGTTATATGGTACTGGGCTTTTTGGGCATCCTGTTTATATATATATATATATAATATATATATATATATATATATATATATATATATATATTTGTAATTATCGAGTAATTATTAATTTCATTTAGATGAAATCACCTCTGTTCAACAAAACTAGATACGCAGAAAAGCAGATAAACAAGGAATGTTGGTAATTTACTGTGGTTATAAAAACTTCATAAAAGTTCTATAGCCTAAATCACTTAATTCCAAGTTAATTTCGCTTCCTCCTATCTCTGCTATCATCATTCTCAATTAAACCGACTGATGAGAGAATCTAAAATGGAGTCTGCTGATTGCCCAGAGAAATCTAGGCTCTGAGGTTGTCCGCCTCTTGGTGGTGCCTGCGCCCTGGGTCTTCCGCCTGGCGACCTCTTGGAGCCACTGGGATAGGCTGTGCTACTGGTCGTGGTGGGGGTGGGGGTGGGGGTGGTGCAGCCGCTGCGAAATCCTCGTAGTCGAACACTGGAGCAGCACCAGCTGCGCTTTGTTGGAACAGGGCAGTGTCATCATTGAAGTCCAGAGGAACTGGAGCTGGGGGTGGTGGTGGTGGAGGAGGAGGTCTAGCTGCAACGGGCCTTGGAGCTGAAGACCTTGGACCACCTTGAGCTCTTGGTCTACCACCTCCCTGTTGAGGAGGTCCTGGTCTGGGAGCAGCCCTCTGGGTCTGGAAACCTGCTGTGCCATCGGTGTGGATGTACGGCTGTTCCAGGTGTTTGTAAAGATCATAGTTTCCGAGGTCTACGTAGTTTGGGTCAGTGGTCTCGTCGATGGCCGACGGGTCTTGGACGCCGGCGGTGTAGAAGCGCGTCTCTCTCTCGCCGAGGTCATTGATGAAGGTGTAGTTCCCAGTGACTGTGCCGTTGGAGTAGCGGATCTCGTGCTTCTCCGATCCGTCAGCGCCGGCATATTCGTACACGAAGGCTCCTGTCTTGGTGTCGATTCTGTTGAAAAGAGAAAGTTTTAAGGGATGAGAAGGTCAAGATTTGGAAGAGGAATTTGGTGTTACTGTCAATCGCTGGTTTAGACTTATAAGATCACAACACAGTCTTGCTCTGCTTAGATCAGTGGAGTTCCTTTCTTAGTTATTTATCTGTTACAGTTCACAAATCGAATATTATTGATGTTAAAACTATGGTGATGATAATTTCTTTAACTGTACGTGTTATAGCTATTGTTGTTGTTTTTTGTGTAGTCATACTTTATTGTTGTTTCTGCTTATAGCAGCTATCAACTATAGGACTAAACTCACCTCCTTGAATCCTTAACAATGGGCACGTGCTCTGTCACGCTGTCCAGTTGGTCAAAACGAGAAGCCTGAAAGTCAAGAAGTATTTTTATTCATTTGGTAAATATACAGGAATTCATAACTGCAAGACAGGATGCAGCATTGTAGCTTATTAGAAACTTAAAAGTATCAGTGGTTATGTAAGGACTTGATTACATTGCTATAGAAGCTGTTTTTTTTATTCTCTCTATTCTTGGCATGGACATTATATTCTTTGGGATATTTCTAAAAAAAGTTTTTTGGCTTCCAGGTTTGTTCCAAGTGGGCGTTCTTGTATTTTGAGTAACAAAAGAAATGTTAATTGTTCGGTACAATGGCGTTTCATTAATTATGGTTATGAAAGAGGCTGCTGCCGCACGGACAGTCTTCCTGGCATCTTTTAGCATCTTGTCGTCTAACCTAGCACCAGGCAGCTAATATATGAAACTAATTTGAGAACATAAACTATCAAAGCTTTGTTATGTTAATATCCAGTTTCGTTGTAAAATACTGATTAACTCTCCCCCTCCCCCCAAAAATGCTCAAATTACATGACCGTAAGTACTCATTTACCTGTTTCTTGATAGAGGGTTATGTTATTTTTTTTTTTGTTACGCGGATTCGTGGACATTTTATAATAAAGTGAAAATGTCATCACATCTACTAACTTATGTATTATTTTTCGGTATAGGACACATCTTCCTCTTTTATATGCAAAGTATGTTTTCTGACCTTTTCTGTCTTCCTTGTTCGATGCTTGTCACTTAAAGGTTTTAGAACGCCTACGACAGTTTGCCCTTGATTTTTGTTTCGTATTCCCTTTCTTCCTAATATGTATTTAATTATATTTATTTGCCTCTTGGATAAAACTGTTTTCATCTCAGCTATATCATTATTCGTCAAGTGCTTCTCTCTGTTGCTATCACTGCATTCTGTTGAGAGGAGGATTGCTTGGCCAAACAACTTTTTCAGTAATAGAAATGGACTGACAAATCTAAGCCAAATTAAAGGCACCTGAGTAGTTATAGAAAATAGAAATAACATTGATAAAGATAATAACAATAGTTATTCAAATATACCTGCTGGACTGGTGGTGGTGGTCGGTTGCCCTGTGGTCTAGATCGGGGAGGAGCCGGAGGCCTTCCTTGGGGCTGGAATGCCGCTGGTGGAGGTCCTCTGGCTATAGGCTGTGATATATATAAAAAAACGAAGCTATTAAACATGAATAAACGGATAAAATTTTAATTAGATAAGAATTCACAAAGAGATTATTAGATTACATCGAATGACTTTGAAACTTAGGGCTGAAGTCATTCTATGACTTATCTACGAGTTATTCAAACTTGACCACCATTAGGTCTATAGTTCCCTAAGACAAATCTAATGGATAAATCATCCCGGTAAAAACCTTGGCCTAAATTCATGGTATGTTTTATCATAAGAGTTATTCAGACTTAGCCATCATTATGCCTTGTTTCTTGAGGAAAAGTTATAAGTTGTGTTTTTTTGCCGAAGTTGCTCTCAGTCAAAGTTCCGATATGGTAGTTTTCATTTCAGCCAAAATGGTAGTGCTGGCTCATTGGCTAATTCTCTCTTTCTTTCTCTCTCTTCAGTGATTCATGGAGTTATGTTTTCCATTCCCTTCTGCAAATAAGTTGGTAAGATTCTCACTTACCATACTGTTTCACTAGGACTAGGCCTAAATCATCCCATCCTTTTTGTTAGATACGCCAGCAATCTTTGTTTGGCTTATACTTAACAATCTCTGTCTCTCTCTCCATTCAAAATCCTTGTGGACAGTAATAAAAATCTTAGAACTGTCTAAGAAAGGTTAGTCTCACCTGTGGGGCGGGAGCATCCACGGGGGCATCGTAATCGTAGACGTAGTCGAACTGACCTTGAGAGGCCGCTAACGCCCACGTGCAGCAGGCGATTATCTAGAAATAAAAAAGAAAAGAATGAAATAAATACAACTGATTGACAATAGAGTACTCTAGAAATCAACGATACTCGAGCGTGAAGCGTGAAGCATATACTAAGGTCAGTACCGGACTCTCTTGTGAATCTTCTGCTTAACTTTCGCCTTTTCAACTACGGAAATGATTTTTGATTGAGGCATTTTTAAGTCTGATTTCTTCTGCCTAAGTTTCGAAGTATCTGCCTATTCCCCTACTTCCCACTTTCTCTTTTTTCTCCTTCTCATCCCCCCCACCCTCCCTCTCTCTCTCTCTCTGTAGTGAAGTTGATGACCTTGGTTCTTGTTTCGGCAGTTTGTCAGATCAAATCTTTCTCTTAATCTGTTTATGTGTCTTCCTCTCAGTGCCTTTAACTATTGTTCATGTAGAAATGCTTTACAATTTAAATACTCGCGCTCTCTCTCTGCCTTGACATCAGTTAGCTCTAAGTAGACATTAAAAATTATTAGGATAACTCTGAATGACATACAAGCTCTCATTGTTCAGACTCAACCTCCTCTCGTGTTAAAGTCACGTCCAACGTTTTTCATGACTTCGTCAGTGAAATCCTCGTAGGCGTGAGGGACCTTGGCCATTGTTGAAATGAATTTATTTATTCGAGGCTTTTCGTGTTTGCTCACTCGTGAAAAACATCATGACTGTTTACTGTCGTGTGAAATGATTCTTGAGCAATGTTTTATGCAAAATGCACGAGTGGTTTAGATATCCATATAAGGATTTATAATATTATAAGTATACGATATATATTATATATATATATTATAATATAATAGTATACAGATATTATATATTACTAATTATCTAATATATTATATATATATATATACCATATATTATAATATATTATAATATATATATATCTAATATATAATATAAATATAATTATAATATATATATCATATATATATATATATATATATATTATATATATACTATACAATATTATTTAATAATATATAATATATATTATATATTATATTTATATATATATATATATATATTATATTTATATTATATATATTACAGTGAATATAATGCCAATAAATGAAAAGCATAAAAAAAACAAAAAAACTTATTCCAAAGAGGTAAATTAAAATACACGCGCACAACATTATATAAACATACACACACACACACACACACACACACACAAAATATATATATATATATATATATACTATATATTATATATATATATATATATATAGATATATATATATATGTATATGAATAAAATGTCCATGATAATGATGCTTGCAACAGGGTACATGTAATACTGAGTTACTGTTCAATTATGTATAATGAGATGATATTAGATCTTAAAGCATAATTGCGCGAGTCATTAAATATCAAATGGTCATTTTCT
Source organism: Macrobrachium nipponense (assembly GCF_015104395.2). Lineage (NCBI taxonomy): Eukaryota > Metazoa > Arthropoda > Malacostraca > Decapoda > Palaemonidae > Macrobrachium > Macrobrachium nipponense. Next base: position 44,792,381 of record NC_061101.1, read on the forward strand.
CTCACGTACATATGATTTCTTTTTTTCTTTATAAGAAAACAATAATTGGTCAGCACCAATTTCCTCCAAAGTTTGAGAGAAATGTAAAGAATAAATAGTTCCGTAATGATAAAAGGTAAAAATGCGAAAAAAATCACGTAATACCAATTTCTTTCTACATTTGTGATGCAATGTCAGAGTAGGCTTTAGGTTTGTCATTGTTTTTCATATTTTGCTTTGATTTGTTTTCTGAATGTGTTTTTCCCAAACTAGGAGTGATTTATTCGTTTAAAACGATGTAAAAATGGAAACACAACTGTCTATTTTAAATGAAATAAATCGTTCATAAAAAGCTATGTTCTCTGTATCCTCTCTGAATGCAATATATTTGATCTAACTTTTTAAATTCCAATGGTAAATTTCTCCAATATTAAAACACAAAGCTGCAAATTTATCGTTCTGTTCGTAGATTTAATTTTTCGTAGTATTCTGTTCTGTCTCTCTCTCTCTAACGCGCATACTCATCTACTAGTATTGGTCGACTGACTGGTTTTCCTTGCTTCTTCATCTCCAGTCTCTCTTTTTTCTCTTTCTCTCGTCACAAGAATACGAAGAAAAATCCGAATAATGTCATGATGTTGTCGAAAGACGCCGGACAGAAACGACCTTGAGAAGAAACTGGATTACTTTCTCTTGTGACATTTACAGACCCCCAGTCATTTCTCTCTCGCTTTTTCCCCCTCATTTCTTGCTTTGACTGCTACTCTTTTTTCTTGTATTTTTTTTATTGAAGTTTTTTATATTTTAGATTTATGACTAAGTTTGTTTTGGCCATTTGTGACCGCTGCTTTTGCGAAGGTACCGTGTTCTGCAAAAGCAACTTGTTTGTCACAGTTTCGTGAGATAAAATAAGGGAGCGGTTTGTCAGATTTATCTGTTCTTTATACTAACTACATTCAATTATATTATATTATAAAGCAACGCAGATTTTATTTTCTATAATAATTTTCAGCGTAAGCGAATTTTGAGAAAAGGGAAAAAAGGAAATATTCTATTGTTTTCTTGTTAAGCGGAAAAATATCATGTTTGTCCACTAAAATATTTGCAGGAGAATTTTTTAATAATTCGACACGAAATAACAGCTGCATTAGCGGTGAATTTGCAGTGCCATGATAATCAACGCTGAAGTGGAACCACTAAGCTTTACTTCAGTATCATATTATTGGTAAGGAAACGATAACCGCTTTTATTGTCCTTCAGATAGCGGTCATCTGGCGGCCAGCAAGGATCCTTGAATTAACGGTACCGGTACTGCCTGGATATTATTGAATGACCTTCACCATTCTAACCTTTCCTGTCTCTCTCTCTCTCCAAAAGGCGAAAGTTTGGGTGATCTCTAGTTTATAAATTTCGCTTATTTTTAACATCTTATCCGATTTCTTGGGCATCTCAAAGAAATTCTTTTGACGATCTAAAATGATATTTTTATAGGTTATACGAATTCGGGTTTAGGAAAAAACAGAGCTGATTATTCAAAGTTTTTTAGGGGAAAAGAGTAAACTATTTACAATTACATTTTAAACAGTAATTTATTCAGTTTTTATTTTAACGTTTTTAAAGAGACGTTGAAACACACACACATTATATATTATGTACGTAGAGTATATATATATATACATATATATATATATATATATCTATATCTATATATATATATATATATATATATATATATATGATATATATATGTATGTATGTATACATGTATATGCATAAATATATACAATGTTGTGCGCGTGTATTTTAATGGTACCTCTTTGAGAATAAGTTTTTTTTATGTTTTTCATTAATTGACATTATATTCACTGGACACTTTCTTGTATGTTTGGTGACCTGATCTCCTAGTAATGTCGGTTATGATAATGTGTTCATGTTTAACGAAAAGAGTGATAAAACCGTAAAACGCTTTTTATTCTCGTGATATACGAGGACGTTAATGTACGTAATTGGCATTTAAATGAAATAATGAAATTCAGCCCTTGAAAGGATCTAAACTCGGGTCAAAGATTTTTTATTTTTTGTTTTCGTTTATGCGCTAAACATTGCGAACGAGACAACGGTAGATTTTCCTCACTCGAAGTCGGTAGTACGTATGCGCCAGCCTTAAGCGTATTTTGTATATATATATATATAGATATATATATATTATATATTATATATATATATATATATATATAGATTAATATATATATATATATATATATATAGTATATATATATATATATATATATATAATTATAAATATAGATATATAATATATATATATATATATATATATATATATATATATATATATTTATATACTATATATATATCATATTATATATAAATATAGGTATTAGCACAAACCATGTAACGATCTTTTAAACAAAAACTCATATCTTAAATGAAATAATCATCAGAATGAGATTCTTGATCGTAACATCAATTCTTATCATCCATATAGTTATTATTATTACTGGAAGTCACCCTTGTATATGTATGCGTGTGTGTGTGTTCAAGTTCTTTATTATATATTGACACAGAAACTGTACTAATCATTTGAACATGAATTATAACCTAATTCTCATATACTTAAGGAAAATAATCATAAAAAACGATTATATTTCTTGTGAA
>NC_061101.1:44797535-44805035 GCF_015104395.2 Macrobrachium nipponense
GAAAAAGTAAACGTTTGAGCATTTGCAATTTAGTGTTATTATACCCCTTACATACACACAGCATCTAATAATAAAGTTATCTCTCTTCTCTATCACTATCAAGTTAAGCCACGCATTATGCTTCTGCATAAAAACGCTTTGAAATTTAGCCAAAGATTCATACATACACCTAATGTCTGCATCTATATTAAGCATCGTTATATAGTAAGAAGCAGTTAAACTCACCAAAATCTTGAACATGGTTGAATAATGTTAATTAAGCACCTTCCCGGTCAGTCGTTTCACTTTTGCACTCGAATATTTTTCGTCAGGTTAAAAATAAACGGAGGCCCTAGTCCACCTCCTTACGGGACATCAACACAACACCCGTGTGAAGCTGGGAGCTTCGGTGCTTGCTCTTATATACCTTCCGCTTCTCCTTGTTCTTCTTCTAGTGGCCTCACTCCCACCACCGGGTCTCCATTCTCTATTGTGACATAAGAGAGGTCATGATTTAGGTGACCTTTATCGCTATGCATGGTGCCCTTGCATGAGATGGCTTTTATTTTTTTGACTGTCTCCTTGACTTCCATAGGTCTAAAAGCCAGTTGTCATCTGCTCATGGTGGACGGCATGAGACTGATTCAAGGGCTTCCAAAAACGAAGCTCATGGTTCTTTCACTATCGAAGGAATTCCCTCTCCAATATCTGGATGTGTGTCATGCACAGAGACGGGACTGGGAGGGAGGGAGGGGATTGTTGGTGGGCCAGAGGGAGTACAAACCAAGCCCAAACTTGAAACAGGTTCTGTGGTTTGATCCGCTTTTTGTATCAACCAGAGCTAACGGTCCGCCGTCAGAGGGAGAGTGACCTGCTGGGTAGAAGTGACCAGTATGATGGCGAGACTCTCACTTTCAATATAGGATTTATTCAGGTTAGTGGGTCTAAGTACGCTGGCATTTTTCAGAAATCAAGTTTGCTAAGTCAACTTCTGCAGGCTACTAGTTGTGACAATTATCGGTTTATGAAGATTTAAAGATTTTTTTGTGTTGTTTTAAAGTTCATTGGGCTTACATTTTCAGGAACTCCCAACTGAATTGGTCATACATAATTTTCATTGTTCATTTAAAGGGAAGACAATAAGAATGGCGAGGCAAAATCCGTCGATGAATTAAAGTGCAAAAATAAATACACTTTTCTATAATGTTGTAACTGTGGCCGTGGCCATGAGGACATGCATAAAACTATCCCCGGCATATACGTTCCGATAAATACAATCGTGACTCAGTAATAAAATAGAATTTATATAAATCTATTTTATGAGCTTCATCATATCCAGCAAATTTTAGAGGCTTGAACATTGGCCTTATTTTGATAAAAAACTTGCAAAACGACAGAAAAGTGTCTACTTGAATGTTTGTGGAGGAATCACTTCATAGTGCTTATAGATAAATGCAGGTGTTGATATTCAGTGGATAAACAACTTAGGAAACTTAAGCCAAAATTCGATAGTTGTTCTGGAGATTCTCTCGAAACAGGTTTTGAAAGTTGAATATCGAAATATCTTTATATTTCCTGATAAAAGAAAGGAGTTTCGAATTGTAGGCCTATGCATCTAATAGCATCTTAAAGCAATTGAAGTCGGAACAGTACAGTTTAGGCCGCGTATTTTTTAAAGCTTGACAAAATAGGAATTTCCGGGTAGCAGTTAGATCTATATTTACACACACACATGTATATATATATATATATATATATATATATATATTATATATATATATATTATCTAGATATATATGTTGTTTGTATATATATTGTTAAATATATATATATGTGTATATATATATAATATATATATCTAGATATATGTTTGATATATATATAATATTATATATATATATAATATATAATATATAATATATATAAATATATGTGTGTGTGTGTGTGTGTGTGTGTATTTGCGTGTGCGTGTGATATATATATATATATATATATATATATATATAATATATATATTATATTCCAAAGCGCTTTCGTCTTTATTCAGACATCGTCAAGGAGCTACTAAAGTACAATTGGTGAGGAAGGCCTCAGGTACAAACAAGATCAGGAATACCAGATGGTTAATTATCAAAAGGGTAAAAATTAAAAGGGATAATCCAGGATAATCCTTTTAATTTTTACCCTTTTGATAATTAACCATCTGGTATTCCTGATCTTGTTTGTACCTGAGGCCTTCCTCTCCAATTGTACTTTAGTAGCTCCTTGACGATGTCTGAATAAAGACGAAAGCGCTTGGATTTCTGACTATCATTTTCCCGTGGTATTCGCTTATTTATGAAGTCACGTGCATCTACTGTGATAAGTCTATCACATTACCCTGATTCATATACATATATCGAGCTACAAATGTCCTTTAATATCTAATCCGCTCTACCTCGGAATTAATATATTTTCATATATGTTTAACCGAGGGGGAATTTATTAAGCGATAATAGAATTGGCGAAGTAGACGCAACGGAATGTAACTTCACTGTTACTATTCACTGATATAGATTTAGCCAGGAAAAGTGGTATGAGATGAAGAGAAGGTTTAGATTGGAGTAAAGAAAGAAACTGAATAGGCCAATAAGCAGATGGCGCTGTTTTAATTATCCTAACACCGCAAGATTTACAGAGCTTGTTTAATAAAATGCGTCAATATAAATCTAAGGAAAATAGAAGTAATGAGAATAGATTTTCTACAAAGCGATGAAATAATGCTATATTTTCCAAATCGTTAGGAACAATGATTTCCAGTACAGGTTCTCTTGATTTGGAACTTAGTGAAAGACTAAAAGTGGCAAATCAAACAATGGCCAAGCTGAATAAGACCTTAAGGTGAACTATACTGAAATGTTATACGAAAGTAAAATTATAGTCTGGTATGCTCTGCATTACTATGCAGACATAAACCATGATATGACAAAGAAACTATATTTGTAATATATGAAATCAAGCTTTAAGAAGAACGTTAGGAGCCAGATGGCAAGAGAGAGTTAGGAATGATACCATCTCTAAAATTACGGAAGTTCTATATGCGGGTGAGGTCATCAAAATGAAGTCATTTCATTGATTCAGTTTGAAATTCTTTATCACTGAAACTTTTATAGGTATAAGAAGACTTCTACTTTCTAGAAAGTCCTGAGAATGGGTGCTGGTACGTGGGGCTTCTATTTCGTAGTAGCAGTCCTCTGAAGAAAAAAAAAACTAGAAATATCAAAAACAAGCTTTAATAAAATATTACTACGAAATTTTCCTTTTTCTTATTATTATTGAGCCGACAAAGCACCGCAGAAATCTCTGTCGGTTGTCAGAAAGATAAAGGAAACAGCTATGAGATAGTAATAATATTCAGTTTTAATGACAAAGATGTTTAAACTAGTTTGCAACTGTCACTTTGGCAACTTTGCTTATTACGAAGATATAAGATTATTTTTGAAACTAGATACCGGAAGATACCAGGAGTAAAGGACAATATATACATAAGTACTATTTTTTATTTCGATAAGATTTTTTTTCACAAATTCCAGTTCATAGGGAGTGAGGATGGTGCTCACACATCATTAGAAAATTCACTTCCTTCTGGAGACTGATGAATAATGGCTGAGGAAAGGACGATTTGCTACGACACTTTCTTTGATAACGGAATTAAAAAGTCACTATCAATTTTGCGCTTGTTCGCGAAGACTAGAACTACTTTTAAGGCTATCATTTCTTACGTACTTTAACTGAGCTCATGTTAGCCTTACAATTGCGTACCTTTAATGAATGAATGTTCTACATTCTACAGTAAATTACCTGCAACTACTTATTATGACCAAGAGGCCAACTTAATGTAAACCAAATTGTATGACTTGACTACATACCCATTACTATACGAGACTCGTATTTCAGACAATTCCGTTATCGGGCTCCTAGTGCTAGTAACATTTAAAGTGCATTTCGGTGCTTCTGTAAATGTTCGCACTAGCTCTTTGCATAACGGTTCGTGCTTTAAACTCCTGCCCTGTATTATGAAATGCCGTCAATTTAGTACGAATCAGCTACTTCCCATTACATTTCTAAAGGTCATTTCTGGTATGAAAATCTTGCGGTAGAATTTTGCACAGTTAAATTTCTTTTTTTGATTTGTCGGTCGGTTTTGTCAGTTTTAGACTCATGTTGAATCTTAGCTCCCTGTGCCTGTTTTCTCCAAGGTAACGTGCAACTTTTGTTCAGGGAATGAATTAACAGATTTCGTATTTTTCGGTAATTTTTTAACATCAGTTTATTTTTAACTATTTTGTTTTTAAAGTTATCGTTTTCTCCCATATTCTACGTTACTATTCTTTATCTTGGCTCACCATATTCGGAAAAACACACACACACACACACAAAAAAGAGGATTTCTTTGCCAATTTGGTCAACTCATTTTACAAAACTCTTTTTGAAAATAACGAAACCTCGTCATACTCACACAGTAGAAACCCTGTTTGTACAGTATTGTAAATTATTATTATTATTATATATTATTCCCAATGAGCTAGGAGCCCCTAAATATTACTGTGAACTTGTTGCATTTTGCAGCCAAAGTAACGATAGTGGTAGTCAACAATGTTGTGCTTGATGGAGCGTGTTCGGTTTGTACTTTTCCACCGCACAGTAATACGTGTTCATGTGACTCGGCCATTGTTGATTCTGCTTATGGATTACGAATGTCTTTTGTTCGAAACGTTTGTACGTAATTGATCTATTTCCTCCTAAGTTTTCATAGACTGAAGTATTGAAAAGGTTCGAAAGATTTAATAGGTAGTTAGTTGACGAGCTGCATGCTTTCAAAGTCAGTTACTTACTCGAAAGTGTCCGGCACGATTTTCAGTGGCTTTTGGGTTATATTCTTACAATGTAAGTGGATATAAGCTGCGGGAGTCGGTTTAAATTTGATGACCAGAGGGAGTTAATAGAATTTGGAGGATATACGCTCCAAGTTTACAAGCTGTTAATGACCAGCGGGAGTTAAATAGAATTTGGAGGATATACGCTCCAAGTCTACAAGCTGTTGATGACCAGCGTGAGTTAAATAGAATTTGGAGGATATACGCTCCAAGTCTACAAGCTTTTGATGACCCGCGGGAGTCAAATTGAATTTGGAGGATATACGCTCCAAGTCTACAAGATGTTCATGACCAGCGGGAGTCAAATATAATTTGGAGGATATATGCTCCAAGTCTACAAGCCTTTGATGACCCAGGCAAATCTGTGGCTACATTTGCAGGATACTGTTAGGGTAAAAATTTTATGCTGATCCATAGAGGCTTCTTCTGATTTGAAAATGCTTTATGGTTGGTTACAGTTGATGAGTACTTTAAAATTTTCCATCAGTTTTAGGAAAATATATGAATGAAAATATATGAATGATCAAACTTTTTCCAATGTTACAGGTTGCCTAATGTAAATTGATATTTGATTCATTAACAGTTGGCAACATATCCAATGGAATTTAAAAAGAAACGACTAATAAATTTCCTATATGCTGTAGATATATGAACATTACACTTTTCCAATGTTAGTGTGAGCCTGGAAAAGTTTATTTCATCAAATGAATATCGTCACCTTAACGTGAACATTTTAGGCCGATATATATTCTCAATTATCCTACTTTTGAGCCTGAGCGGAAAAACTTGACAATTTCACATAGTCCGTCACGTTTCATCACTCAACCGTCGATCCAACCTTCTCCCTTTCCAGTTTCAATGTAAAGCCCAGTTTCATCTGTTGACATCGTCGCTGGGTAGGTCAGCAGGTAAGATGAAATGGATTGTGGCCTTGTACAAGACCTCTAGGTTAATGGGTATTGAATTCTTTCACTTATACCATTTGTAACATGATAAAAGGTTGTATTTTTTATACCCAGGAGCTCGGAAATCTTGTCAAGTGATGAAAAGGTGACAAAAAACAAATGGCTCGGTCACTCGGTCTGTTGGTAGAGTGGACGGATTCATGACTCCGCTGTTTTGTGGTTAGACCCCTTTTCCTTTTAAGGTTTTCAAGTTCGTCTCGTGAGGCCCGCTTTCTCTCTCTCTCTCTCTCTCTCTCTCCTCTCTCTCTATTTTGTTTAGGATCACAAGAGGCAGACCATAATCTTTAAATATCAACGGAAAATGGACATTAATTTGATTCACATTGTCATCATTTCTCACTGACAGCTTCGAGTGCATATTTTATAAATTAGTTATACTGTCACCTAATGCTTTCTTTCATTCAGGAATCCGTAATCACGTAAAAAAATAAACTAAAAGCTGAAACTTGCAATCGACACAGATACACAAAGTACATCAAAAATATAAATTACATCATTTCATTAGTGTTGGTTATTTTGTAATCTTAATTATATCAATCCTTACGGAAAAGGTAATAGTCTCATGTGAAAGATGTTGCAACACAAGCGCTGAAAGATAATGTTAGTGATGGGGCCTGTTTCTTATTGTGGAGAGAGCTGTATAATGCATTTGCCTTTTAAAATATGTCATAATATTTGTTTACTAACTTTTTGTTTACCAACTTAAACCATACTTGATGAACAATTTATTGCATTTCCATTGATGTTATTACAGTTACCATAAGCTGGTATGATTTTTCTTATTAATATGAATATTTGTTACTGTAACTTAATGACACGTAATGTTTATATACGTAATGTTTAGGTAAAGTAAGCACTCCGGTTATTCTGTCTAGTATATAATGTTAAGGAGTGTAAGATGCAGCCAGTGTACAAGTAAACAAGATTAAGAGTTAAAAGGGAAAAGAGAGGGAGAGGGTTGAGGCTTCATCCTTAATCCTATTTTTCATCCGAAACCATTCAGCCATTCAGCATGCTTTTCTTTAGATTTGAATTCTGCTAGAGAATCAATCGTATGTATAGGCTACAGGAAAAAGGGTAATACAAGCTTCCCATTTAAATTTCAGTATTGCCATAGGCAATTAATCGTAGGACGGAAGTTTCCAGGGGACTTCTAACTTTCTGAATTTAAGTAAAAGTTCTCGCGAGGCCATAATAATGTTCTTGGCATTCATGCGCCCATGAAATTCTTGGTTCCTTCCGGTAATCGGACTAGACATTAGACCATGTTACACATTTTAGGATACAAAAGAAACATGTTTTTATGTTATGTACTTTTATGGCAGATTATTATATTTTCATGTTTGTTATACGGTATAATGGCGTAAAAGCCACTAACACCCTAAACCTCTGAAAAAAAATTATGATTCTGTTAATATTCCATAGTTCAATATTTATCATTCACAAACTCTCTCTCTCTCTCTCTCTCTCTCTCTCTCTCTCTCTCTCTCTCTCTCTCTCGTTGAAACAACCATTTATTGCATATGTTTTAGCAGCCATAAGTCTCAATTTCACCTCTTGTGTTTGTCATACTCAGTCGTTTGTGTAAACAGTTTTTGGTGAACTCAAGAAATTACTCTCCTTAACCTTCTCTTATCTCT
>NC_061101.1:44810035-44825035 GCF_015104395.2 Macrobrachium nipponense
CCACATGTCACAACCACTTCACTCAGGAAATGACGTCACTGACGATGGGTCAAAGCACTGCTTACCTCGTTGTATAATTTTGCTTACTTTCACAATTGCTTTCATGACATTATGGTGATGTGAGGATTTCCCATAAATAGATTCTTGATAAATAATGTAAGGGATTGTTTGGCAATCGGTGCTCTTTTGTTGTATCAGTCGACAAAAACTAATGTCAGTCTGCGTCAGCCTTAACTTATCAGTGCCAATGCAGGTAGGGTAAATTTATAAAATGCTTTATGATTTTTACCTTATTTCAGACTATTCTAAAATATCAGTGTCTTTATTTGCTCCATGCAGGATGTAAGACCAAGGACCTCTTCATTAACAGTAAAGTCTTCCTAAATAATTGGAACCAAATCAAAAGTTAACTTACGTCTGATTCATTCACTCAAATAATTGAAAGTACGTCTATTTTTCATTTAAATTACACAGCGTTTTTGAGACATTATAAGCCGTGTTTACCACATGTCTTGCAGCAGTTTGTTAGGATAATGGTTCTATTTAGAATATCTCTGCCAATTTAGCCCCATTGAATGTTGCTATTTCAATTGAATATGTCATCCATCACAAGCAGGCATTACTAAAAAGACTTTTTTGGCCGTGCTATTTCCAAAGCTATTTTGTGTTGTGCCGTCGTGTAAATAAGGCGGCTTGTTGCATCAGCTTCCTTGTATATTGCGAATTAATGGTGATACTTGATTCCACAGTATACATCTGATTTTTTGCGTGCGTAATGGGGTTTAGTGATGCTTCACATTAAACTCTCATAAGGAAGTTAGTTATATATAGTATATATATATATATATATATATATATATATATATATATATATATATATATATATATATGTATATGTATATGTATATGTATATGTATATGTATATATACGGGCAACTCATATGAAAACGAGACATTGAATTTCATTATTGATGTTTGATTCCTATCGTCTTTGATACGCTCAGTATTCTTGTTCGGTTTTTCTTTTCTTGCCAGAATTTGTTGCTTGACGATGACCTATTATAATTAGAAAAGTAGAAATCACATATCAGAAATAAGGTATAAGCTGTTAGAAAATGTATAAAGAAATGTTTTTTATTTAGGGTGCGTGAAGCTTCGTCACGGTGGAAATTTTCAAGTCATTATTTTATTGAGCTCTTGTTACAGTGACCATATGAGTTGATAATTCAGCTTGTGTTTGGATATCTTGACTACAGAAAACTCCTGTCCATCCAAATGGAAAGACAAAATCGTTCCATCGGCCGCCTTCTGGGTAGCCCTGATGTATGCCATTAATATACGCTTTTTCCTTATATAGAGTGGTCGCTAAAACACTCTCGAAAGAAAGTTAAGGTAGGACATTTACAAGGACAAAGAAGGAGGAAATAGATAAACAGTTATGTAATACTGACCATAAAATCTGTCAAGATAGTTGGTTATTTACAATATATATGTTAAAAAAAAAGTAAAAATTGCGCCGAAGTGTCCTGGCGCAATCGAGTTTTCTGTACAACCGATACAGAGTATGATCAAGGCTACAGAAATGAGATCTTTCGGTGGTCTCGGTATAATGTTGTATGAGCCGCGGCCTACGAAACCTCAACCACGGCACGGTGGTTGTCGGAAGCACGACCGTGGCTAACTTTAACCTTAAATCAAATAAAAAACTACGGTGGCTAGAGAGCTGCAATTTTGGTATGTTTGATGATTGGAGGGTGCATGATCAACTACCAATTTTTCAGCCCTCTAGCCTCAGTAGTTTTTAAGATCTGAAGGACGACAGAAAAAAGTGCGGACTTACATGCTAAACCGACGCAATAGTTTACAGAAAACTACAAATATGGCAAAAGAGAACTTGCTTGAGAGATGCTTGTATGCAACATACAGACTGAATTATAAAACGAAAAATGCAAACTTTTGTTGCTTTATCCTTTCCATGTTATAACATAACCTTTCCATACAGCTTCTCTGTCAGTGTGTTCTATTTTCATAGTTTTTCACATACTGTCAGTAATAATTATAAATGTATTATTTAATCATTCATGTATTTTTATTTCCCTATCACTGTGGATATCTGTGAATATCGTGTCTCTAAGTTTCTGAAATATTTTAGTGTTTCAGTTTTGTTCCTTATCTTAGATGACATTTCTGTTTTATTGCTCATAGTACTGATTACTGTGATCATTTTGGTCTCTTCCTTCGCTGTCCTGCTTTCTTCTTTGCTTTTACATTAACATTTTAACTTTATTTGTAAATCTTCATTGAATTTTAAACGTGCCACTATTAGCCTCACACCTGATTTTTAAATTTCTCTGCTTTAGCTCCGATAATGGGAATCGAATTTCTGAAATTTCCTATATACAATAATATATATATATATATATATATATATATATATATATATATATATATATATATATATATATTCTATATATACGTATGAATGTATACATAAAGGTTTTTGCCACGAAGGAAAAAAATGAAAAGCGAGATAGCCAAGCACTGTCGGTCTAGTTCGACCCTTTACTCAGGGTCGAAAGTGCTTGGCTATCTCGCTTATCATTTTTTTTCCTTCGTGGCAAAAATCCTTTATCTATACATAGCATCACGTTTTATATACTTCGTGATCAAGTTATTCATTCATGAATGTTTACATATGGCATTTTGATTAAACCATACTCAAAGTGCCTGTTAAAAGCTTCGATGTCGATTCACGTTTCATTTTCAAAACTCAAAGGAGCAGAGCAAAGTGAACTTGAAATATGGTATGAACTTTTTATTTAATATTTTTATTTAATATCTAGTGTTACTTTCTCTACGTCTCATCAGTTTATTAGTTTTTAATTCTGAACAATTTATTAATAGCTTGTTTGAAGAAATATGAACCGTTCATTACAAGTTCTTAAACACATTATTAGTTTTTTTATTTTGAAAATCAGTCCTTCATTATTTATTAAATAATAAAGATGATTTTCATTATGAAACCATTTTCAACAAACCAACCGTTCTGTATTTTTCGAAATGAAACAATTCAACCATTCAGCTATAGACATAGGTCCTACTAGAATCGTACCCGTAGACAACCGATGGATCTCTGACATTCTTCTTTTGTTACCGAAGTATGCAAAATCGTACTGATAGGTTAAGTGTTCTTAGAACTAAATATTTAAAGATATTGCAACAGATAATATCTTGCTGTGAGTTATTAGGAAAACTCGGTGTTATTATTTTATAAAAGAAAAAAGTTGGATGAAAATTTAAAACATATTTAAGGTTTCGCTTAAAGTGGAGGTCCTTGTCTATAAAAGTGAACAACTCTGATAAAATTGAGAGAGAGAGAGAGAGAGAGAGAGAGAGCGAGAGAGAGAGAAGAGAGAGGGAGTAGAGAGGGAGAGAGATAAGAGAGAGAGATGCTTTCAATAAAGACTCCCGTCATTTTCCACCCTAGCTGCCTTTTGTGCAAGCATTCTGCTTGGGGTAAAATGAGACCATTTCTTTCTTTTTATGATACCTACGTATGATTTCCGCCACTTTTAGGTAGTCATAACTTCCTTTCAACTGTTAAGGAACCAGTCTGAACGTAAGTCGTTTTAGCACCTGTTTCTGTGGATAAACTTTAATTAAAATAATCTTTCCCCCTTTTCGTGTGCAGCATTCTGCTCTTAAATGTAAACACGTAATCAACAAAAATGTACATAAGACCTCTCCTAATTGTACTTCCCACCGTTCTTATGACGTGGCTGACTTTTGCTGCTGTAATGTCGATCTGTTTTTTATAGCATATATATAATAATAATAATAATAATCCGCTCTCTGATTTTCATTTGCTTGCATGCAAATCAATATAAATTGGGAGTTGTAACAAACGAAGTCGGTGCAAAGCACAACAGAGATCAGAGGTCATTACTAAGACGAAACACTTCACTGAACAAGTATACCAGACAAGAAGCTGGTTTTAAGAAGAAAAATAAATAAAATGACGAATTTCATCGAGGAGAGGACCTGGAATGCAAAAACGGATTTAGAGTGAAGAAGAAAAAGACTTAAGAATGACCCAAAATAGAAAACCAGGCTCCAATTTCATATATAAATAAGAAAATAAAAGAGTAGAATTGCAGAGGGCCAAACCATCGCAATAGTTCACTGTCACTGGAAAGACTTACGTCATCCTTTCTCTTTTGATCCAAATCGGCAATCATATTACTTACCTGCGGACACATACCCGGTCGAGCCTTACTGGTAGGCGATGCAGAAGCTTTGTTTGAGGCCGAAGAAACTGAAACTGGTCGCAGGTTCGTCCTGTTTTCGAGAAGTGGTCGGTTGCTGGCCAGTGAACTACTTACTTCTGCAGAGAGATTGTGCCATGGCACTGTCATTTGATGTGATTTGACCTTGTATAGTCTTTTTTTACCTGACCCTTTATTCTTCTGTGACTTTGATAAGTAGCTAAAATATTTCAAAATCTGAAGTTGAGAAAGTACAGAAATTTAGCAAAAATGACAGTTGCTGTTGACGTTAAAGTCACAGTCTGAGGTATCATCTGATTCCTTACTTTCTTGGGCGTAAGGAAAAATGAAAGTCTCGAATTGTCAGTCAAAAGAAGCGAACAACCGATAACTCTTAGTCAAATAAGCATAACTCTCTGTCTGACTGTCTTTACTCACACGTACACACACACACACACACACACACACACACACACAGGCGACTTTCTTTCGTCACTTTCGTGTGACAAAGAAAGAAAATGGAGAGGTTTGCTTCGATGAAAAGCCAAAGTTGCCGGGAGTTGTCTGAAACGCCCCCTTTCTGAGTCTTACACTCAGAATGAAACCACTTTACGACACCTAACCACTTCTAAATGTCATATGCCCGGTGACCTCTGAGGCTCTCTAAAAGGAATTGACTGAGAGAGAGAGAGAGAGAGAGAGAGAGAGATGAAAAGTTAGGATGAGAATTTATTTCTGAAGACAAGAAATATCCAAATGGCAGAAATTATGAAAAGGAAGAACTGCATTTTCCTGATTTTAGCAAGAAAGAAATTTGCTTAAACAGATAAAAGTATTAAAGAAGGAACATTACTATAACAATATGGGGAGGAAAAAAAAAGAATGAAAATAAGAGAAAGTGTTGTATAATTTGCCAGTTCTGGGAATAATATTTTGATATTAAATCAATGAATTCCATTCATCTTTCTCTCTCTCTCTCTCTGTATATGTGCGTCTTATTCAAGGATTATAATAACATATTCTAATGAGAAAAGGAATAGGAAAAGAGTGTAGTAAAAGGATGCCATTGCTCAATGAAAATTCATACTTGGAAAGTCGGAACTACAGTTCGTAAACAACGAGGAACACATTACAAAATCATTAGGAGAAAGTCAGTCTTCTAAAAAGGCTCATATGAGACGGAGCCGATCGCCAGAAAGAAGAGAAATGAGAAAATTCATGACCGCTACTAACCTTGTAACAGTAGTATTTAATTCGAGATGTGAGTCACTTATACAATTAATTCGAAGCAGCAGTTATCGTGAAAATACTTCTAACACAACGAAGTATATTCAGTCTGATGTACGCTTGGAGAATAAGATCCATACGAATGTTCTATACGATAAGTCTGCTAACTGATTGACCATAATATCATGAATACTCAAAATAGCAGGCACATGGAAACTGGTCCCTTCTCTCTCTATCTAATGCTAGGTTCTTTAAGTTACGAAATATGCGAATATATAAATCTATGTTCAGTTTTCCGAGGCGTCTGTGATACACCCTCATAGTTTTGTAGTTCATTGTTGTTCAGATTTCATGAGGTATACAGTCGTCCAGAATAATATTTTTTCATTAAGAGGAAAACAGTTTTCAATGTCACGCATTGTTTTATGAGTAAATTGCATAATGTAATTTGAAGGAAGTGTGCATTTTAACAACTTAAGTACTCGAGATAATGTAGGATGATTTGGGCCTCTAACGAAACTTCTGGAGAAAGCTCTGATGATCAGATAAGCTGATAAAAGTACAACATTGTATCCAGTTATCAACCAAACCTCATCAGCGAGAGGTCAAAGATCGATCCCAGGAAAAAAATTGAGTTTAAGGTACAACTGAGACCTGTTTCGAGAATCTATTGAGTCTTTGTTGATCTAAGCAGTGAATTATATATACCTGGTCACTGGGCGGGTCACAGTCAGAGTGGAGAAGGGCAGAGAGATGCAACCCTCTTCCTGAAAGACTTTTGCGAATTGAGAGGTTAATGCCCATTTCGAGCCGTTCATTTTAAAGGAAACGGCGCAAGAATTAGTAACGCTAATCATTTTATGTATCCAAGTAAAAGTTGAAATGGACGACAGCGTATCCACAGCGTTCCTAATACCCTGGGTTATAGCTAACTGTGAGCTTCAGAAAGTACCTCTTGTAGTTATCGCAATGATTCCTACAGTACTTTCCAAACAACTTTTCCGAGCTACTTCGTGAACTAGTTGGTCTAATTGCTTCCTCTGAGCAACACACTAGTTCTAGCTCTTTAATGTTTTCGTTTCATATGGTGTAATGATTTCAATGTTAGTTGTACAATGTTCGAGTTTTATTAGTAGCTTCTAGTTTGGTTAGGACTAAATTGTCTTCCTTTCCACCTCCCTGATGTTCTTACATCCATGCAGTTATGAGGAGAAATTTCCTATTTCTTCTTCTTTCCCACCGTTATCCCTACATTAAGGGGTCGGTTGCCCGATGTGCCTTCTCCTCTGCCTTCTGTCAAAGGCATCATCCTCCACCAAACCTCTTCTCTCCATATCTTCCTTTACTTTATCTCGCTATCTAATTCTCTGCCTCCCTCTCGATCTTCCTCTATCAGGTTCCTCCAAAACTCTTCACTCTCTCCTCGTCATCCATCCTCAACACATGCCCATACCATCTCAAATCATGACTTTCTTATCACCTCTGTAATTTTTACTAAGCCTGCCCTTCTTATTTCATCATTTTCCATTTTCTTAAGCAGCGATATTCCCATAATCCATCTCAGCATTCTCATCTCTGTTCTCTTGAGCTTTACTTTCTCTTTTCTTCTTAGAGCCCATTTTTTGGCTCCATTCATTAACACTGGTTTTATCAATGTGTTATATATCTTGACTTTTAGCTTGATTTACATTTTCTTATCACATACCACTCCAGATACCTTGCTCCTCATCCCCCATGCACCTGTTATCCTACGGTCAACTTCAGCCTGACATCCTCCCTCTTGGCTTAAAGTAGATCCTAAGTATTTAAACTTTTCTGCCTGTTTTATAATCGAGCCTCTTCTTTCTTGTATTACTATTCTGTCTCTATCTCCCCTACTGCTCAGCAGAACCTCTGTTTTATTCACATTCACCTTAAGCCACCCCTCTTTAAAGACTCTTGCTACTCTCAAATCCTTCTCTGTAGGTCCTCTTCATTTTCAGCAGTAATCACAAGATCATCAGAGTACAAGAACTCCCACAGCTCTTCATTCCTGATCTCCTCACTCAACACATCCATGACCAGCACAAACAAAAATGGGCTTAATGCTAACCCTTAGTGTAATCCAACATAACTTCAAAATTTTTCTGTTTCCCCATCTGCTGTTATCACTTTTGTGCTCGTTCTTTTATATATCACCTCAACCAGCCTAACCAACTTTTCTGGGACTTACTTTTCCTTAAACACCAAAACATCGCTTCTCTTGGGTTTCTATCGTATGTTTTCTCTAGGTCTATAAATGCACAATAGAGCTCCTGGTTTCCCTTTAGCCTCTTTTCCTGTTTCCTGCAGCTGTCTTACTATGAAGATGGCATCCACCGAAATTTCCTATTTCATTATCCTCAAAAGTTGCAATATCATTTCGTGGCCCATGACAGTGAAATTTCGAAATTTGACAGAACTTGAGAGAAAAAGTCCGTCTTATGTAGGATAGGACTTATATGCATAGAAGTTGTTGGATACCGAGTTTACTACGCATATGTAAACGCAGAGATTTATCGTATGATTTAAGTCATAAATATGTTTTCACTCGTTCATATGCACATCGCAAATATATTAATTCTTATATCGAAATCTTCAACGATACGATAGTATATGACCCAAATCTTATGTTAATAAGACCAAGAACACGCCTAAAATTCAAGCTTTGCTTAGAATGATCATGTTGTGCTTTTAGAATTTTGTTTTAGTTTATAATATAACCGTTCATTCCTTGGTGGTATCGTTTTCGTAATAGTTTAGATGCGCCTGAGAAATATAATAGCAGTCACTTCAAGTTAGCAACGAGGTGTCAACACAACGTGAAGTAGGTAGCCTACGTTGCAAGGTTAGAATGATAAAACAAGTTTTGTAGTTACAAGAAAATGATGCCGTAAAAATAACTATAATTTCAATAAATCTACGTTGAGTAGTCAATATAATGGACTCTGGCTAATATTTGACAAACTCTCGAGATTAAATACTCTCAAAATTAATCAAACGTTCTATGAGAAATTGCTAGTTTAACATAAAAAAAGGAATAATCGTTTTCTATAAAAGATATTAGGTAGAAAATGGTACTTCTGCTAGGGAATATGGATAACTATAACATTTATGCTATTTTATTATTATTATTTTTTTATATTCTATTTCATTCAGAATTTAACTGAATAAATGTATGGTATTCCTAATGTATAGAACATCAATGAGTTTTGTCCTCGTTTTGAGGACTCTTAACTCACGACTTGCCATTTATATCTGATGCTGAATTTGCTAATACGCTGCTACAAGCGCTGCCGCTATTGAGGCCTGCCCATACTAGGAAACATTGTTTGGAAACAGTTTGTAAAACGTTTGGAAACGTTTACAAATAATATTTCCTGTCCAAACCTCAGTTGTCGTCAGATACCTGTTGGTGCAGTAGCCTTTGCCTTTTACTTTGCAGTTTTAATGCACTCGAGGAGGGATAAAAGAAAGAAAGAAAGAAAGAAAGAAAAAAAAAGAGATGGGCGAGGAAGTTTTAAGAAAAATGAGCGTGTGTTACACCTGCGCGCATACATATGCGCATGTAAATATGCATATGCACAAACCAGTGTGTATTTGTAAATATACATATATGAAAGTACGTATGTGTTTATGTGTATTTATATCTACACATAGGCTAGTATGCACATATAGGCTATATAGTTAAACATTTGCATACATTATTCTTACGTACATATACATATACACAAAGAAACGCTAAATGTTTTCCTTTCGGAATGGGACACATATATACAGTAAAAAGTGTTTTGGAAACAGTTTTTTGCAGACTTTGTTTTCAAACAATGATTTAAAGGTCTGTCCACACTAACAATCATTGTTTGCAACCTTTTGCAAACAGTTTGCAAACACTTTACTGTATATTTAGTCGTGAAAAAATGTGTCTATGCCTTGAGCCTGATATTCGACAGAGTCGTGGGAACCTTTTCCGTACATCGCTTTATTGTGTAATTTGTATTGAAACTGCCACATTATTGATTGATTGAATGGAACCTGAACTCGAGAAAGGTCTAACTGGTTTCCCAGGTAGTGTGTATTAGGCTGAACCCGTCGACTGATCATCGATCCCCTAAGGACCCTGTGGTCGTCTATTTAGTGAACGTGAAGCCTTTAAACATAGATGGTATTTATTTTTGAGTGATTTGTAAGAATGGCCATGTGATGTTTATTTTTTGTGATAAAACTGTGAAATATTATCGCCATCTTCATTAGTCCTGTGAGTGGGATCGAAGTCTGTGCTATAGGCTAGGCCATCCTGCCAACTCCATCGGCTGAATCAGTAAAAAACCCAATTGCGAGGGTACATTTCGTAACATATTTGCTTCTCATCCAGAATGGAAAACATTTACTGTTTCTGTGTGTATATGTATATATACACATGCATAACGTAGTATGTATGTTTATATATATATTATATATATATATATATATATATATATATATATATATATATATATATATATATATATGTGTGTGTGTGTGTGTGTGTGTGTGGTGTGTGTTCATGCATATATGTATATATACATTCCAACAGGGCATCCAGTAAGACAACAGCTCACCTGATCAATTTATTGAGAGACGTTTCGTGTCCCAAGACATTGGCACATCATCAGTCTGGAATAAAATATATTTTTTTTAAACATTAAGCTAAAGTAGAAACTATATATACAAATATGAATATTTGTATATTATAATTTTTACTTTATGATATACAAATTTTTTTTAAAACATTAAGCTAAAGTAGAAACTATCATATGCAAATATGAATATTTGTATATTATAATTTTTACTTTAGCTTAATGTTTTTAAAAAAAAATATTTTATTCTAAACTGATGATGTGCCAATGTCTTGGGGCACGCAACATCTCTCAATAAATTGACCATGTGAGCTGTTGTCTTGCTGGAACCCCTGTTGGAATGTAAAGCTGTCTGCCCGCAGTCATTGTCTAATATTCAAATTACATGATAAAAGTAATGTAGGACATTCCTTAGAAGAAACGCATAACACTTAATCAGGTCAGGGGTCACTAAGGCAAGTATGCCAAAAACCACAGTCACAGGATGCGTGTGAAGGCTAGCTAAGCACAAATAGAAAACACACGAACGTCAACCTTCTTGCATGGGAACCTACTTTGGCTCTCATGAGAACTTAAATGATGAGTTGTCTTAACCTAAAAAGAGTTGTTCGTTTGTACACACGTATCTTTTGTTAGGTTTGCTAACCTATCGCTTTGTAAATCACTCTGTAAGAGATCACTTCCTTTTCTCCCTCCGTCTGTCATAGACATCCAATTCTTCTCTGCAAAACCTATCTCACGATGTAACGATTTAGAAGAATATATCTATTTTGGGCTACCTCTGTGTTTCTACGACATACCCTCAATCAACCTAAATAAGATGAGGAAAGAGTTCAGAATATATCTTCCTGCCTGTATCGAGAGAGAGAGAGAGAGAGAGAGAGAAGAGAGAGAGAGAGAGACTCTGTGCACCTCTCATAACAAAATGCTGCTCGCATCACTGAGGCCTGAGTGTATCCAGGTCCTCACATAAATGGTGGCAGCAGTGATAATGAACTAAATGTAGTAAGCGTAACCCAGGTTCAGTTGTATAACACATTGATATGTACCTAGTTGTAACTGTAGGATATCCATCTATGTGCTTTCAAAACATTACTCTAGCTCCTGCAAAGAATGGCATGTTTATCAAAGGAAAATTTTACAAATCTTCCAGCACATTAAAATCCATTTTGGACAAAAAGGAGACAGACAATCAAACAGTAACGTACATCGAAGAACCAATTACCTGTCTCATGAACCATGATATCATGCAAGCCACTTAACATAATTCTCGTAAACCCGTACTGACAACTTACAAGCAATCTCTCGGGCCAAAAGTACACACCGAGGCCTGTGTATTACACTAAAGTGTATCCAGGTCCTCACAATTGTATATATACACATGTACAATGTATATATATATTATGTGTATATATGTATCTATTTTCAATTCTGCCAGAAGCAAGTCAGCAAGGCACGCTCCTTTTTCTATAAACTTCCTCACTGATTGCTTTTTCTTTCTCTTATCCCTCCTCGAGTGCATTAAAGTAGCCAAGTAGAATACAGAGGCTACTGCACCGACAAGCATCCTGATGACAACTGAGGCCTGGACAGGAAACATTGTTTGCAAACTTTGTTTAAACAATGTTTCTAGTGTAGACAGGCCTTTAGGTCTCCTTATGTTAACCTATTTTACTTTTAAGCCCGTCCACACGGTCGAACTTTGCCCGACAGACTTTGTTCGATGTGATGTCAGAAGTGGGAAAAGTCAGAAACTTATCCGCAGTTTCTCCGCTTCTGACGTCACATCAAATAAAATCTGTCTGGCAAAGTTCGACCGTGTGGACGGGGCTTTAGGCTGATATTACTACTAGGCGCTACTTCATGGTGCTGTTACCACCAACATGAGTACTTGATTTTTATGCTACTGTTACTATACACTACTTCATTTTGCTCGATTACTTTTGCAGTTTTTACATGGCACTAGTGTATTTTCTGATACTGCTAGGCTATTGAGCAGTTGCTTCTTGTTGTAGCTTGCTACTTTCAATACCTCTGATTCGTGTTACTATTGCCACTATCATATCATATAGTTTTGGCGATTTAATTACAAGAAATACCAGAATTCTATTATGTATTACAATTTATATAAGAAATACTTTTGCTACTGCATAAGTGATCCAGATTTTAGTCTTTACTGTAGCCCTACATTTATGATTCCACTTCAGTAATATAGGGTAAAACGCCAAATAATGAATACTCTTACCCATAATATTGTAAGAAAATATAAATCTAGAAAAACAGCTCTGATGTACTTTTTTTTTTATTGCTTGCACTTCTATAGATTGATTAGACGGAAAACAAGTTAATGGATGTAATAGCAGAAAGGAAATTTATGAAAATGGTGCATGGTCAAAGACACAGAAGTTGAAGGATTATTCGAAGAGCACAGAATTTTAAGATGGGTTTGTAGTACTAGCGGGAATTTCATAAAGTTTCAGTAAGGTGGGAAGAGGAGAAAAGGTCAATGAAATGAAACGGGAGGTTATTTGAGGTGCAGTTGCAATACAGGTTTTTAATAAGGTGCAAGAGGATACGAAGGAATATCATATAAAAGAATGGGGGAGAAGGAGAGGAGGAACCTCAGTGAGAGGTAATGAAGAGAAAAGGTTCAAGAGTGAATGGTTATCTGTATAAAAGAAGAAGTCCTGGGTTGAAAGAGTGAGCATTTTGGGTACTAGTTGAATGTGGAGGATAGAAGAGAAGCAGAGCCAAATGATGTCGACTCATAAAAGGTTACAGTTAGAGAATGCTAGTGGTTTCTTTGGCTAAAAAAATAAGAATGCCAGTTAAGAGGCTGAAAATGGAAAGACGTCAGGAGTTAATGGGTTTACAAGTGAGAAAATGATGGTGAAGTGTGACTGGGGTATGTAAGGTAATGTATGGATAAAGGGAAAGTTATAAAGGGATGCATAATAGGAATAATTGTTCCTTTGTATATGGGTAAACGTTATAGATGAGACAGCGGGAATAATAGGAGTAGAAGTTTGCTTAGTATACCAGGGGAAGTGTATAGCAGGATTATGTTAAGAGAAGGTGAGACAGATGATGGAAATATTGAAAGGGGAAGTACATTGATGGTTTAGATAGGGAATAGGGTGGATCAGGCGTTAGGTGTGAAAGAGTAAGCGAGAAGTTTAAAAGTAAAGCGAAAAAGAATCCATAACATATACTAGAACTCCAAAAATTCCAAACTGAAGGATAAGTTATTCCCAAATAAAGCGAATTCAGCATTAGTGGGTTATGTATATAGTTATTTGAGAATATTAAAAGTCATGTGTGATCATTCTTACAAAACTACGACAAATAGTCATATGATGCAAACATAACACTCAGCTGTTTATGTGGAATTGAGTTGATATTGATTCTAAGCACAGAACTACCGTTGTACAGGAGTATCTGCTGCAGGGTGGAAATCAACTTTAATATCTGTTGACAGCAAAATTATAATGTCAACAAAATTAAAATCTCACTGTAATACCCAATTCATACGTAAGTTTTACATAACACTGGGTTTTGTACTATATTGCATTTCATACCGGAAAACAAACCCCAAGAGAAGGTAGTAGGAAAGAAAGTAAATAATGCCATTTAACCCGGAGCTATGTTCCATCTAGGAATGTCTGGATTTACAAAACACTATAGGCCTACACTACCCAGGTATCTGCTATAGCAGATTTCAATATTCCAAAATATGAGTTTAAAAATCAAACTCTTTACTCGATTAAAATTTCTTTGACTGACGTTTGTTGATTATCCTTTCTGAAGGGTTTTCACCAGACCATTTCATAATTCTACTGTAGCTAAAGATAGTCTCAACTCTGATCAGTCGTGAATCTTTCAGAAGCAACGAACCCCTTCTTCGGAAAGACTCGCGATAACCTTCACATCTTCAACCGACCTTAAGTAACATAGATCCTTTTAGACCCACGTTATGGACAGTCATGGGCTCCACACAGGATCAATAAACAAAATAAGAATGGCCCTTGATGAAAGACTGGCAGCAGTCGAGGCAGCAACGGACTTCAGGAAAACCTAAATTATTCACATATTTACAAAGGAATCAGGTTTGGACAAAAAATGACATTACAAAAATATATGAAACTAAACGTCACATTCAAAAACATGGATGTAGCAAAATCAAAGTTACTTTAAATGTATCATCAACGTAAATTACCAAACAGTAAAGCTTCCAATTTAAGTTAACCAATTCAAGTTAACAACACTTTAGCTACATCAAACAAAACTAAGTCAGACAGAATCAACAAAAAATGCACAAACAGCATCAAACAATAAAATATATAATGGTATAAACTAAATAAATTACACACCACATGAAATACTTAAGCAGCATAAACATAAGTCACTAGTTTAAAATAACAAGGTAACAATGTCTGGAGAATAATTGCATTTGACAGATTAACTCCGTGCAGCACAAAATCATCACACAATTTACAGAGATGTCGAGACCACAAACGTCGAAGGGGACGAACACCATGGAACACTGCCTCACGATCATCGCTAACCCTCCCATAATGGTCAATAGGAACATTGCCAAAAACATACAGACGATCGGGGCAGAGTTGAATCAACAACAAGACTGCTGTCAAACAGGAACGACACAATTTCCCCGATGGACAAGGTTCAGCCATCAACAACATCCTCAAACTACAGATGGCCGCAGGTAGCGAATACCTGCGGTTCCAAAATTCTCCAAAGCTGCTATGCTGTCGAAATCCGGACTCGCTGCTATCACAAACCAGACTAATGCTAAAGAAAATGTAAGCAGCAGAAGAAGTCACCTACCTGCAAAGAAAAATAAACACTACCGG
>NC_061101.1:44830035-44860035 GCF_015104395.2 Macrobrachium nipponense
GACCTACGGAACATCCCAGAACAAACAAGAGAATTTAACATTTTGATGGTGATTGGAGTAGTAATGAACAAAAGAGGCAATGTTAGTTGATTTTGAAAGACTGAAAAGGTGAACTGGCCACATACAGAAGATATCATCCACATATCTAAACCAAATAACTTTTTGGGGCAAAATTCTTGGTAAGAGTTTGTCTCAAAATTCCATGTAAATATTGCTAAGGACAGGAGATAAGGGACTACCCATAGCCATGCCAAACTTTTGTACAAAAAATTCCCATTAAAACAAAATTTACTATCTTTGATACATAACCTTATGAGGACTAATGAGTTTTCGCCACACTTAGGGGAATGTCATGACGTTCTAATTCCTCCTCCAAATATTCAAGTAAGTCATCTACAGAAACTTTGTAATTTCGGTTAGGGTTAATCTGTTTAGGTTTGTGACCGTGTGATATCCGATAATCCTGGATTATCTCTTTTAATTTTTACCCCTTTGACAATTAACCATCTGGTATTCTTGATCTTGTGTGTACCGAGACCTTTCTCTCCAATTGTACCTCATTAACTCCTTGACAATGTCTGAGTAAAGACGAAAGGGCTTGGATTTCTGACTATCATTTTCCCGTGGAATTCGCTTATTTATGAAGTCATGTGCATCTACTGTGATTTTTTTAGCACACACACACACACACACACACACACCACACACATATATATTATATTATATATATATATATATATATATATATATATAATATATATAATTATAATTATATATATATATATATATATATATATATATATATATATCTATATATATATATATATATATATATATATATATATATATATATATATATGAATGTCTTTTACTGCAATACAGCAGTATAATATGAAGATAAAAGGCCCATAAAACACTATTTTAACGTTGCAACCATATATTTCGAGCACTTCCTTCTGTGCTCCTGATCACTGGTAATGTAAGTCTCTGTTGGTGACCCAGGAAGGGTGGAAATTAAATTATTCACTACTGCTTTTTGGGCCCCACCAGTTAATACTACCAGCTGGCGGGACTTGTCCGGAGGTCGGATGTTCTTGGACCCCTGCTTGAGGAGCGGCCTAAGGATTAGTTCGTCAATGTCATCCGATTTCCAGTGTCCTCCTGACAGGTTCATATTGTTGGTTTGATTGATGATAGCAGATTCCAGCATCTTCCTTTTGTACGGACAGCTACTTTTGAAAACCAGCTCCGCCCAACTCCAGTTCATGTATGGCTTGTATATCTCACTATCTTTTGTGTTCTGCTAATCTTTACGAGATGGATCTACCTGTTTCCCCAACGTAAATCACATTAAAATTGCTGCACGGTATCTGTAAACTCCGGCTTCTTCTCTTCTTTCATTTAGGTATAAGTTAATGAGCGAACTCCCGAAGGATTTGGGATAATGGAAAATGAATGGAATATTCGACCTGAGGTGTTCTGTGGCTTTTTGGATGTTTCCGTCGTACGGAATTTTTATTTTATTGTTGAAGTCTATTTGTCTATTGTGAGTGGGACCTCTATAGTATATTGTATTCGCTTTATTTATAGCCTTATCGATAATGTTTGGTGGATCGTGTTGGATTCTTTATCTACATACCCATTTGAACATACTCTAAGCCCCCTTAAGAATAAGTTGCACCCGAACAAGATCTTACGGATACATCGTGGTGACTTAAGAATGAATATGTGAAACAGTGAAAGTGGGTTTCCTGTATACTGAGCGCTACAATCAAATTTTTGTTTATAATAATTACCATTGATATAGAACACGTTGTTAGTTACACAGAAGTTGATTAGTTTTGCTGTTTTGTCAATACCAAGAGGAAAATGCTCTTCAAATGGTTGTAAAACCCTCTTTATAAAGGACAACACGTCGGCGATGGGGACTTTGGTAAATAATTATTCGAAGTCAAGGCTGAGCAATTTGATGTTATTAGCTGTGATAATTAAACTGTTAAATTTTTCTATAAAATCCTCTGCATGTTTAACGTGGGAGGATGAGAATGTTCCTAGAAAGGGTGATAACAAATCTGTAATCCATTTGGATATTTTATACATGAAAGAGCCCCTGATAGATATTATGGGGCGTAGAAGAATCCCATCTTTATGTGTTTTTGTGAGGTCATAAAGATAGAGGACAGAGGGGTTGATTATCTTGAATGATTCTAGTAATTCTATGTTCTTTATTAGCCACTAAGGTTCCGACTGATTTGTTAAATTGGGCAGCATTGTTTGTAGTGGAATCTTTCGTTAATTTATCATAGGACTCCGTGTCATGAACTTTACTGATGTAAGTCTCCTTATCTAAGAACTATTTTCCCGTCTTTGTCCGATTTTGTGATTATGATATCCTCAGTTTTTCTTAAACAAACTTACGCATTTTGGAATCTTTTCGGGAGCGAATTTTTGTTATTGTTTTGCTCCAAGACATTTAACAAAATACTTTTGAAACATGCGTCTTTTTTTGTCATAATTGTTTTTTGCAAAATGTTTATCAAAAGCAACTAAGAAATTGAGGTTACTCTCGGGGCCTGGTTTTAGAGCGAATGAGATGCCAAGATTGAAGACCGTCTGTTCTTCTGCGGTGAGGTGATGGTTAGAGAAGTTCAGCACATTGTTGGGTAAGCCAAGATTATTCCATACGCTGTTCCTAATTAGCCTTTTTAATTTGTTATGCAAATTCCTGGAATGGGTTTCACTGTTTTCAATAGCACCTGATAGCACAACATAGGAAAGATATCTGTACATACCATCATTCCGGCCAAAGAGGAGAAGCGATGTGGATGACTCGCTTTTTTATTTCTTATGACATAGATGTGTGTGGCTCGTATTCTGTCTCGGAGGAATGTGCGGATGGAATCCGGAAATGGGTCTGAAGTCGCCTGAAGCCGTACATTTTAGGAGAAATTTGTTCTTGTAGGCATTCTTGTAATCAGATTTACTTTGGGGAAACCGGTAGATCCATCTCGCAAAGATTTGCAGAACACAAAAGATCAGTGTGATATGCATCAAGGAACTCAGGGATTTTCCTACATTTAGGGACAAAGGCCATACTATGAACTGGAGTGGGGACGGAGCTGGTTTTCAAAAGTAGCTGTCCGTACAAAAGGAAGATGCTGGAATCTGCTATCACCAATCAAATCAACAATATGAACCTGTCAGGAGGACACTGGAAATCGGATGAAAAGCTTCTAAAGCAGGTGACCAAGAACATCCAGCCACCGGACGAGTCGCCAGACAGGAGTTAATGAGGCCAGAAATCTCCAGGGAATAGTTTAATTTCACCCTTCCTGGTCACCACGGAGACTTACTGCCATACCTACATATGTTTTGTATACTACTCTTGTAAGACATCCTATGTCCATACATTACCAGTGATCAGGACACAGAAGGAAGTGCTCGAAATATATGGTTGCAACGTTAAAATAGTGTTTCTTGGCCG
Source organism: Macrobrachium nipponense (assembly GCF_015104395.2). NCBI lineage: Eukaryota > Metazoa > Arthropoda > Malacostraca > Decapoda > Palaemonidae > Macrobrachium > Macrobrachium nipponense. The sequence continues at coordinate 44,833,520 of NC_061101.1, forward strand.
TTTTATCTTCATATGTATATATATATATATATATATATATATATATATATATATATATATATATATATGTATATATATGTATATATATATATATATATATATATATATATATACATATATTTATATATATATATATATATATATATATATATATATATGATATATATATATATATATATATATATATATATATATATATCTATATATATCATATATATATATATATTAGGGCTTGTGCCTTGTATGATAAGGCGCCCTATGAGGTAATGTTAGACTAGCGATAATCTTACGCTAAGTCGGTTGGTATTGCACTTCCATCTTCAATGGAGTGTCTGGGGGTTTGTAGATCACTTACGAAGTCGGTATTATCTTGTTAGTTATTACGACGATGTGTTAAACTCATGGTGAGGAGGTTCTTGTAGAAAACACGAAATATAAAAATATATGTATTCTTCTGAAGTTTTACATGCTGAAGATCAGATATGATTGTACAAGTCTTCTAATAACGATAGCTTGATCGCTCTGCCAATGATGATGGCTAATCCTATTCCTCTACATGATAAAGCTTAGGTAAAGAGGTACAGGTCTTCTAATGACGATAGCTAACTCTGTTCTGCCTGTCTACCATCTCTGTTACAAGTTATGAAGGAACAGACAGTAGTTCGAACATATGAACATACATACAAATGACATAGTTTCATACGAACACACAATCAAAATGAGACACGCTACAGATCACGTAGGCGGTAGTTGTCTCAAGCAGGGAGCTTGGACTAATGTTTATAAACAATTGAATGACTACAGGTGACGGCATGTTATCTTAGCCTACTTTTATTGTATACGTCATCTTTAGCGTCTCTAGTCTGATCACATTCCTGCAAGCAATCTTTTATATATATGGACTAACATTCCATATTATTATTATGTAAACACTTACATCAGCTCGGTCAGCTACCAAAACCAACTACTGAATATTACTCAAACTTGACTTGCATTTGACTTATAGGAGTGTGATACAGACACTATGTGAATATATATATATATAATATATATAGTAAATATATATTGAATTGATTCAAGTAATAAAATATAAAACAATGATATTGGTAAATAATAGTGATCACGTGATATATAATAAGATACAGTTTTTTCACTTCATTTCATTAAGATACATATGCTACAGAAAATACTAATGTACTCTGATAATTGCACAGAATGAAGATTAACATGATAAAAAATCATATTTTAACTGATAAAAAATTTCATATATGAATTGATAACATTATTAATGTTTATGCTGATTGATTCGTTGATTTTTATGCTAAATGTTATATATCTGATTCATTAATTCATATACTAACTCATAAATAACTGCAGATATTGGTAAGATAAAAGGTAACAGATTGATTATAGGCTACCTGATTTGTTTATACATATGTATATGGATTCATATAATTATGCTTAATATATGTGCACTTTAAATAGATTCCTATTGCGTACAGCAAAGATATATTTCGATTCCGTTATTTATGATCATTTATATATAGATTCCTAGTGCGTACACGCAAAAAAATATATTTCGATTCTGTTATTTATGATCATTTATATATAGGATACATGATACTTATATATATAGGATACATGACCGAGGTTATACTACTTCACTTTAACTAACGTTCGAACAACTTTTCGACCATTACACAGTTCCAGACAACCACCTATAGCCCAATGAAACGGCCGCCTATTTCACAGGGTTAAAACAAGGGGAAATTTGCCTGGGCGGGTCCAACGTTCTATTTTTGCGCTCATACTTATTCTCTGCATCCTAAGCTACACGATTACGTTCGCGATGAATAAAAAAAACATCCCCAGCACGAGTCCTTCGCCAGCAAAGTAGAGTTGAATATCCTTCGGGTCGAAATTGTCGGAAGTATGTCCCATTCGTAGTCGATTCCGACAGCCGCCGGAGCATTCCGCATTAAAACGAGATTAACGACGAGATACGTGTCGGTCGAAGAAGTCCATGAATTCCTTTCACATTGTAGGCGGTTGTTACTTGACTGTAGTCGTCCGCTGCGACGAACGATTTTTTGAAGTTGCGGATGTGAAACTCCTCGTACTGCAGGATACTGTAACCAGGTTCCATTAATCAGCCTGCAAGTGAAATTATACTTGTCACAAGGGCAAAGTAAATTCAGACGACATCTAAATACAGGGGAGGGAAGAGAGCCATTTAGACCAGACGTAACCCACATGAATTCGCTGATATTTTGGAATTCAAAAGAATCCGCTGTACAAACTTTTTTGTATCCATGGCATTAACAATGAGTGAACCTATCCAGGTCTATGATAACTTGTAAAAATATCCATAATTATAAAAAATAAATAGATATCATTACGAATCTCAAAGAAAATTCGATATTACTGGTAGTAAGTTACTAGACAAAGAAGTGGAAAACGGAGCCATTTGTAAGATTGCCAGGCAACATAAGAGTCAAAGAGAAGATTAATCATGATTCTGTATTTCTCTATGCTAACTGAAATTAAGTTGTGATAAAATCTGATCCTATGTGCCCTAACAAAAGTTTCATATTCAATTTTCTCGCGCGCATCCTCTGAGGTTAACTTTTAAAACCATTATTAATAGGTAGGAGATGCAACGAAAAACCCACTATGTAACTAATTTCTATATAAACTTTGGGTTTTTCAAGAAAATGTAACATTTTCCCATGAATGTGATTTACCTGGATTGTAATAAGCTAATGTTGCAAGTAAATAATCCATATCCATATCGTGATACTTCTAAATGTCTATGAGGTTCAGAAAAAATTAATTCATTTTGATGTTATAGAAATTCTATTTCCTTATTTTGTTTATTAATTTTAAAATAAAATGATTGCAAGTTGCATTGCGCACACCGATAGACACCTGTACCTAACGTCTGCCTTGCCCATGAGAAGTTCGGGCTAAGCATTCCTTTCTCCAGTCAATCTCCTTTTGCAAGCAGAGACGACACACAGATGAAGCCTGTGTAAGCAGATTATTGAGGTTAAAAGGAACAAATGCTGATACGGCAATGACGACGTCACTAGGCAGGAGATTGCTCTCAGCCAGCTAAGAGTTACGTTACTTGCTGTAATAAATAAACGACTTTAGGATAAATTTTTTGTTTTTTAATACTCGACCCACATGAGAAGAATGTCTGAAAAAAAACAGTACCAAAATTGAAACAATATATTAGTTTCATGTTGGAAATCTGCATAATTGTAATTATGGTAAAAATTAAATATTCCTTATTCAAACTAATGAAAGGGTTTCCATACAAATTCTATATATATATTAGCCCTGTATAAGATTCATATAGGATTATTTCATAGATAACATTTTCACTTCTAGACTTCCTGACTTTAAAATCTCTTTTATTTTATTTTATTTTATTATTTATTTATTATTTATTATTATTATTATTATTATTTTTTTTTTTCATTGACTACGAATATAAATCACCGGGACAGACAATATGTCAGTAGGTTTTGGATATGTGTTTGAACTTTTAGCTTATTTGTCATTACTAAAGCGTTAAGTTAGAGTTCAAATCTTTACGCATATATATTTGGATATTTAATTCATCTATGGTTACGTTTTGCTTATTGATTTTATCGTGATTCCTTTTTTATTATAATTTGTAACCCTTCCGACTTCTTACAGAGTGTATTATATTGACTCCACTTGTATCCATATTTATTTTATTTTTTTATATTTATTTATTTATATATATATATATATTTGATAAATTAATGGTTGGCTTGAATATGGTGGAAAAGTGTTCTAGCGGCGTACCGTATAAGGCTACTTGCGGTATCAATTCTATAGATACAAGATATAAATGATAAAGGTATTTAAAACCGCGAGAACCGCTATAATCCAGTTCGGATCCAATATCACGAGTTGTAACTCGTAAGACATTGACACTTCCTATTTTAATTATCCGTTATTCTACCAACCGATTGACTCGGGTGATAAAATATATTATGGTTTTCTTAATGGAAAGGAATTCACACAACATGTTAAGGAGATTATTGATTTACACCACCCGAGTCAGATTATCATGTGTTGAATTCCATGTTTACTGATTTTAGCACTCATAAATATTCCTAACGCACTCAATTGCGGTGTTTGTTTTTAGTGCTATTAATTCTATATAACGTGTCAAGGACTATTAACACTAAGAAGTGTGTATTCCCTCTGTCAGACTCGTAATTCTGTTTAATAATTCTACGTATATTCTTTCAAGGATTGATTTGGCACAGGATAGGCCCTTAAACTGACAGGTGTCTTAGTGTATCCCTTGTTTTCATGACACGTGTTACAATTAGTTATGTGCTTTTTAAATCTGTAAGCATTGTAGGCCAGTAAAATAGTGATTTGGCTTCTGTGACATAGTAGGGAACCTGGATGACGGAATGCAACCAGTTTATGACGATTGGTATGAAAGAGATTATTACTACTACCTGGTCGTTAGTCATCTGCTGTGTTCTTCGGGTTTTCCTCGTCACGGACCTACATATATATTACATTTGATTACATTATTCTGATACACATACTTTAAATATACTTTTGCTTTAGGGTTTCTGCTCGAAGGGTTTATTGTTTTTGCTTAGCCGCTGACCCTGTTTCCGTTTCGAAGTGTTTATTGTTTGGTGTTTATTGTTTTGCTTATCGCTGTTGACACTTGCTTTGTTCAGTTTGTAACAGTTCTGCGCTCCGACCCAGATATTCAATGCTCGCGATCTCTTGGGTTAAGGAATTTTCTTGTTTAGATACGGTTTTAACAATAGGCACGGATGTTTCTATATCTTTTAGTCTAATTAATGGTTCTTTGCAATATGGTGCGGGATTGCGGGATAATGCGTCAGCTATGATAATTGCTTTCCCAGGTAGATATCTTATCTTGGCTCCAAAGACCTGAATGATCATTTGTCACCGAGTTCCTTTGGACTGTGATTAAAGCCTTTGAAAAACTCGGTAAAGGACTCATGTTCAGTAAGGACTTTATCAGGATAGCCATAGATTATGAACTTAAGATGTACTAGTGAGTTAAAGATACCTAGCCCTTCCTTGCCTATTACTGCATATTTACTTTCAGAGGGCTTTAGTTTACGTGAATAAAAGCTATAGGAAAGAACTGTTTATTATATACTGAAGTAGTACCCTCTTACCCCTTGGTCTGAGGCGGCTGTTGCAATAAAAAAAATTCTTTATTTAAATCAGGGATTTTTAAGTTAGGTGAGCTGCATTTTCCGCTTTTAAGATATCGAACGCCTGTTGATGCTTTTCAGACCATAATAAATCTACGCTCTTCTTCGTAAGATCTGTTAAAGGAGCTGTCATGATTGAAGAGTTACATATTTACATACGATTGTAATACCCACTACAGCGCCAAAGTGCTGTATCTCCCTTTTACGTTAATAGGTACCGGAAAGTTATGAATAGCCGACACCTTACCATGGACTACTTTAAGACCCTGACAAGACACATAAAACCTAGATAAACATGTTCGGTTTTAAAAACTCACATTTAGATATTTTACTCTGAGACTAGCTCTAGTTTATGTGAATGTACTTCTAAGGTATTAGAAAAGATTACAAGATCATCCATATAGGCATGTAGGTTATCCCCTAAAAGTCTCCAAACACTATATTGTAATTGGGGCGCAACGTAAGCCGGAGGCATACATAAAATTGATAATGTCCCCTGAGCGTGCTGAAAACGGTATATGAGGTACAATCACTTAGGTAATGGTATCAGGTAAAAGCCTTTAAGTAAGTCCAAGTTGGTGAAAAAAAAAAAATTTATTCTAACCTAACAGAGATAAGATGTCGTCGGTACATCGCACTGGAAACTATCGGGAGTCGTTTCCTTGTTTAAGCGACAGAAGTCTACGCAGATACGCCAAGTCCGATCTTTTATGACATGACGTTTGAGGGAAAAATTATATGGGCTTATTTGATTTCCTAATGGCTCCTATTACTAACATTTTTCAACTTCGTCATTTATCTCTATTTTGAAATTTCATTGAGAGTCTACACGAAGGTACGTATATAGCTTTATGTTTGTCCTTAGACCGTATTTTGTGTTAAATTACATCCGTTTTTTCCCAGAGATCACTCGCTAGTGGAGAAACTTCCTGGTATTCAGATAAAAGATAAAAAAAAATTTCTGCTGAATCACCTCTGCTTGAATGACTTTACTTTAGATAGATTAACAGAGAGATTCATCCACGACTGATTGGGCGGGATTAAAAGTTAGCAACAATAAAAAAATGCGATATTTATAACTTCCGTATCCACGATATGTATACGTTTGTGGATCACTAGATTAACTTGTTGCTGTGTCAACCGTGTCTAGGGCTTTGTTCGCGGAAAATCGTTATATTTCAGAGTGTCGGGAAGGATTAAAATTTCATTTCCCAGCAAAGTCTTTTTACACGCACTAAGACATTCGAGGGTGCATGCTTCTCGAGATTTTGCGTGCAAAGTGCGACTGCGGTTGTGGGAGAATTCTGTTGGGTCATTTGAACAATGTTACGATTATGAGACAAATGTATAGTTCCTTTATATAAGTTATTATTTGATTAACTGTCTCATTTTTGTTCAAACGGATTTTACTATGTTTGAAGGTTTATAGGATTTTCCTTTGATAAACACGCCTTATTCTGCAGGATGTAAGATAATATTTTGTATACCCCTAGATGGATCTTACAATTACACTAGATACAGATCAATGTTTTTTATAACTTTAGAGGTATCTGTAAGCGCTCGCTTATCCGGACTTCTCATTAGGGAAGTTCGAACAACAGACGGTGAGTCCGTAAATACAGGATATTACGTGTACTAAAATAATAACACAAGATATTCTAATTTTACGGCGCGTACAGTCGGGCTTAATCCACCACTACTTATAATAACTTACGTTTAAAAAAAAAAAAAAAAAAAAACGAAAACCTGCTCTGATTACTTTATACGGTCGTGTGTTTCATAGGAAAAATCATTTTTAATTCAAAAAGATATCGGTATGTATGATCCAACATCGCTTTTCCCCACTCTGCTAGAGTCGCTTATTGTGTGGAATTTGCTTTGCTTTGAAAACTTCGGCAGTTTTGACTGACCTTGACCGCTTGACTAGGTGACACAGTCACCGATTTGCTTGTTTGATTCTGAACGGGCTACTGTTTCTATTTCTTTTTGTAATAATTAGGATCCTTCTCTTTATTACCATCGGCAACGTGTGTGTGTTTTTAGCATTATGTTTGCTGGTTACGTATAAAGCAATGAATGACGAACTATTAGGAACTGAGCGCTTACTAATAAGACAAGTTATCACTACTGCATTCAATATTAACTGTTTGTACTTCATTCTTTGCTAAAATTTGAAATAGTGAGGGATCCTGGTCAGCGCATTTAGCCTGATGAAAAATTTTTACAGACATGTTATTCCTTGCAATCCAGCCATATTTTTAAAGTTAAGTTGAGTCATTGAGGTTCGATATTTTATAATAACTCAAAAAACTCAATGGCTAAACTGCGATCGGGACTTGCAAAGGAGCATTTATTGTCATGACCCGAAATAGTGTTACCTCTAATTTATCTAGATTTGTACGGGTGTTCCACTTGTTTTTGTGTGTTTTCTAATCACTACGGTGTTTAACGACCCTATCCATGCATCTGTATAAATACAGACGTCCACTGCGTAAACGCATATTCACTGTATAATATGATTTGTTACGTAAGGGATTAATAATCACCCAAAATGATAAAATTAACATAGTATATGATTATGATATTTCAGTAGAACTTCTGGAAACAGACACTCAAAGATAAAAACTCGCAGTAGCGAAATCTCAATGATGTAGATAATTTCTGTTTAAAAAATAAAAAAAATAAAAAAGTAAGATAAGAATGTCTCGTAACTTCAGCCACAGGAATAACGAAATTCGACCTGCAAAGGAAACACTCAAAGTTACTCCAAATGAATAAAAAATTGTACTTAGCTTGCTTTTGTGGGAAGTCACGGTGTTCCGATAACGACACACGGCCTTGGTCCTCCTTCTCTATTTAGCGGATGACCTGGTTTGGCTTCAGTTTTCCCCCGTGCGCGTTGATTTCGATGATTCGAGCCCTTGAAAGATCGATGCTGCAGACGCGTTCGGTTTGTTTTCTTGAGTGCCGAAACGCTCACTAACGATGTTTTCTTGAATGATTCTAATGAGAGACGAAGCTTGCGTTGTCGTAGGAAAAAAGGACACGTCGGTTTTTGTTTCTTGAAGTTATTCACTAACGATGATACTAAGTTGCTTGAAGAATCTCTTGCTTTCGTCGTCGTTAAAGAGTTCTTGTTGTTTTCTGAAGTCGCTCACTAAACGATGAAAATAAGTTGCTTGAAGAATCTGCTGCTTTCGTCGTCGTTGAAGAGTTCTTATATGATACTTCATTATTCTGATGTTTCTTCGGAGAAGTTGTAGAGTTCTTCTGGTCCACTGCCACCAATATTAGGGCTCGTGCCTTGTATGATAAGGCGCCCTATGAGGTAATGTTAGACTAGCGATAATCTTACGCTAAGTCGGTTGGTATTGCACTTCCATCTTCAATGGAGTGTCTGGGGGTTTGTAGATCACTTACGAAGTCGGTATTATCTTGTTAGTTATTACGACGATGTGTTAAACTCATGGTGAGGAGGTTCTTGTAGAAAACACGAAATATAAAAATATATGTATTCTTCTGAAGTTTTACATGCTGAAGATCAGATATGATTGTACAAGTCTTCTAATAACGATAGCTTGATCGCTTCTGCCAATGATGATGGCTAATCCTATTCCTCTACATGATAAAGCTTAGGTAAAGAGGTACAGGTCTTCTAATGACGATAGCTAACTCTGTTCTGCCTGTCTACCATCTCTGTTACAAGTTATGAAGGAACAGACAGTAGTTCGAACATATGAACATACATACAAATGACATAGTTTCATACGAACACATCAAAATGAGACACGCTACAGAATCACGTAGGCGGTAGTTTTCTCAAGCAGGGAGCTTGGACTAATGTTTATAAACAATTGAATGACTACAGGTGACGGCATGTTATCTTAGCCTACTTTTATTGTATACGTCATCTTTAGCGTCTCTAGTCTGATCACATTCCTGCAAGCAATCTTTTATATATATGGACTAACATTCCATATTATTATTATGTAAACACTTACATATATATATATATATATATATATATATATATATACATATATATATATATATATATATATATATATATATATATATATATATATATACATACTTGATTACCTGCCTGTGGGTGGATCTGCTATCTCAAACGGTTGTGTGTATGTTCGTCAGTACAGTACTGTCTCTGTGGTATTTGTAACTTTTAACATTGTATTAGTCCTTTGTAACCGGTCAGGACCTACACCCCTCATCTTATTTTTCCCCTGTGGATATGTATGATAATGAATCACACGCTAGAGTGATTATAATCATACATACACACACACAAAATATATATATCACAAACACACACACACACACACACACACCACACACATATATATATATATATATATATAGATATATATATATATATATATATATATATATATATATATATATATATATATATCTATATATCATATATATGTGTGTGTGTGTGTGTGTTATGTGTATATATACACGTGTTTGTATACACACACACACACACACACACACACATATATATATATATATATATATATATATATATATATATATATATATATATATATATATATATATATATATATATGTACACGAAAGAAGCATCTAAAAAAACTTGTCTAGAGTACAACTAGCATTTTTATTCTTTTTATCAAAGGTATTAAAAGATTGAGAGATTTTTCTTCTCTCTATACGCCGGATTGCTATCTAAGTTAAACTGTTATTTCCTTTGTAGTGTGTACCTTGTTTCCTGTACGTTTTTCTGTATTTACGTTTTTATCTTGGGTTCAGTGTTATTTTGTTTTACTTTATTATATTTGCTGTATTTTCTTTTTGAGTTCATATACTTATGGAAGACGAATGTTATTGTTTTTTTAATTATTTTAAATATTTTTGTCGTTAATTCCAGCTTGATGATGAGGTTATCAACCTTGATTGCTCGCTGAAAAAATGTACTCCAATGCTTTGGCAATATTTTATATTTACTGATTAAGGTTATCCAGTGGTCATTCGATTTCTCGGACGCACACATATTTATGAATATATGTATATATAACTGGGTATGTGGTCGTTTCTAGAAAACTTCAATTTAAGGAGGAACAGGATAGCCAGAAGACGTGGTAATATTCCAGACATTATTATTTCCTTAAAATAAAACAAGGGCACAGCCGAGCTTTCGGGAATACATTGCTTTTCCCATCATCGGGGTCAATTATCTATAAAATGATATAAAAAAAAGAGAAACAGTAAGAATTATACTGATTGACTATATCTAAAAACATTACAATATTTTAAAAAACATAACACTAAGTAAAAAAGGAACATAAAATACACAACACAAAGTAAAAAAGGAACATAAAAACTAAGTCCCAAAATTACATTTTTGGCAATTGAACTTATAAACAGCAAATAGATGGCATGGCCATGGGCTCCCCTTCAGGACCTTCTTTCGCTAATATTTTTGTGTCATTTAGAGGAACAGTTCTTCAATCAGTACCCAGATCATTTTAAACCCAGGTTTTATAGACGATATGTAGATGATACGTTTTAACATTTCACCGAGGAACGTCATGCCCAGTTATTTTTAGATTTTGTAAACTCTTTTCATTTCAATATTACTTTTACCATAGAAAAAGAATGTAATGGCCACATTTCTCCAAAGTTCCTCTATATAAGGCATCCAGGTACGTCTTGAGTTACAGTCATATTGCCAGTGCTTTTCCTCCGAGTCAAATAAACTCCTACTTCTCAAATGAACATCCCTTTGTTCCCTTTCTGCCTCGTGGCGCATGCTACCTTTTGTGATTGTCCCAGATAAACAAAGTATTTAGTGAGCATTTCATTTAAGTACTTGAGTTCCTCCCCCAGTGTGTGTTAAATAAAAGTGACTGCCCTTGTAGATGAAATATAGTGCAAAAAGTCCTTATTTTATGTTGTGTGTAATTTGGGAACTCATTTTCCAGATTCGCTGAGTCCGTGCTCTGTCTCCTTGCATGCAAGAGCTTCCTTACCGCTAGATAATATCAATTTTGGAAACCAGCATTGAATTAGATGTTGATTTTGGCCAGGTTTCCCATATTGTGAAAGATAGGAGCGATCCAGACATTATACAGCGCTCTGCCCACATGGCTATATGCCTTGCCTTTACCTCAGGCCATTCAACGTTGTCTTGTAAATAAATGTAATGTAAATTAATCAGCTGAGTATTCCTGGCGACCTTCCAGAACCAAATCAACCAAGTCAGAAGCGCTCTAGTCTCCATATTTTCCCTCTTAATATTTTTCCCTTACGTTTGGGACTACAAGGCTGCCCATACGTAATAATATATATATATATATATATATATATATATATATATATATATATATAGATATATATATATATATATATATATATATATAACTTTTGACTAGTGTATTTATGTTCTCCTTCATTAAAATTAAAAATCTGAACATTATATCCGATAGTTCTCGAATCTTCTTTCATCTTCCATTCATTCTTACTTCTATTCTTTCTTTCTCTCGGCCACTCATTCTTTCCCTTCAACAGAGCGTCCCATCCAGCCTCACATCCCAGTGCAATGTCTCTCCTCCTGTGATCTTACACTCATAAAATCCCTCGTGTTTCTGTCTCCCCGGTGTACTCTCACCTCACCTATTCAAATCCGTCTCCCATTTTTCCAGTTTTATAGACAACTTGCAGTATTTCCAAAGGCCCGAATGAAAGACATATTTTGCCATGAATGAAGTTTATAGTCCATTAAATTTTTCTATGAATATCATAAGGTTTTAATGCTTGGCTTTGTGCTATAGATTACTTTATGGTCTTTTAAATTTGCTTGCTGCGATTCGAGTTTGACGCTTACCAATAATGAGAATGTGTAAATATAGTAATGTACTTTATTGTCCGTTTAGTACCTATATGGAATCGCCCTACGAGAGAGAGAGAGAGAGAGAGAGAGAGAGAGAGAGAGAGAGAGAGAGAGAGAGAGAGAGAGAGAGAGAGAATTTACTTATTTTGAAAACTTGATTCACTTAAAGACAAACTGACAGGACACTTAATAATCTACCGAAGAATAGAACCATTTTCTATTTTTCATGAAAAAGAATGAATACAACCAAATAGGATATAAAGACTATACTGAGAGAAATCAGTCATACTGTTTGAGTAACAAATCACATAAAAAACCTTATCCCAAGCATAAAGGTAATTAAACAGAGAAACCAAGTCAAATGAAAATAAAAGTGAAAGCTCATTAATTAAATGCATTCGTACAGAGGATGGAAGCAATAAGACAAAAACTTAGATGAACAGAAAAATAAAGGCGAGAATAAAGAAGCCCAAATAAAAGCCAAATAAAGAGTTATTTCTTTCTTAAATGTGTCTCAAACATAGAAAGCAATGACAGGAACAAAGCCACGTAAGTTTCATTATTTACATTTCTGAAACGGATCTTTGCTTTGGAGGTAAGCTTAAAGAAGATAAGGCTCCTTTTTCTATACCTTTTCCGCTTGATACAATGCTTCGTTTCCTACTACTGTCATTGTTGCTTTTACTTAAACTATGGGTGCAAACAGTATTGCAAACTGGGCAAACAGTTCAGTAAATTTATGTTCTTTTCTTCAGGAAACACACACACTACATATACTATATGTATAATCATAGTTTTCAACAAAAAGAATTTGCACATACCAAATGGCTATATAAAGAAAGGTCTGAAGGGAGGAAGAAAGTTTTAAACTTTTCACTTTCTCGTTAGACCTTCCTTCATGCGGATAGAACAGCAAAGGTAGCTTTGGAAAAATTTCTCATTAATAGATTAAATCTATCCAGTAACTAGTTTGTGGTGAAGAAACCAAGACATATGATACTCGACAATTATATAAGAAAATATTAAAAAGAAGAGCGTAAATGTCAATGATATTCAGCGCTGACATCAGACCTGACCCAGAGAGAGAGAGAGAGAGAGAGATTTATGAGTCTCAGTGAAGCCTAAGAAGGCCTCGATTGATCACTGACTCAAGAGATAACAATCCACTTCTGTCCCCTCATGCAAGTGACCGGTAAACTGGCGTTGTATGTAGTCACGCAAGACACGATTATTCCAGAGAGATAATAAGTGGGACTGACCCCAGGAGTGGGTGAAGGACCCACACCTTTCAAAAAAACGAAAAAATACCACAGCTTGGCTTAGACTAAGTATGAGAATGAATAGCCAGGCGGGTTCTGCAGGCCACCAACGAGGGTAAGGTTGCTCTGAATAAGAATTTATTTCTAATGATGATCGTCGCCAACAATTCAGTAAGCTAAAGTTGCTTAAAAAACTACGATAATTTTCAGTTATTTCTATGTTTCAGCCGAACAAATTCCGTCTATTTTTTCTGTATTCAACAGTGGCATGCATAATGTATTCAGTACCTGTGCTTTAGAGCATATGCAATGGAACTTAATAATCATTTCAATCAAGTTCGCGTTCAAAAGTCAAAAACTCTTTAATGTTTAAAATTGTTCATTAAAAGAATAAACACCAAAATATCTGTTGTGACTTTTCTTGCTGAATTTTTCTTTGTAAGTTGATTATAGTTACTAAATATACACCACAGAAGCTATATCGACAACCTTAGCAAATATATTAACAAACTTCAACGCAAACACCTTTAGCCTTCAACTATCTATGACAGTTCATGCAATGATTAGTGGCAGCGTGCTGAGCTCGCAATTGAAGGCTCGTGGTTCACGTGGAGGTAGTCACCAGTTGACCCAGCTGTGATTGGTTACTTAAGGTTGCTTGGATTCAGAAAAAGGCATGGGGCTAGCAGGCTTATCCCTAAAGGACTTGCAGAGAACCAGCTATTAAGTGACCCTTAAATCTTGTAAAGTGCTCATACTAATATGATTCATTAATTGTATCTCAAAGTAGCAATAGCGTGATTGCATAGACATCTGTCAACAAACATTTCTCTTTTACACTGACATCGTGATGCATTTGAAAATGGGTTGCCCTCTCAGCTTAGTAGTGTATGTGTGTGTATATATGTATATATATATATATATATATATATATATATATATTTATGTATAATATATATATATATATATATATATATATATATTATATAGTATATATGTATATATGTATATATGTATACATATGTACATCTATGCGTGAACACACACACATAATATATATATATATATATATATATATATATATATATATATATATATATATATATATATATCGAGCTACAATGTCCTTTAATATCTAATTCGCTCTACCTCGGAATTAATATATTTTCATATATGCTTAACCGAAGGGGAATTTTTTCTCGATAATAGATTTACCTGTACTTGGGCGCGAACGCAGGTACATTATAAATCCAGGACCGTCAGTGGAAGCGGTACCACCGAACCGCGAGAGGCTTAAAGGAAAAGGTATATGTCGTCTCTCACCTCAATACCTTTCTCGCGCTGAAGTATTCGTTGTTTGGAGACAACATCAACCCGCCTCGACTCCGGTAGTTAAGTAGCGCTTTTGACAACACATAGCATTTTACATAAGTCATATCACATTACCGTGATTCATATACATATATCGAGCTACAATGTCCTTTAATATCTAATTCGCTCTACCTCGGAATTAATATATTTTCTATATGCTTAACCGAAGGGGAATTTTTTCTCGATAATAGATTTACCTGTACTTGGGCGCGAACGCAGGTACATTATAAATCCAGGACCGTCAGTGGAAGCGGTACCACCGAACCGCGAGAGGCTTAAAGGTATATGTCGTCTCTCACCTCAAATACTTTCTCGCGCTGAAGTATTCGTTGGTTTGGAGACAACATCAACCCGCCTCGACTGCGGTAGTTAAGTAGCGCTTTTGACAACACGTAGCATTTTACATAAGTCATATCACATTACCGTGATTCATATACATATCGAGCTACAATGTCCTTTAATATCTAATTCGCTCTACCTCGGAATTAATATATTTTCATATATGCTTAAACCGAAGGGGAATTTTTTTCTCGATAATAGATTTACTGTACTTGGGCGCGAACGCAGGTACATTATAAATCCAGGACCGTCAGTGGAAGCGTACCACCGAACCGCGAGAGGCTTAAAGGTATATGTCGTCTCTCACCTCAAATACTTTCTCGCGCTGAAGTATTCGTTGGTTTGGAGACAACATCAACCCGCCTCGACTGCGGTAGTTAAGTAGCGCTTTTGACAACACGTAGCATTTTACATAAGTCATATCACATTACCGTGATTCATATACATATATCGAGCTACAATGTCCTTTAATATCTAATTCGCTCTACCTCGGAATTAATATATTTTATCTATATGCTTAACCGAAGGGGAATTTTTCTTTTCGATAATAGATTTACCTGTACTTGGGCGCGAACGCAGGTACATTATAAATCCAGGACCGTCAGTGGAAGCGGTACCACCGAACCGCGAGAGGCTTAAAGGTATATGTCGTCTCTCACCTCAAATACTTTCTCGCGCTGAAGTATTCGTTGGTTTGGAGACAACATCAACCCGCCTCGACTGCGGTAGTTAAGTAGCGCTTTTGACAACACGTAGCATTTTACATAAGTCATATCACATTACCGTGATTCATATACATATATCGAGCTACAATGTCCTTTAATATCTAATTCGCTCTACCTCGGAATTAATATATTTCATATATGCTTAACCGAAGGGGAATTTTTTCTCGATAATAGATTTACCTGTACTTGGGCGCGAACGCAGGTACATTATAAATCCAGGACCGTCAGTGGAAGCGGTACCACCGAACCGCGAGAGGCTTAAAGGTATATGTCGTCTCTCACCTCAAATACTTTCTCGCGCTGAAGTATTCGTTGGTTTGGAGACAACATCAACCCGCCTCGACTGCGGTAGTTAAGTAGCGCTTTTGACAACACGTAGCATTTTACATAAGTCATATCACATTACCGTGATTCATATACATATATCGAGCTACAATGTCCTTTAATATCTAATTCGCTCTACCTCGGAATTAATATATTTTCATATATGCTTAACCGAAGGGGAATTTTTTCTCGATAATAGATTTACCTGTACTTGGGCGCGAACGCAGGTACATTATAAATCCAGGACCGTCAGTGGAAGCGGTACCACCGAACCGCGAGAGGCTTAAAGGTATATGTCGTCTCTCACCTCAAATACTTTCTCGCGCTGAAGTATTCGTTGGTTTGGAGACAACATAACACCCGCTCGAACTCCGGTAGTAAGTAGCGCCTTTTGACAACACGTAGCATTTTACATAAGTCATATCACATTACCGTGATTCATATACATATATCGAGCTACAATGTCCTTTAATATCTAATTCGCTCTACCTCGGAATTAATCTATTTTCATATATACTTAACCGAAGGGGAACTTTTTTTTCTCGATAATAGATTTACCTGTACTTGGGCGCGAACGCAGGTACATTATAAATCCAGGACCGTCAGTGGAAGCGGTACCACCGAACCGCGAGAGGCTTAAAGGTATATGTCGTCTCTCACCTCAAATACTTTCTCGCGCTGAAGTATTCGTTGGTTGGGATTGACAACATCAACGCCTCGACTCCGGTAGTTAAGTAGCGCTTTTGACAACACGTAGCATTTAACATAAGTCATATCACATTACCGTGATTCATATACATATATCGAGCTACAATGTCCTTTAATATCTAATTCGCTCTACCTCGGAATTAATATATTTTCATATATGCTTAACCGAAGGGAATTTTTTTCTCGATAATAGATTTACCTGTACTTGGCGCGAACGCAGGTAACAATTATAAATCCAGGACCGTCAGTGGAAGCGGTACCACCGAACCGCGAGGCTTAAAGGATATGTCGTCTCTCACCTCAAATACTTTCTCGCCGCTGAAGTATTCGTTGGTTTGGAGACAACATCAACCCGCCTCGACTTCGGTAGTTAAGTAGCGCTTTTGACAACATGTAGCATTTTTACATAAGTCAATATCACATTACCGTGATTCATATACATATATCGAGCTACAATGTCCTTTAATATCTAATTCGCTTCTACCTCGGAATTGGAATTAATAATTTTCATATATGCTAACGAAGGGGAATTTTTCTTTTTTCCGATAATAGATTTACCTGCTACTTTGGGCGCGAACGCAGGTACATTATAAACATCCAGGACCGACGGTTAAGCATATATGAAAGAATATATTAATTCCGAGGTAGAGCGAATTAGATATTAAACAAGGACATTGTAGCTCGATTTATGTATATGACTCACGGTAATGTATATGACTCCTTATGTAAATGCTACGTGTTGTCAAAGCGCTACTGTAACTACCGGAGTCGAGGAGGGTTTGATGTTTGTCCTCCAAACCACGAATACTTCATCGCGATAAGTATTTGAGGTGAGAGACAACATATACATTTAGCCTTCTCGCGTTTTCGGTGGTACCGCTTCCACTGACTGGTCCTGGATTTAATAATGTTACCTGCGTTTCGCGCCCAAGTAACAGGTAAATCTAATTATCCGAGAAAAAATTTCCCCTTCGGTTAAGCATATATGAAAATATATTAAAATTCCGAGGTAGGAGCGAATTAGATATTAAAGGACATTGTAGCTCGATATATGTATATGAATCACAGGAGTAATGTGGATAGTTGACTTATGTAAAAATGCTACGTGTTGTCAAAAGGGCCGCTTACTTAAACTACCGCAGTCGAGGCGGGTTGATGTTGTCTCCAAACCAACAACGCAATACTTTCAGCGCGAGAAAAGTAATTTGAGGTGAGAGACGACATATACCTTTAAGCCTCTCGCGGTTCGGTGGTACCGCTTCCAACTGACGGTCCTCCTGGATTTATAATGTACCTGCGTTCGCGCCCACAAGTACTGGTAAATCTATTTATCGACGAAAAAATTCCCCTTCGGTTAAGCATATATGAAAATATATTAATTCCGAGGTAAGCGAATTAATATTAAAGGGAATTGTAGCTCGAATTATATGTATTAAATGGAATCACGGTTAATGTGAATTGACTTCTGTAAAATGCTACGTGTTGTCAAAATCGCTTACTTAACTACCGCAAGTCGAGGCGGGTTGAATGTGTCCTCCAAACCAACAATACTTCAGCGCAGAGAAAGTATTTTGAGTGAGGGAACACATTATACCTTTAGCCCTCTCGCGGTTTCGGTGGTAAACCATAGCGCTTCCACTGACGTCCTGGATTATAATGTAACCTGCGTTCGCAAGGCCCAAGTACAGTAAATCTATTATCGAGAAAAAATTCCCCTTCGGTTAAGCATATATGAAAATATTATTAATTCCGAGGTAGAGCGCATTGATATTAAAGGACATTGTAGGCTCGGGATTATATTTATAATGAATCACGGTAATGTGATATGAACTTATGTAAAAGCCTAAACCGTGTTGTCAAAGCGCGCTACTTTACTTACCGCGGTCAAGGCGGGTTGATGTTGTCTCCAACACTAATACTTCAGCGCGAGAAAGTATTTGAGGTGAGAGACGAAATATACCTTTAAGCCTCTCGCGGTTCGGTGGTACCGCTTCCACTGACGGTCCTGGATTTATAATGTACCTGCGTTCGCCCCGCCCAAGTACAGGTTAAATCTATATCGAGAAAAAATTCCCCTTCTGGTTAAGCATATATGAAATATATTAATTACCGAGGTAGAGCGAATTAGATATTAAAGGACATTGTAGCTCGATATATGTATATGAATCACGGTAATGTGATATGACTTATGTAAAATGCTACGTGTTGTCAAAAGCGCTACTTAACTACCGCAGTCGAGGCGGGTTGTTGTGTTTGTCTCCAAACCAACGAATACTCAGCGCGAGAAAAAAAGTATTTGAGGTGAGAGACGACATATACCTTTAAGCCTCTCGCGGTTCGGTGGTACGCTTCCACTGACGGTCCTGGATTTATAATGTACCTGCGTTCGCGCCCAAGTACAGGTAAATCTATTATCGAGAAAAAATTCCCCTTCGGTAAGCATATATGAAAATATATTATTCACCGAGGTAGAGCGAATTAGATATTAAAGGACATTGTAGCTCGATATATGTATATGAATCACGGTAATGTGATATGACTTATGTAAAATGCTACGTGTTGTCAAAAGCGCTACTTAACTAAACCGCAGTCGAGGCCGGGTTGAGTTGTCTCCACCAACGAATATTTCAGCGCGAGAAAGTATTTGAGGTGAGAGACGGGACATTATCCTTTAAGCCTCTCGACGGTTCGTTGGTACCGCTTCCAAACTGAAGGTCCTGGAATTTATTAATGTTACCTTCGTTCGCGACCCAAGTACAGGTAAAATCTATTACGAGAAAAAATTCCCGTGGTTAAGCAATATGAAAATATAGGTAATTCCGAGGTAGAGCGAATTAGATATTAAAGGACCATTGTAAGCTCGATATATGTATATGAATCACGGTAAGGTAATGGCTTATGGTTAAAAATGCTACGGTGGTTGTCCAAAAGCCGCTTACTTACTACCGCATCGAGGCGGGTTGGGATGTTGTCCTCCAAACCAAACGGAATTTACTTCAAGGCGAGAAAAAGTATTTGGGGAGAGAAGACAAATACCTAAAGCCTCTCGCGGTTCGGTGGTACGCTTCCACTGACCCGGTCCTGGATTTATAATGTACCTGCGTTCGACGGCCCAAAGTAAACAGTAAAATCTATTATCGAGAAAAAATTCCCCTTCGGTTAAGCTATATGAAAATATATTAATTCCGAGGTAGAGCGAATTAGATATTAAAGGACATTGTAGCTCGATATATGTATATGAATCACGGTAATGTGATATGACTTATGTAAAATGCTACGTTGTTGTCAAAAGCGCTACTTAACTACCGCAGTCGAGGCGGGTTGATGTTGTCTCCAAACCAACGAATACTCAGCGCGAGAAAGTATTTGAGGTGAGAGACGACATATACCTTTAAGCCTCTCGCGGTTCGGTGGTACCGCTTCCACTGACGGTCCTAGGATTTTATAATGTACAATGCGTTCGCGCCCAAGTACAGGTAAATCTATTATCGAGAAAAAATTCCCCACCCTTCGGTTAAGCATATATGAAAATAATAATTAATTCCGAGGATAGAGCGAATTAGAATATTTAAAGGTTACATTGTAGCTCGATATAGTATATGAATCACGGTAATGTGATATGACTTATATATATATATATATATATATATATATATATATATATATATATATATATATATATATATATATATATATATATATATATATATATATATATATATATATATATAATATTTATATATAATATATATATTACTAAAAGGACCTCATTCAAACTGGATGACATCTAGTGGAGATATAAATACAGCTGCCCTACATGTTTGGCCATTTCATGGATACTTGATAATGAGGACTGTTTGGCCTTGAAAGCTTGTAACTTTTCTGCATAAATAACTCTGCTAGATACTTAAAGGAGTTTCTGAGTCAGCGCCACAGGAGGCACTAACCTGGGACAGCTGGGCAGTGCACCATGCAGACCTGCCCTTTTAGCATGCGGTCAATAAAGCAAAGCACGAGGTCAAGCTGAACGATTGAAAACAGAGAGCTCCCGCAAGATGGGAAATTAATCTGGGCGAAGAAATAAGAGCACCAACAAATGATGCCTCTCGTCCAGACACACTAGAAACAGTCCTAACATCTAAACTTTGAGCTCAGCTCCCTAAGAGACATTTCCCTGACCACATGGCTGACTTACAATCCAGTATATCTCCAGTGCTATTTCCCTTAACACCGAGCCCCCATCCCATAAGTAGAGCATGTATAAGGACTCATCTCTCTGACACTGTGCCAGGAATTCGAGTTCTGCTAGTTCTTCAGTTTCTTTTTCTTTTGCTATTCTATTTTCCGTGTTTCCAACACAATTCTCATAAAGACCTGACTCTATTATTATTTATGTACATAACTGAATTCAACAGTTTGATACCCAAGGATCCGTAGGCACCTTCAGTACATTTTTGAACCCTTAATTGTGCTAATTTTGTCAGTTAATCATATACATTCTCCATCAGAGACGGAGTTTTCTGGCTGTGTTTCCTTCTGCTTTGATTGTGCTTTCATTGGGTAAATATATTTGATTCTATTTTTTCCTAAGTTTGTCTAAAATTCCCCTTTTTTAGTAAAGTCCTCAGCTCATTTTCTTTTCTTCTAAGTACTACAAACCCCAGAATTTTAGCGAGATTACATCATTCACTGTGTTTTTTACCCTAACCATGGTAAACAAATTAAAATGTCAAAATTTTTCATTATGTATCTCTGAGCTCTTAGAATTTGTAGTCCTGAATTCTTAGAAGATGAGTTTAAAACTATTGATAAAATAGGAGATTCATTATGTTACCCTCGATTTTTTTGGAACTTTGTAAAAATAAAACAAAGAAGGCATTACAATCCAATAAGTATTAAAAAGAACTTAAGAATATTCTCTGCTTACCATGTTATCCTATTTCATTCCTGCTGTACCCATTTTAAAAACTATTTATATTAATTTAGTATTTAAATATAATAACATTTTGCAAAATAAACTAATCAAAAATAGCCCTTCCAATTCTAGCAATATTGTATACAGTATTCCTTACAAAGAATATAATAAGAATTATATTGGTCAAACTTCGAAAGGAATGAAAATGCGATACCCACAGCACAAATATGCCATTTCAAGAGCCTTAACATATAATGGCATTGTGGATCACTGTCCTAAGACAGGCCATGCCATTAACTGGAATAAGGCATTGGTAATCCACACAGTCAATGACCAACGGAAAAGGAATCTGTTGAAGTCCATTTTTATTGATGCCACATAATCGAGGAATGTAAATCTCCACCCTGGATTAGCTCTTGATCCTCTTTTCATGTCTTTTTTGCTTAAAGAACACTCTGCTAAGATTAACAAACTTTAATCCCGTCCTTCCTTTGTATAAATAAGTCTGTCAACCTCTCTTGGATTCAGTATGAACTTGAGTTTTTAAAAATAAACTATGAAAGTACTTGTTCAAAGTCTCAGTTTCACTCACCTTCTACTATGGATTTAAGGACACACACACACACACACACACACACACACACACACACACACACACACACATATATATATATATATATATATATATATATATATATATATACATTTTATATATATATATATATCTATATATATATATATATATATATCATATATATATATATATATATATATATATATATATTATAGATATATATATATATATGTATATATATATAAAATGAAAGGCGCCCATATAATGCCAAAGTTTAGATTATATATATTTCAGAAATCAGTTTTATATTTCAGAGATCAGCTATCTCTCTCTTTAGGAAGGTAATGAATGAGAAAACTTGCAGAAAAAGCAGTATTTATACTAAGTCACACCAGTTGACAATTTCTCTTTAATCTTATTCGCTTGTTGGAGGAAGATTTTATCTATAGTATATGAGTCCCAGGATTCCTTGGCGATGTTCATTGCCCTTCTTTCTTTCATTGAAGCTGATTCTACCATCGGCCTTTTGAACTGATAATTGCTGCAGAAATTATATGTGATAAATTCCATTTTATTCATTGATTATGGTTGTTTATGCAGTTAAAAATAGCTGAGCTCTGTTATCCATACCTAAGAGAATGTTTGTGTTGTGTTTATCTCTGGGAGAGTGATTTTCCTGTAAAGCCAATGTAAAATTGAATTCAGTTCAGGCAAGGGACTTCATATATTCTTGTGTCTCTGAGGATTGGCTTTTGTTGGACGTTAATCAGGGATTTAGCTAAGGTATTTGGGTAGGTAAAAGCAATTATAATTTTTATTTTGTTGTAAAGAGTCTCTTTGTTTTGAGGATGACGGTAGAAGATTGTGTTTGCTTTATGAATAGCTTTTTGAATTATATGGTCAGGGTACTTTAAAGATGATAGCTGCTTATGGATTGGTTCAATTTCCTTTTCCAGGAGATCCGGGGAACAAATCCTAAGGCTCTTAAAAATAAGTTTCCGGCTACGCCAGTTTGGTAGAAGTGTCAAGATACTAAAATAATGAATGTATGAAAGTGAAAATGTTGCTTTTCTGTAGATGGCAAATTTGTATTCAGTCGTGTCTCTAATTATTAAAACACCAAGAAAAGGAATTCTGTTGGCTGTTTCCCATTCAACTTTAAATTTGATGATGGGCACTAATGCATGTAGTTTTGACAGAAATTTGTTGAAATTGCCCCATCTATTATCCTAAAAACTTAGAATATCATCCACATATCTCATCTACATCATTCCCTTAGGCATTCTTGCCTTTATTATTGTAGTTTCAAAATATTTCATGTATAGATTAACTAAAACAGGACTTAAAGGGCTACCCGTACTACACCCGAATTTTTGTTTATAGAATGACTCCCAAAATGAAATGACGTTATTAGATATGCATAATTCAACTAACATTATTGTTTTATCGGCTAGTTGGAAATTATCTGAACAGGGGGCTAATTTGTCCTTCGAAAATTGTAGAACGTATTGTACTGGTGCTTTAGTGAAAAGGTAATCTACATCCAGGCTTAAAAGTTTTATGTTGTGAAGTGGCATACTTGCTTCTCTGAATTTGTGACAGAAATCTTCAGAATGTTTAATGTGACTGGGAGAAAATATACCTAAGAAAGGGTAAAGCAGGCTAGCTAACCATTAAGATTTTTATAATTGAAAGCTCCATACATGAGATAATGGGTCTGAATGGGAGATTATCTTCGTGAGCATTGGGAAGGCCAAAAAAGTAAGGTAATGTTTGGTTAATGCCTTTGAATTTCTCCAGTATTTCAATGCTCTTTTTGTCTAAAAAATTCTGTGGGACGTTTTAGAGGGGATTTTTCGTCAATTTGTCAGAAGTGGTAGTGTCGCTAAGGAGTGGGTTGATTTTGTCGAGGTAACAGTCTTTGTCCATGATGAGGATTTTGCCGTCTTTGTCGGATCTACTTATTACAACGTCTAACTTTTGTAGCGAGCGGATGGCCATCATAAATCTACGGGGGACAGGGTATTTCTTTTTAAGGTCAGCTAATGCTTTTAGTATTATTTTTCCGGTCTGGCATGAGGCTAAGCTGAGGTTAAAGATTAAGTGTTGGCTTACGGTAAAGGGGTTATTCTGTTTCCAGCTACTCTAGTACTGTTGGGCCATTGTAGCCAACGTCTGCAGGACAGGAAATGCCCATAGATACTGGCGTATACAGGATGCCTTGCTAAGGGTATGAGAGGTATGATTTGGATTTCACTAAAAGGATCCTTTCTTAGATATTCTTCGAACACCAACGATATGGAAGGCAGCCATATCTAAATTACAAAAATCTAAATAGCACAGTCATATAAATAATCGCATAATCAGCACTAAGCACCGCATAGAATAGAATGCTTCGCAAATTGCTGATGGCTGTACTATCACTTCAAAAGGTTGGGTGATCGAAGTTAAATTGATTAAAATGACATAATAATCGATCACAAGTATCATGGGAAACCATGGAAGATCAACCATAAGTCTTAAAAAAAATAAACTAACATTCTTTGCCTATGTGCAAAACGAGAACCTAACGCACTTCGTATCTCTTGAATGTCTGCGATTAAGTTAATCCCCGGACAAATAGTTCTCCTGTGTACCACGAAAACACATTTGTTCTTTAAATGGGATGGAGGCACTATCCTAAATACAGCATTCTCCTGTTCTCATTTTGTTTCATTACATGAATATGGTAATTTTTCTCGCACACACACACACACACACACACACACGCACGCACACATACAAATAAACACAGACACACACATATATTATATATATATATATATATATATATATATATATATATATATATATATATATATATATATATATTATATATATGTGTGTGTGTGTGTGTGTGTACACGATTATATAACTATGAATCATGTTTGTAGCTGTGTGTCTGTTTAAGCCTGTGTTTTCCATTATTTGAGTGCAACAACCGAGCGTTTTACATTTTAAAATTTGCTTTGAAATCCCCATGTCGCATTTACAAAACGCTTAGATAATGAGTTGACCCGAACACAAATAGCAGTTCATTTCTTTCGGAATCAACCGACAATTTTCTCTTTATTCACTGAGCGTCATTTATGTAAATTGCGTTGTAGGCGGTCGTTGGAAAAACAGCAAATAAACTTTTTTTTTCTATTCTTAAAAGAATAAAGTTTTAAAACTTGAATATACGATTTATATTTCTGGTGCAATATGCGCTACTATTCTGGAATTTTTAAAGCTTTTAACTAAAAGATCATATTTATTGGGCCACTCGCCTCTTCAGTTCGGAGAACGGCCTTCCACAGTTGAATAAATTCTTAACATAAACATATAACTTTATACAAATATATTGTACATGTGACAATTCATCAGTGGTGTAATAATTATTTTACCATGAATTATATTTTTTTAACTTGGCGCATGCACGTATTTTCGCAAAGAATTATGGGAGTTTCAAAGCATATTTGAAGATTTACAGAATAAATGTAAGATTTTATTCTGTTTATAAAACAAATATTTTACGAGTAATAACAATTTGAAGTGCAAGAAATTTAAAAAACGAAAATTGAGGGAAAAACAATGTACTTTATTTGTATATGATAATAAGCACAATGCAAATGAGAAATTACATAAACATTTCATTTACGGAAAGACAGGGGACAGGTACACCACTGATAAAGAAATAATATTCTATTTTCGTCTTGTAACTTTTACGGAACCAATTTAACGTTCTAGTTACTTCCTCTGGGAACTTTATTTCAAATTAATTCAAGAATTTTGAATGATTAAGGGATTTAATTCAAGACTTTCGTTTAGAATGATTTCATGTATAAGAGTCTCATCAAAGAGTTTTAGCAAAAATAAAATTCCAGTCGCATGGCGTCTTACGTAACAATATTTTCTACACAATGAACTTAAAAGAGAAATTAAATAGTGAGGTTGTAGTAGCAGGCAATTGCCTTAATCATTCAGGTACAATTAAATCATTCGGATGGCCACGCCAGGTTAGACGACTTTGACAATTCATGCAATTGCTCCCTCTTCTCGAATTATGCAAATCGCGTCTCTGTCACCCGGATGCGCTGAGCGGTATTAATCGGCATGTCAGTCATTTATGTAGTAGGAAGTTTATA
>NC_061101.1:44862535-44865035 GCF_015104395.2 Macrobrachium nipponense
TGCTGGATTTATTAAAAGCTATATGTGAAGAGGAAGAAATGCCAAGGGACTGGGAGGAGAGTCTAATGCTATATATATACAAGCAGAAGGGAGATGTCATGGATTGTGTAACTACAGGAGAATTAAACTAACAGAGCATGGATTGAAAGTTTTAGAGAAAATAATGGATGAGAGATTAAGAGAGATTGTAAAGATCAGGAACTAAAGAACTAAAGAACTCGGTAAATAGAAGTGCATAGAAAGAATGACCGTATCATCAGATTGAAGATATGTTATGGAGGAGAGATTCTGAAATATTATAAGCGCATATGCACCACAAGTTGGTTGCACAGAAGAAGAGAAGGGAAATTTCTGGAGAGACATGGATGGAATAATGCAAGAACTGGAAGAGCATGAGAGGGTGATAGTTGGGGCAGATTTGAATGGCCATGTCGGAAGTGAAAATGAGGCGATTGAGCGGGTGCATGGGGGCCATGGAATTGGGGAGAGAAACCAAGAAGGAGAGAGTGTAGTGGACTTTGCTGTGTCATTCGACATGGCAATAGTAAACACATTCTTTGAGAAGAAAAGGGAACACCTAATAACATATAGGAGTGGGGGAAGATTCTCCCAGATAGACTATTTCTTGTATAAAAGGATAAATCTGGTGGAGGTCAAGAACTGCAAAGTTATTCCAGGCGACCATGTAGCCCCCCAACACAGGCTGCTATGTATGGACTTGAAGTTGAAAAGGGAAAGAAAAATCAAAGCTAAAGGGATAAGGAAAATCAAATGGTACGAATTACAGAAGGAAGGGGATAAGAAGAGAGAGTTTAAGAGGAGGGTTTTGGAGGATATTGATATAGGGATTGAAGATGTTCAAGAATGGTGGGCACGAAATGCAGCAGTAATAAGAAGGCATGGAAAGGGGCTGCTAGGAGAGACATCTGGTATCATATGGGAAGAAAAGGAGAGTTGGTGGTGAGATGAAGACATTGAGAAAGTAGTAAAAGATAAGAAGGAGGCAAAGAAAAGATGGGAAGAGTCACAGTCAGTGGAAGACAGAAATAGGTACAGAGAGAAAACAAGGTGGTGAAAAAGGTGGTAGCCCAAGCTAAAGCAAAGTCGTATGATGATGTGTATAATTAGCTGGGGACAAAGGAAGGATTAAAGAAGATGATCAATCTATCAAAGGCTAGAAATAAGAGCACCAAAGATATAACACATATCAAACAAATAAAGGATCAAGAGGGTGTAGTGCTTAGAAAGGAGGAAGACATTGTGAGAGATGGAAAGAATATTTCGAACAGTTGTTAAATGAAGAAAATAATAGACTAATAAGAGAGGATGGGCAAGTGAACATTGGCATGGTAATGAGGTTTTCTAGGCAAGAGGTACTAAATGCACTGAAGAAGATGAAGAATGGGAAGGCAACCGGACCAGACATGATCCCGGTGGAGGCATGGAAAGCATTAGGAGATGAGGAGTGGATATACTGTACGATCTTATGATAAAGATCCTTGAACAGGAAAAGATACCAAATGAGTGGCGTGGGAGTATATTGATCCCAATTTTTAAAGGGAAAGGCGATGTCCAAGAGTGTGGTAATTATAGGGGCATTAAATTGATGTCCCACACTTTGAAGATACTGGAAAGGATGATAGATGCTAGACTGAGAGAAGAAGTACAAATAGGTAAAGAGCAGATGGGATTTATGAAGGGAAGGGGAACAACAGATGGTATATTTTGTCTGAGGCAAATAATGGAGAAATTCGGGGAAAGACAAAGGGACCTACATATGGTATTCATTGACCTTGAAAAGGCTTATGACCGAGTCCCGAGACAAGAGGTATGGAGGAGCCTGAGGGAGAAGATGGTGCCAGAGAAGTATGTGCGATTGATACAAGAGATGTACCGGAATGTATTTACCAGAGTGAGGAGCAGTGTTGGGGAGACAGAAGGTTTTGAGGTGAGAGTAGGATTACACCAGGGGTCGGCTCTGAGCCCATTTATCTTTAACATAGTGATGGATGTTATAATAAGAGGTAGTAAGGGAGACAGTACCATGGAACATATTGTATGCGGATGATATTGTTCTGTGTGCAGAGAGCAGGAAGATCTGGAAGTGAAATTGGAAAGATGGAGACAAGTACTGGAGGACAGAGGAATGAGAATAAGTAGATCCAAGACAGAATATATGTGTACCACCACTGAGGGGGATGATAGAGAAAGTATTCAGCTTGGTGGAGAGCAAATAAGGAGAGTTGATAAGTTTAAGTATTTGGAATCTTTTGTTAACGCTGGAGGAAGTATGGAAGAAGAAGTAAAACATCGGGTACAGGCAGGCTGGAACAACTGGAGAGCGGGCTCTGGAGTTCTTTGTGACAAAAGAGTGCCGCTTAGGTTAAAAGGAAAATTTCACAAGACGGTGGTAAGAACAGCAATGCTGTATGGTACGGAAACAGCAAGCATGAGAAAAGCAGAGCAGAAGAAGATGGATGTGGCAGAAATGAGAATGCTT
>NC_061101.1:44870035-44872535 GCF_015104395.2 Macrobrachium nipponense
ATATATATATATATCATGTAATTATATCCTATGTTAAAAGGTCTGTTTATTCCATTTTTTTCCATTATTTGAGTACAACGAGCAACTATTTTTTACTTTAAAATTCGCTTTGAAATCACTAGTCACACCTACAAAACACTCAGATAATGAATTGACTCCCAACACCAATAGCAGTTAATTTCTTTCGAAATCAACCGACAATTTTCTCTTCATTCACTGAGCGTCTTTTATGCAAATTGCGTTGGAGGCGGTCGCTGAAAAAAATAGAGAATGATAATGCTTTCTATTAAAAAAATAAAAAAGAATACTGGTACATGAACTATTTTTCCTATTCCTAAAAAAAAATTGGTAGGGGCTGAATATGATTTATATTTCTGGTGGAAAATGAGATACTATTCTGGAATTAAAAAAATTTTAACCGAAAGATAATTTTTACTACACCAATCACCTTTGTAGTTTGGAGGACGTACCACCAATGGCGTTAGTCTCCCGCCTCTCAACGAGTAATTTTTTGGGATGAGGTTGGTATCTTTATGCCCTACTCCTGTCTGGCAGTGACCTTCTACAGTTGAATGACTACTATTTATTCGCTGCTTAGGTTAGCAAACAAACAAAGAGAGGACTAGTTTCTTTTCTTTTTGATTCCTAATCGGGGTCGCTGTTTCTAATGACCCTTCCCCTTTACTCAGACTTGGGTCGCACCAAGGGATGAAGGAGACATTTATATTCAATAAAATATTGATCTATTTCATTTGTAACCTTTCTTACGATTACGATGATAGTAAGTTTATAACGAAATATAAATTTTCATCATAAGGAATCTTCAAGTTTCAGAGCATATAATAATAATAATAATAATAATAATAATAATAATAATAATAATAATAATAATAATAATAATAATGATAATAATGATAATAACGTCTTTTCTATGTATAACGCAGATAGTCTGCGAGCAAGGAACTTTATCTTTAAATGTATGAAATATTAAAAAGATATTTGAAAGTAATAAAAAAGACTGATATATGATCAAAAATAAAATTCCTTCAACACGGAGTCTTGCATAACATATCATTAATTTTCAGTAGGTTACAATGAACTCAAACGGGAAATTAATCAGAGTGGTTGTAGTAGCAGGCAATTGCCTTAATCATTCAGGCATGAGTATATCATCCGGACAGTTACACAAGGCCAGACAACTTTGGCAATGCATGCAATTGCGCCCTCATTTCGAATTATGCAAATTCGTGTCTCTGTCACCCGTACGCGCTGAGCGGTATTAATCGGCATGTCAGTCATTTATGTAGTAGCTCTCTCTCTCTCTTCTCTCTCTCTCTCTCTCTCTCTCTCTATCTCTCTATATATATATATATATATATATATATATATATATATATATATAATATATATATATATATATTATATCTGTACGTACATTTCACTTCCCGGTTCATAATTGTAAAATTATATATATATATATATATATATATATATATATATATATATATATATATATATATATATATATATATATAACTTTACATTTATGAACCGGGAAGTGAAATGTACGTACAGATATATATATATATATATATATATATATATATATATATATACATATATACTATACTATATATACTATATATATATAATATATATATATATATATATATATATATATATATATATATATATACTATATATATATATATATATATATATATATATATATATATATATATATATATATATATATATATATATATATATATATATATATATGTATGTATAGAGAGAGAGAGAGAGAGAGAGAGAGAGAGAGAGAGAGAGAGAGAGAGAGAGAGAGAGAGAGAGAGAGAAAGCTTAAAGGATTAGCATAACATGAAACGTAAGGCCCTTAGAACCAAAGAAAGTAAAAAAAAAAAATAAATAAACAGTTCCTGAGTCCTATGTCACTCGTCTCTTCCATAATATCACTTGCCACCTGACTCTTGTTCAGGAAAAGCTGAATGATCTATAGAGTCCCCATAACTGGCATGAGATACTAACAATACCATCTATTTTGTCCTATTAATTGTAGGCAGAATAGCTCGAACTCTTTCTTGGATTCTCATGGAATTTTCCCGGAAAACTGGTAGTACCGCTCTGCATAAGTGGTTTACTTCGAAATTTCGTAACTGATATGCCACCATTAAAACTCTCATGAATACTGATGAGGAATGATACCTTAGTAAATCATTAAGTTTTTTGAATAATCTAGAAAGAGGTTAATGATATTTGGAATGAAATTAGAACCAACAAAGTTAATTTTGAAACTATTTGAATTGTAATATAGATTTCTTATTGCTCTATTAATACCCAACTCAGTTTATAATAGGATCGAAACTCTTTATACTTTTATTTTTTCCTTTTGTTTTGAGTTTAAGTGCTTTGAGAAAGTATAAGTAAGGTAATTAGATATACAATGGAAAGAGGGTAACCTTATCAAAAATAATTCTCT
>NC_061101.1:44877535-44897535 GCF_015104395.2 Macrobrachium nipponense
AAAGTCGTGTCCTGCACGGCTAGTTCCAAAAACTGTTTAAATAACTCACGACTAAAGTTATGAGAAGTAGAGGCCGGCTCTATAAATAACTTAAGATAATTTCAATCGTCTCCCCCACAGGGACATTAGTAAAAACAGACTTAACTTCCAGACTGACCATAAATAATTCTGAATCTTGTATAAGAATATCCTCCTTGAATTCATGAGACTTGCTTGAAGAAAAATCATTTTCAGTGAGAGGCTCATGTAGAGGAACCAGAAATTTGGCTAGCTTATAACTCGGGGTGTTCATTAACGAAAGAATGGGCCTTAATGGAACACATTGTTTTGGGCAAACCATATAAAACCCCATACGAAGACCCTGTAGGGAATGGTTCCTGGTATTTGTTATCATCAATTATCTTTTTTGTTTTAGCAATCTTAACAACCTTACAATTTTGTCCTCTGGTTTAATGATATATAAATCTGGAACACCTTATTTTCTCAAATTTTGTATGATCGTTCAAGATTACATCCATCTTATCAATTTATGCATCATTATCCAAAATTATGTAACCCTTACCTTTGTCTGGTTTTGTAATAATATCACTGTCATCGTTGGGAAAAACTCTCTATCGCGAGAGTATATATAATGTTCTAAAGGGTCCACAATAATACAAAGTGTTGGGAATCCGTGTAAAATTGTTAAAACTACAAAAAGCTTTCGAACCCTTCCCTGGGTTCATCTTCAGTCCAAATGAACACTTAGTACATGTACTGAGGTGAATTTAAAAAAAACAAGAGTCGTTGAAGATCGTTGACACCAGTCGTTAGCTCGTTTATGGACCAGGTGATGAAGAAAGAGGGCAGTTAACTCCAACTAGGTGATTTCCTCTCCCCTATCAATCCTTCTGGCTGCAATTCTGTTGGATCTTTGCAATGGTTATTGCAATGTTGCAGGAAGTCCTTCATCCGAGGGACTCCCAACACTTTGATTATTGTGGACCCTTTAGAACATTACTGTCATCATTATCCAAGTTTTTTCAAAGTGCCAAAATCATATCTGTTGAAGAATGGAGTCAACCTAGTGTTTAGCTTATGATATGGACAATGACCTAATGAAGATAACTGAGATCTAAGATTGTCCAAATTAGCATTGAAAGGAGGGGATTTAAGATGGCGAAAGAGAGATTCTATAGGTAGAAAAAACTGTGTAGGACTACAGATGCCCTGAAAAGGAAACTCCAGAATACTAAAAAATCTTATTGATAGCAGTGATTGGACTAATTGCGCACGTCAAGATTGTTGTAAACCTATCAAGTAAACTAATAAGTGAAAATGTTGTGAGTGCGCTTGGATATGGTTTGTCTTTCTTTATAACAAGTCGACCTTCTGCTTTAATGATTGCGTTATCCCTAAGTAAATTTGTTGACATAATTTAAGGTATTGTTTACGGAGCTGCCAATGTTAAGCATGAAAGTAACTTCCCTGCCCACTATAAGAAAAGTTTGACCGATCTTAAAAAGGACAATACTATCCATATTACAAAAGCTGATAAGTCAAATACTATAGTAATTTAAGACAAAGCTGACTAATCACGTATGCAAGCCCTACTGGATGATGATGTGACTTGTAGAAAACTAAAAAAAAAATCCCCTTGATCAAGTCATAAAAAACTTTAATAGCACAGTGGAAAAAAATCCTTAAAGATAAAACAGAACTACTAGGCAAATTATCAGTCAAATTTCCTTCGCTATCTTACCAGTGTGGATTAGTTAAAACGCACAAAGAAAATAACCCTATGCGGCCTATTATCAGTACTGATGGCTCAATTTCATATAAGCTTTCGAAATATATCACTAAGATCTTGTCCCCATTACTTGGAGCCATCTCCGATTCTCATATATATAATTCTCTAGATTTAGTTGATAAATTAAACAAAGTTACTCTTTGCCCCACTGATAGACTTGTTAGTTTTGATGTATGTTCTCTTTTTACTAAAGTCTCTATAGACTCTATTTTAGAATATCTTAGTAATGAAATAACTCAGCATGAATTACCTCTACCTGTACATCACATTATTTCACTCACTAGGTTGTGCATTTGTGATTGTAAGTTTATATTCAATGGTAACTTTTATCAACCAATATTTGGCATGTAAGTGGTATAGATATGTTGATGATATTTTAGCTGTTCTGCCTGCTGGTATTGATGAAAATGATATACTCTCTAAATTAAATAGCCAGGTACCATCGATTAAGTTTACTCTAGAATTGGAAAACGACAATTGCCTCCCTTTTTTAGATGTTTTGATACATAGAGAACCATTTCAATGTAAATTCAGTATTTATAGGAAACCAACCAACAACTTAACTTATGCTCATTTCTATGCAGGCCACCATCTTAACATCAAAATATCAATTTTTTCTTCTATGTTTTTACGAGCATTGAGCATTGTCAGTCCCTAATATTTGGACCAAGAAACTGAATACATATAGCAAAATAGGGAAAGATTTGTTATCCTTCACATATATTAGATATTTGCTATAATTAAGCCCACAAAAAGTTTTACAGTGTAAGTAACACGAGAAAGAAAATTCTAAGAAGATTCTCAGGTTGCCTTATTTTAACGGATTTGAAATCATTAAATCATTGTTCAAAATCTTCAAGGTCAACCTTGTTTTTTCCTATAATAACACACTAAAAGGAATGTTAATAAAAAATGGCCCCAGGGAAAGCAACAGCATAATATATAAAATTCCATGTATGGACTGCCCCTCCTTTTATCTCGGAAAGTCGAACAAGGGCTTAGAAGTAAGATTAAAACGGCATAAATATTCTGTCAAAACTGGACAAACACCTAATGCAATATTCATTCATTTAAGTGAAAATAATCACCGGATTGGTAGTTCAGTAATTGCAAGATCAAAAGATGTCTTATCACGAAATCTTTTAGAATCTGCCATAATACAACTTACTTCCCATTGTAATTTTAATATTAGTCATGGCCTGTTTCATTTACACCCTTGTATTTGTAACATGTTTAAGAATGACCTCAAAGATATAATTACAGACTTAAATACAAATTAGTTGCCTTAATATGTTTTGTGGACAAGTTTTTGTTTACCAAAGATCTGAATGTTGTCAGCTGTCACCCTGTATAATCCTTTAATTGTCTTGTCCCTGTGTCTGAGCAGTTGGACTTAATCTTTTTCTTCTTAAATTGTACCCATGTTTATGCTTGTTTGGAAAAGTTACTCACTCTCCAGGTGTGTTGTATTCTAGGTACTAATATAACGATAATCCCTATCTGTCAGTTAGATATGACCTTTCCTGTACTCTCAATTTCTCATGTAAGTTGGTCTGCTAAGTAAAGGACGTTGAGTCGAAAGATCTTGCAGACACTCCTTTGTTTATCTTTCCCTTGTGGATTATACCTTTATATATATGTGTGTGTGTGTTTATATATATATATTTGTATGTATAATATATATATATATATACTATATATATATATATATATATATATATATATATATATATATATATATATATATATGTATATATATATATATATATATATATATATATATATATATATATATATATATATATATATATATATATATATACATATATACATACAGGGTGTCCATAAAGTTATTCCCTGATTAATAAAATTGATAACTTTAAAATTATTGTGAATATGACTGTACAACTTTCACATTCTTTTGATCAATTACTAAAGTTCCTTTTGTTTGCCTGCAGAAGCCACTGTGATCACTTTATCTGCCAGCTGAGACAAGAATAGCAGAAATGGTGTCATTGCACGAGCAAGCCCAGTTAGTGTTATGGTGCCATGAAACAATATCACCTGTTGCAGTTCAAAGCAAGTCCAGAAATGAGTATCGACGAGATCCACCAGATGTTAAAAGCATTAAAGACTTGTATAAAAAGTTCACAAAGACTGGGAGCGTTGAAGACCGTAAGAGAAGCGGTAGACCCAGTATCAGTAATGCATCAATTGTTGCTGTGTACGACGCCTTCCAGTGATTGTTTATCGGGACGTGCTGGAGCATTATGCTGCTCCTCAATTAGAAGAGGTCCAGCCAAGGGTACTGAGGTTTGGTTGTTCGTAATTTTCTGGATGCAACCTTCCCCAACTGCTGGATTGGGAAAGATGGCCAAACAGATTGGCCACCACGTTCACCAGACATTACCCATCTTGATTTTTTCTTATAGGGTTATATCAAGGATAAGTGTACAGTACACCAGTACCTAATGTTGAGACATTAAAAGCAGGAGAACTGCAGCTTTATCAACGGTAATTATGGAGATGTTGGAATATACCTGGCGTGAGATAGAATTTTGCTTAGACATACTCTGGGCAACAAAAGGGGCACATGTTGAAATTTATTAGTAATGCAAAAAAACTTTAGTCATTTTCTGTTGAAGAAAACCTTATACCTCTACCTAACAAGGGTTGTGTGTAATGAAGGTCTGAAGTTCAGGAAAGACTTTATGGACACCCTATTTATATATATATATATATATATATATATATATATATATATATATATATATATATATATATATATATATATGTATATATATATATATATTATAGTATATATATATATATATATATATATATATATATATATATTATACATATACACACACACACACACACACACATATATATATATATATAATATATATTATATATATATATAAAATATATTGTTCAGGATTTTAAGCCAGTACCAAGGAAAGTTAAGATTTCTTATAACAAGATTCATTCATTCTTGCCTCTATGCAAGTTGCCCCTTTGAACTGAAAGCCTCCGTTCTCTAGCAAACTCTCTTTGCTCCCATTGGCTCTCTTGAATTTACCCCCCACAGGGAAAATCCGGATTGGGGGTAGAGCTCAGAACCTCCTCAGACCTTGCCCTGCAGACCTCACAACACCCCTTCTGCTTCCCCTGCCTCCTCTAGGGAAATCCCAAGTATTTTTATACTTCCATAGTGCACAGGAATATCAGCAGATAAGAAGACTACCAAGCCCAGGATTTCCAGGTACTGTAAGAGTAAATTTCAGTACAGCCAGGGAATGGTTTTGCCTTTTGTCTGCATTTCATTTCCATTCTTCCAAGGTGACTTTCCCCCCTCCTTTGTTTAGCTGCTCACTCCCCCAGTTTTGGTTCAATGCTGTGACTAATCCCCTTGTGATACTAGTAAATATCCCCTAGTTAATTCAAGCATCGTAATAGTTCTTTCTGTGTAAACTCCCAGTCATTTTCATCCCCCCAAGTGATTTGTAAATTTTTAGATTGAGAGAAAGTAGTGTGTAACATCCCCCATGTGTCCCACGCCTCAGTACTCATGCTAGAATGCAATCTCTTTGCAGACAAGCACTGTGCCTGATTGTGGGAGAAATTGGGAACCCTTTGGAATAAGCCTTGCATTACAATAACCCGTTTGTGCAAAATTCTGATGTCCGTGTCTGGTTGCCAGCCACGTGTTTCTGGTGGATTGACAATCAACCACCTTATTTGTTCCTTGACCTATGTAAATTAATGTAAATATAGTGAATTTAATACTAAAATCCAGCTTTTATGTAAATTCCTCCTTTCTCAGTAACATCGGCCTTCTGCCATAGTTTTTTTTCTTTTCTTTTGTTGTGAGCTCTCGTTCCTCCATTCAAAGCCAATTTTTTAGTGTTAGATTACATTTTCCAGGAGTGAATGAGCAGTTCAGAACAATATATATATATATATATATATATATATTATATATATATATTTTTTTTTTTTTTTTATATAGTATTTATATATATATACACACACACACACACACACACACACATATATATATATATATATATACTATATATATATATATATATATATGAATTCTTACGTATTGGGCACGGTCTTGTGGTCCCAATCGTAAAGAAAAAATATTAGAGGGAAAAAATGGAAAATAGAGGGCTTCTGACTTACCTTAGATAACTATAAAAAGGATTGATTTGGTTCTGGGAGGTCGCCAGGAAACTCAACTGATTAATTTACATTACGTTTATTTACAAAAGAACATGGACTAGCCTGGGATAAAGGCGTGGCATAGAGCCATGTGGACAGATCGCTGTATAATGTCTGGATAGCTCTTATCTCTCACAATATGGAAAACTGGCCACAGTCAACTTTAATTCAATGCTGGTTTCCAAAATTGATAACAGGTATCTTGCAGTAAGGTAGCTCTTGTGTGCGAGGAGACATGACACGTGACTCAGCAAAAATCTGGAAAGGTTCCCAGATTAGACACAATCTAAAATAAGGACTTCTTGCACTATATTTCAGCTACAAGGGCAGTCACTTTTATTTAACACACTGGGGGAGGAACTCTAGTGTTTAAATGAAATATTCAATGAAGACTTTGTTTGTCTGGGACGATCACAAAAGGTGGCATGCAGCCACGAGGCAGGAAAGTAACAAAGGGATGTTCATTTGAGAATTAGGAGTTCAAATTGAAAATGTGGAAGAGGTTATTTGACTCGGAGGAAAAGAACTGGCAATATGACTGTAACTCAAGACGTACCTGGATGCCTTATGTAGCGGACCTTTTGAGAATATGGCGTCGGCTCTGTCTGAGGTTGGGGTGCCAGTTAGCCCCTTTGTTGGTTTATAGGCCGGCTGGCTTGGACGTCTGTCCTTGGTCAAGGACTGAACTGGACTGAGAGCGAATTCAGGTGCGAATCCCGGGGGTTGGGCCAGCTTCTCCCTCCTGTTGGCAGGCCATCCTGGGAACAGAACATATTGCCAGCAAAGGTTCACAGGATAAAAGATCTTAGTAGTAGGCCTAAGAAGTACCTAGCTAGCTACACGCTTCCTTTTGGGATACATCCCTAAGGCTTACAGGAGTCTTTATTCCCCCCCGCTACTAACGGAAATGACGATCTCTAGCCTGCCTTGTGTTTCCCGCCTAAAGCCAGCTGATGTTAGGGGGAAAATAGCTGCTCTTCTAGAATTAAATAAAAATGAATGATACTGTGAAGACGAGGGGATCAATAAAACGTAAATATATATATATATATATATGATATATATATATATTATATATATATATATATATATATATACATAAATATATATATATATATTATATATATATATATATATATATATATATAATATATATAACATAAATATATTATAAATATATATAATATATATATATATATATATATATATATATATATATATATATATATCATATAATATATACATATACATACATTGAGCTACAATAGTCTTTTAATATCCAATTCCTTCTACCTTGGAATAATATATGTTCATATATGTTAGCTGAAGGGGAATTTTTTAATTGATAATTTCCTCCTCTCGTGGATTCGAACCAGCGTACAGAGGAGAAATCAAAACTTCAGTGATGTTACTGACCAGGCCAACAAGTGAGGCATAAGTTGATATGATTTAGACCTTACAAATCACTGTCAAACTCAGAAGTATTTGTAATTAGAATCAATATCCACTCACCTCTACCATGTTAACTAAGTCATACGTTTCCGCACTCAGCCATATTATGAATTTTTTATCACATTGCTGTGATTCAGATACATGTATTAAGCTATAAATTTCCTTTAATATCCAATTCACTCTACCTCAGAATAATATATTTTCATATATGTTAT
The DNA here is from genome assembly GCF_015104395.2 of Macrobrachium nipponense. Classification (NCBI taxonomy): domain Eukaryota; kingdom Metazoa; phylum Arthropoda; class Malacostraca; order Decapoda; family Palaemonidae; genus Macrobrachium; species Macrobrachium nipponense. The sequence continues at coordinate 44,885,225 of NC_061101.1, forward strand.
ACCTCACTTGTTGACCTGGTCGATAATGTCACTGAATTCCTGATCTCTCCTGTGCATGCTGGTTCGAATCCACAAGAGGACAAAATTATTTTCAACTAAATAATTCCCCCACGGTTAACATATATGAAAATGTATTATTCTGAGGTAGAGCGAATTATACAGAAAAATTGTATAAGGGTGGGGTTTTAAAAGATTTCGTGAAATAAAATCTTTTGATCTGGCAATCACTGAACTGCCAGTCACAGTTTATCCTGTGAGAGTTTCCACTTAAATGAATATTGACAGAATACTTATGCTGCTTAATTCTTCCTTCTAAATCCTTGCTAGATTGACCGATATAAAATGAGGGGCAGTCCAAACATGGAATTTTATATATTATGTTCTTGCTTTCCTTAGGGTCATTTTTTATTAGCTTTCCTTTTATGTTGTTATTATAGGAAAAAACAAGGTTGACATGAACAGATTTTAACAATGATTTTATGGTTTCAAAACTGCTAGAATAAGGCAAGCTAAGAATGTTCTTAAAAGATTCTTTTTCTATGTTACTTTAGCTAAAAAACTTTTTGTTGTTTTTATTATAGTAAATATCTAATACATATAAAGGATAACTCAAGTCTGTCCCTATTTTTCTCATGTATTTAATTTCTTGATCCAAATATTAGGACTGACAATGCGCAATGCTCGTAAAAACATAAAAGAAAAAATTTATATTTTGACATTAAGATGGTGGCCTGAATGAAAATGGCAGAAGCTGATTTTCTGGTTGTTTCCTGTGAATACTGAAATTGCATTGAAATGGTTCTTTATGTATTTAAACATCTTTTTCCAGTTTTAAAGTAAGCTTAATTGATGGTTCACGGCTATTGAAATTAGAGAGTAAATCATTTATATCAATACCAGTAGGCAAAACAACTAAAATATCGTCAACATATCCTAGGGGGCCTATTATAGCACTGTTGGGTCAATATCATATAAACTTTCGAAATACATTACCAAGCTCTTGTCAATGTTACTTGGAACTATCTCCGATTAACACATAATTCTCTAGATTTAGCTGATAAATGAAACAAAATCACGTTTTGCCCCACTTATGGATTTGTTAGTTTTGATGCTTGTACTCATTTTACTACAGTCCCTATAGATTATATTTTAGAGTGTCTTAATAAAGGGCTAATCCATCATGAATTACCTGTTAGTCACATAATTTCCCTCACTAGCTTGTGCATTTGTGATTGTAAGTTTATATTCAATGGTGAATTTTATCAACAAATATTTGGTATGACAATGGGCAATTCTTTGAAAAACGCTATCTATCTAATATTATTCATATTACTTTATAGTGTTATAGATATATTGATGATATTTAGCTGTTTTGCCTGTTGGTATTGATGCAAATGATTTACCCTCTAATTTGAATAACCAGGTACCATCAAATAATTTTACCTTAGAATTAGAAAAAGATAATATGCCTACCTTTCTTAGATGTTTTAATACATAGAGAACCATTTTAATGAAAATTCAGTATTTATGGGAAACCAACCAACAACGTTTGTCCATTTTTACTCAGGCCACAATCTTTACATCAGAATGTAAATTTTTCTTTTACGTTTTTATGAGCTCTGCACAGTGTCAGTCCCTTATATTTGGATCAAGAAATCGAATACATAAAAAAAATTAGGACAGATTTGTTATACTTCACATATATCAGATATTTGCTATAATGAAGCCCACAAAAAGTTTTATAGTAAAAGTAACACGAAGAAAGAAAATTCCAAGAGCATTCTTAGCTTGACTTATTTTAGCGGTTTTGAAACCATAAAATCATTGTTAAAATCTTTCAATGTTAACCTTGCTTTTTCCTATAATAAGACACTAAAAGGAATGTTATTAAAAATGGCCCTAAGGTAAGCAGCAACATAACATATAAAATTTCATATTTGGATTGCCCCTTATTTTATATCAACTAATCTAGCAAGGATTTAGAAGTAAGAATTAAGCAGCATGAATATTCTGTAAAAAAACCGGGCAACCATCCAATGCAATATTCATTCATTTAAGTGGAAACTGTCCCAGAATAAATTGGACCGACAGTTAAGTGGTTGCTAGAACAAAAAATATCTTTTCACGAAATCTTTTAGAATCCGCCATTATACAACTTACTTCCAATTATAAGTTTAATCTTAGCTCTGGCTTGTATTGTTTGTACCCTTGTATATGCAAAATGTTTAAGAATGACCTTAAAGATAAAATCACTGACCTTAATGTAAATTAGTTACCTTATAGATATTTTCTTTGTATCTGCATGTTTACTATTTATTGAACTGTACTTTTATAACAAATTTTTGTGGTCAGTCACCTCCCTTTAAATCTTTCAATTGTATTGTCCCTGCCTCCGAGCAGTTACACTTGAACTTTTGTAAAGCCTTCTTAAATTGTACCCGTGTTTTGGGTAGGTGTACTAATTCTTCAGGTATGTTGGATTCCAGATACATTTTTTCCTTTCTAATCCCAATCTGTCATTTATACGAGCTTTCTTTGTAAACTTACTTTCATACTTATATCAGTCTGCTTAGTAAAGGACGAGAAGTCGAATGGCCTCGCTATGGTTAACTCCATTGTTTCACTTTCCTTTGTATTTGGGCTTTTTATACACACACACACACACACACATATATATATATATATATATATATATATATATATATTATAACGTAACACACACACTCACACATATATAAATATATATATATATATATATATATATATAATATTATATATATATATAGGTAGTAGTAGAGAGAGAGAGAGAGAGAGAGAGAAGAGAGAGAGAGAGAGAGAGCCACGAAACAATGAGATGCTAAGTACTTTCGTCTTATGACCAAGGCATGGTCACAGCATAAAGATATACAGAGACAAGGGCATATAGTGGGTACATAAGTCCTAAGGGAATCCAAAAAAGATTGGGAGGTCGCAACACGGTCACCGGATTAACATCGAAATCTGCCTATTGGTAATCCTCTTTATTCTGTCTTTCAAATCCTTCTGGAGCATACGTTTCATTACAGGGCCAAATGAAAATAATCCTTGTATTATGTGTATGTTTTTAATCCCAGGCCAACTGAATCATAACGGACTCCAACAAGTTCCTGGAAATAGTTTTATGACTCGTAATATTACATTGCTTGGCGTCCAATTTATTCTGTGGGGCTTTTCACTTGGATGCAAAAATGGAGTATTATTAGTATGACCTGAATATTTGTGTTGTTTTAATTTGATATTCAATTCTTTACTGGTCCCACCTAAGTAACATCAGTCACAATTCAAAATTGCTATCTTTTCGGGGACTACTTTTTGTAAGCAGGTTTATGATATTAGTTATTAGTACATGTTAATGATTTATTTGTATTAGATAATAAAAGTAAAGGTTTTTCATCTTCAAATCCTTGTCGTCATTTAAAATCAAACACACACATACATACATACACACACACACACACACACACATATACACACACACACACATATATATATATATATATATATATATATATATATATATATATATATATATATATATATATATATATATATATATATATATATATATATATAATATATATATATATATATATATATATATATATATATATATATATATATGTGTGTGTGTGTGTGTGTGTGTGCGCTCGCGCATATGTGCGTGTGTGTATTAACTGTACGGAGATGGATGGATGTTCATAATTTTGGGTAAAAAAGAAAGCCTCTCCACTTTTGAGCCAAGAGAAACTCAGAGCGAAAATATTTTCCGCGTTCAGGATGGTTCGTGAGCTCTTGCAATTACCCCGAAGAGCTTCGCAGGAAGCGAGGCCCGATCTATGACAGGTGACATGACAGACAAAGGAGTTGCCGAAGAGCGGTTTTCTAGAAGTCTCTCTTTCATCTCTCACATTTTGCTGATTACACGTCGCGCAGGAGATGACGGTGAAGCCTTCAGGAATATTAATCAGAAGGTATCGGAAACTTTTAAGAATATATAAAATGTTCTTCTACCCTGCACTCCATGGCCGAATCGGTAGCGTAGTTGACTCGGATACTGGAGGATCATAGTTCGAATCCACTTTAGGAGAAATAAGATAGTTATCGATTAGATCTGGGATATTTATTGCTTTAACTGCAAGCTGTTTTCTAACTTTTATTAGAAAAAAAACCCCCTGAAAACAGAAATATAGATGATTAAAGATAATGTTAGCCCCCTTGCCATACAAAAATAATGATGATGTCAGTTGTAATTTAGCTTAGGGTTCTATTACGAATTTCACTTATACAATCATACGTACATTTATTGAAAGTTTTGCCCCAATGGACTTAGCCGTGCGTAAGCAAATTTTCCTAATTATATCACACGTCAGGTGGAAAGCCGTTCAGATATTCTTTTATATAACGGAACAATGTTTTCCCATTGGTAGTATGATATATATATACATATATATATATATATAGTATATATATATATATATATATATATATATACATTATATTATGCTTTATATGTCACTTAAAATAGCGTGTGACAATATATTCAGCCCAAGGGCCACAGGAAAAATAAAAGGAAAAGTACCTAGCAAAGCGCTTTCGTGTTATTTTAACAGATTTTTCGAGGTACAATGCTAAAAATACAGAGAACATCTAACAAAGTAAACATAAAAACTGAAAATATTGAAAAACAAGTATTCAAAGTCCGGTTAAAACCAGTACAGCAGGTACAGAACAGTTCAACAGGTGATTAAAAAGAAACAACCCTACAAATCTCGTTAACAACAAAGGGGTCCAGTTTGTACATACCCTGGCTTACATTCATTAAGTCACTGTGATATTTGATAAAAGCAGATTCAATAATATTCCTACGAGTTATATCATTACAATATAAAAACAACTTTTTGCCCCCTCCAATGAATCATGTGATTAAAATTATTAATGTGTAAAAACAAGGCAGTTCGACATTTGTCTGTTCTCACACTATATCTGTATTTGTTTAATTCTTGGTGTCCAGTCCTCTTCCCAATGTCCGAGATAAAAACACTTGCAGTTCGGATTTTGTAATTAATTTATCTGATTATAACCTTGATGAGTCAACCTTACCTGCTTTCGGGTATGGTCTTAGTTTTTCTGTAACACCCACTACACATGACTATGTTAGTATATCTGAAGCCTTTTGTAATTTAGAAAAATTTGGTAATATATCTTATGACAATCTTAATCTTGTTAAAGGTTTTATCTATGGTGTAAATTCATTCCCCTCCTATTCAAATGTACCATTAAGATTTTTAAAAGTGTACAAAAAGCTGAAAAACAATGACGAACTTCATTTTACGAAAGCTGATAAGTCTAACGCAATGGTTATACTAAATAAGCAAGATTACAAAGATAAACTGTACTTACAGCTGAGTGATGCTAATACCTATGATCTACTGACATCAAATCCATCTGAACGTGTGCTTTGTCATTTTAATAAGAAGGTCAAAAGTATCTCAAAAAATAATAAAGATTTGATTAAACAATTTGTAACAATATCTCCAACTTTACCTTACTTGTATGGTCTTGTTAAAACACATAAACCTGGTAACCCCATTAGACCAATTATCAGTTCTGTTGGGTCATGTACTTACAAGCTTTCAAAATGGCTGGTTAAGATTCTTTCACCTTTAGTAGGAAGCATTTCGAATTCTAATATCAAACATAATGTAGATCTGATAGAAAAACTAAATAGCACAACTATTAATTTTAAGTTTAAAATGATTAGTTTTGATGTTGTATCTCTGTTTACAAAAGTACCTATAAATGACTTGCTTGAATACTTAGCTGAATTTTTAGATAATTATGATATACCCTTGTCCACTCATAATATTTTAGAACTGGTTAAACTCTGCATTTGTGATTCTGTTTTTACTTTTGATGACAAATTCTATACACAAAAGTTTGGTATGGCAATGGGAAATCCTCTTTCGCCTGTTTTAAGTAATTTATATATGGAGTTTTTGAAACAAGATTTTTACCTAATATTTTGCCTTATGGTGTTCTGTGGTTTAGATATGTTGATGATATTTTTTGCATATGGCCTCTAACCGAAAATGTAAATGCATTTCTCTTTAAACTGAACAATTTGGTACCTTCCATTAATTTTACTTGTGAAGAAGAACGTGATGGTTGTCTTTCATTTTTGGATGTAAATGTTCACCGTACTCTAAATGGCTTCAAATACTCAGTGTATAGAAAAACCTACAAACGTAAATTCATACATTCACTATTATTCTAACCATAGCAATCAAGTTAAGAAGGCTACTTTTTCTTCCATGTTTTTAAGAGCCTTACGTATCTGCAGCCCGGAATTTCTTCAGGAAGTGTTTGAAAATATTTTCAACATATCGGAAAAATTAAAATACCCTAAATATTTTATTGAATGTGCTTTACAAAAAGCACAAAAAACTTTTTATTCTATAACTCCGAGAATGACTTTTAATAACGATAATGTGCTTGTTTTACCTTACGGAAGGTTCCAAGTTTTGGCAAGGATTTTAATATTAATGTTGTTTTAAATTTTCAAATACACTGAAAAACATACTAATAAGGAATTCTCCCAAAGTTACTCAGGGCTGCATTTACGGGGTTCCTTGCATGAACTGCAAGTGTTTTTATCTCGGACAATCTGGGAAGGGACTGGACACCAGAATTAAACAACACAGATATAGTGTGAGAAACAGGATAAATGTCGGATGCTTTGGTTTTTCACACATTAAAAGAATTTAATCACATGATTCATTGGGAGGGGGCAAAAAGTTGTTATTTTATATTGTAATAAAGTATAACTCGTAGGAATATTATTGAATCTGCTTTTATCAAATATCACAGTGACTTAATGAATGTAAGCCAGGGTATGTACAAACTGGACCCCTTTGTTGTTAACGAGATTTGTAGGGTTGTTTCTTTTTAATCACCTGTTGAACTGTTCTGTACCTGCTGTACTGGTTTTAACCGGACTTTGAATACTTGTTTTTCAATATTTTCAGTTTTTATGTTTACTTTGTTAGATGTTCTCTGTATTTTTAGCATTGTACCTCGAAAATGTGTTGAAATAACACGAAAGCGCTTGGTACTCCTTCTTTTATTTTTTCCTGTGGCCTTGGCTGAATATATATATATATATATATATATATATATATATATATATATATATATATATATATATATATATATATATATATATAACAAAAATGAACACACGTCACACACACACACACACACACATATATATATATAATATAGAATAACTTGATCACTAAGTATATAAAACGTGATGCTATGTATAAATAAAGGTTTTTTTGCCACGAAGGAAAAAAATGAAAAAGCGAGATAGCCGAGTACTTTCGGTCCTATTCGGGTCCGAAAGTACTCGGTTATCTCGCTTTTTCATTTTTTTCCTTCGTGGCAAAAAAACCTTTATTTTATATTTATATATATATATATAATATATATATATATATATATATATATATATATATATATATATATATATATGTGTGTGTGTGTGTGTGTGTGTGTGTGTTCTTACAAATATCGGCTAGAAACGGAAATACTCTACCTGAGTTGCGGCTGCATCCAACGTGTGGTTAATATTCGCAAAACAGGAGGAGATGATGTAAAAGTTAGCTAAACTGCGGCGTTTACGAGAAAATGAATGTCGACATTATTTAACTATAATTAAATTAGACCATATGAATAACATAAAGGAGCTCTAGGTAAGCACAGACTTCGTGGCCCTTGGCACTTTCTGACGTCAAATGACAATACAATGGTGCCACTGACTAAAATAATGCTCTAAGTAATCTCTTAAAAGAAAATTTGAGACCGACATAAAATAAACTCTTGTTAATTATATCTTGGGGTCTTTTCAATCTTCGAGGCTTGATGAGAAGCTGAAGGCAGAGAGCTGTGTCATTCAAGGTACAACTGGATTTATCTTGTAGAAAATTCAACACAGTTGATATTAATACAATTTCAAGGCCTTGAAGGGTGTTTACAGGCAAGGGATGAGCAGTGAGAAATACAGTATAAGACTATATGCCGATAAGTTCCAACACTTTACTTACCTGGATTCCTGAGATACCTGTCTAGAATGTATATTCTCGGAGACAACTGACTTGGCTTGACTATTGGCAATGCAACGGTGGAACTATTAGTCCAGCGGCTTAATTACAATTTTGGGTTGGATTGTGCATTTTTCGCTACAAGCATGAAATTTTGCACAAATGTGGCTTATGATAACTTAAAAAGATATAGATATGGAGACATTTGAAAAAATCTGGGTGTAGACCATTTTTTCGGCCAATTTTCAAAATGGTCACCATAATTGCTACCTTTGTCTATTTTTGCTTGTAAGATGGTTGAAATAGCAAATTTGGTGTCGTAAAATATGTTTTTGGGGTCAAAGAATTCATTAAAGCACATGAAAACACTCTAGGCTTTATAGTTTTAATAATAACCAGCCAAGTGTATGTCTCTTTTACACGAAAATCAAGATTTCTCGGCAGAGTTTCTGCTACGGAATGTGATACAGCTAACTGAAAAGAAGGACAAACACACCTTATCATGAATAATTTAGGCAGGTGAAATTCCTTTTTCAACAATTCGCATACACCATTATTTAAACCAGTATTAACACTTGCATTGTCAACCCCAACGCCAAGTAGTTTCTTTGTATTAAGATCAACATCTTCGAGAAGTTTCTTGATAGCACATACAATGCTCGCTGCTGTTTCAGATTCAATTTCAACAAGACCTAAGTGTGTTGATATTATTTTCTGCAAATTTTGGCTGAAATACCTAATAACAACTCCAAGTAACTTGACAACACTTATGTCTGTTGATTCACCAATTATTAAACTATATTTAGTTAGCATCACCAACATCTTCTCGCAAGCACTGGTTAAAATGAGGTCCTAACACATTCATTAGCATTTCTTTACACTTCGTTCTGCGCATTTTTACATGTTGTGCTTGTTTACTGTCACGGAAAGCCTTCCTGCTAACTTCAACAACACGGTCGGTAATTCAAAATGCCAAATAAAGCTAATTGTCCTTCAGCCTCGTTAGTTGCGTATTTCAAGGAATGGTCAATATTTGCGAATTTTATTTTTGACAGTTGTGCACTTGAAAACGGTTGAGCTGCTCTTACATGTTTAGTAGTGCGAGCATGGCTACGTAAGTCACTCAGTTTGGCAGCCATTTCAGTTTTTAAAAAATGCAATATGCCCTTCTCTTACTTTTTTTCCACTGGCTTTAACCAATCCTTCAACAAAGGAAAATTTTCCCAGCTTTTCCTGTAAGATTGAGGGTAATTTGGACCCATTTGGCAACGCTGCTCCCTGGCCCGAGCTAGGGTCGGCATCTTCGCGGGCAATTTTGAATGGTTCTTTGATGTCCGCTGGACCTCAAAAACCGGACAAATCTTGTTCCTTTGCATGGATAGTATAGCTCCAGTTGACTCTGCTCACGGCAATTAAGCAAAACAGTATACCCGTCCTGAGGCCCTACAGTCGTTCATACATTATCGCCATTGACAGGTAATTATAATGCGTGTGTAGTAATTCCTGAATTCATATTTTGGGAAATTCTTTAAGTTTTTATTTAATGGAACCTCTCAGCTATGTGCATTTAAAGTGATTTTTTTTCAGTTGTCAGTGTTCCCTCTAAGCTTTCGTTTAAATTGTCCTTATACATAACCTAAAGGCCCAGCTTTTAAAGCTAGTAGATGAATTCAAAAGAAAGGTAGATAAGGTAATTAAAACGTTCTCAAGTCGATTCATTCCATCTTTGAAAAAGCAGAGAGTGTCTGCTCGGATGGACTAATAAGTCTTTGATTCACATCAATCCATGTAATTCTTCTCGCATCGGAATAATGTTATAATAATCAACCTTGGTAAAGGGATAGTGAACTAACGGATTTGTTAACTATACCCTTTAGTAATTCTTAGCATAATTCCAAAAACAATGCTAAACTTGGTAAAAAAAATTAGGGGGAACAATGTTGGTTAATTTTGTGTTTATAGGGTGTAAGTTAATGCTTTTTGTATCCCTGAATAAGTGTTGATTTTCGTTTCTTTTTATTACAGTTGCGGTTACTGGTTCTTGATTATTACTGATTATAAGTTGTGCAAATTACCACGATGGGAAAATGGAAAAACTCTCATAATGATGGGAGGATTTATAAGAAGGTGTGGGAAGAAAAATATAAGTGGCTAACTTATATGGACAATGCTTGTTATTGTAAGTGGTGTAAGTGTTCTCTATCAAACATGAGGAAATCGGCATTTGAACTACACGAAAAAAAATATCCGTGGATTCTTTCGACAGTTCTCGGAAGATTACAGATACTTTCAAGAAGAAATTTTCAGACCTTCCAAAGGAATTAAAAGAATTTGAAATTAAGTACAGTGTGTCAACAGCTTGCCACTGCAGTGTGTGGTCAGTAAATCATCAAACCGAACTAATTGCAAAATATGGGAAAGGAAGTGTACATAAGACAAAATGCATGTGCTTGATAAAGAATGTTGTATGTGTCATTATTTGAAGAACTGCTTGATGATGTTCGTGGTGCTAAATATGCACTACTGATAGATGAATCCACAGACATCATTGTTACCAAGCATTTATGCCTCTGTATTAAGTACTTCTCCAAGGAAGAGCAAACAGTTCTCACTGGTTTTCTAATAATACCTGTTGTCTCAACGACGGGTCAGAGTTTATATGATGCAATTAATGATTTTCTCAAGTCAAACAACATTGATATAAACGACTGCATTGGTTTGGGGACTGATGGTGCTAACAATGTAGCTGGTGAAAATAATTCTGTTTTTTCAAAATTCAGAGATATCAAGCCACATATAAAAATCATAAAATGTACTCGTTATAGTCTAGCATTGTGAGCAGAAAAGGCTTTCAACACTTTGCCTTCCAATTTAATCTATATGATATCTGGAATACCAAACTGGTTTAGTGTAAGTTCTTTACGTAGAGAAGATTATAAGAACATTTTTGCAGCTATGAACAATGGCAACAGGAATCATGATAAGTTTGTCTCCCCAAGTAAAACTCGCTGGCTTATGAGGGGAAAGTGTATTTATCTAACACAGTGGGAAGACCTGAAGGCATACTTTCTCTCAATTGTAGACAATAACTATAATGCCAAAATATTAAAAGAAATGTTTCTTGATGAAAGTAATAAAATTTACCTAACTTTTGCTTGCCCAATTATCCAAAATTTTGAAACACTCAAAGCTGCTATCCAAGCCTTAAATCCTGATCCCACCAAATTACTTTCAGAACTGGAAGAGCTACGAAACATTTTACTCCAAAAAGTGTACATAGACTTCCGACAGAGGCAGTTGCCCTGGTCATTCAGTGATGAAAAATTTGCGGATAAGTTTGAGTACGACATGAAGTGTAGCTCTCTAACTGCTGAGAAGAAAGTAGCAATTAAGCAGCACTGTCTTAATTTTTTTGCATGAGGCCATAAGCCAAATTGATAAACGACTTGATGCAACAACAAATATTTAAGTCCAGAGAAATGCCTCAGTCAAATGAAACCAAAATTTCATGATCTTCCCTTAAGAAATTTAGGAAGAGAGCAGAGTTTTGATGTCTACAAAGTTGAAAACCAGTATGAAAAAATTTCATTGAAAAACTGGAAAGAAGAATCCCCCCAGTCCGAAACACCTACTGACCGTATAAAATTTTGGACGAAGGTATTGTACCATGAAAATACAATTGGAGAGAAATGTTATAAAGAATTAGCAATTATTGCACTGCACTCATACTGTATCCCTTTCAGCACATCGTTTGTTGAACCGGTGTTTTCCTATAAAACCAGTATTAAAACTAAGGCAAGAAACAGGTTAAACACAAGTTCTCTTGAGGCCATTCTTAGGATTAGAACGCATCTGCACCATAAAGAAACTTGCTGCCGAAGCTTCGAAGTAACCAACAAAATGCTGTCTCGTTTCACTAGCCAAATGTACAAGAGGAAAGAAACAGCATTCGGCAAAATTGGAGAAGCTAGCACATCTACAGTGGTTGATGGCGAAGAAGAATGTGCATCTGATTCGTTTGAGGAAATTTTATCAATTAAGTATTAATATTAAAACTGGTAATTAATTGTGATCGTATTTTTAATCATATCCTCATAATCTACAGACGAGTTTAATACCATCACTGTGCTAGTAATTATCATCAGCATACTACAATTTTGATTTTTCTTA
>NC_061101.1:44910035-44922535 GCF_015104395.2 Macrobrachium nipponense
TAAAAGCACATTAAACGAGTTCTCTGAGGTTAATACTTCGGTGCAACAAAAATTTCAAGTAAAGCTGCAAGCAGAAGATTTCAATCAATTTTACCTTATTTTATTTTCAGGAATTCTTGAAAAAAAAAAAAAAAGATAAAAGAGGCTTTGCGAATGCCATTTGATAAGTAAAGCAACAGTCTATATAGTATTCTCAGGGAGGATGTAACCAAAACCCATATTTCTCACACATAATCCAAAACGGAGCCGCTGCAACTGTTGAGGAGGACTTTGGAAACTTTCGAGTTCCTTCTCCGCAAACGTCGGCTCTGAAATTATGCAAACGAAGCTGAAAATGGCTGAGGAGGAGGAGGAGGAGGAGGAGGAGGTTCGTCTCCTGGGCTAAACTGGAGAACTTCTACCGGACTTCCTTCTCGCGCCGTTTGGGAATGACGACGCTCAGCGTTCGTTCGTAACTTTTTAGAATCTCATTATAAAGTGGATTCTGGCTGTGTTTGTTTCAAAGGCTGCTTTGTTTCCCTGATTCTTACGTCACTAGTTCTAATTTTTCTAGGGTGAGACGGCAACTGATTACTGCACAGAAATACTAAGAGGTTTTGAAATACAAGGTAGATTTTGGAATGTTTGGATGAAGATTTGTGTTCAATTTGCGACGTTTAAAATAATTTGAATATGTCCACCGTTTTTTTGGTTAAATTTTTCTTCTCAGTTATCTAAGAGTGAAATAAGAAGGGAAAGATGAACTTTCGAACACTTTTAATTTAGCTCGTTTAAGTCATTTTCCTTTTTGGATTTAATGACCATTCAATGAATAAACATGAGTAGCAGATTTTGATATAAGAAAGATATGAGCGTATGCTTGTTTAAAACACTTTTAATCATCAGAGAGAGAGAGAGAGAGAGAGAGAGAGAGAGAGAGAGAGAGAGAGAGAGAGAGAGAGAATTTCCAAATTACTAAAATATCTTTTACTTATATATCTTAACATTTTCAGCTAGGAGAACCAGATAGTATTTTTCTCACCAAACTCCCTTTCCTATATTACCTGCCTTCACTTTTACTATTCATCTTACAATTAATATTGTAATCACTACAAGTACAGAATTTATCGTTTAATGTCCATCCTAAAAAAAATATCGTAGTTATCGTACATCGGCAACCACTCGTGTTGAAGCAGTGGTCTTGACTCTAGAGCGCTTCAGAGCCAGTCTGCCTGTTTCAGTGAACTTGGCGGGGCTCTAAGAGAGATTAATTTTAACTCTCTTGCATTCCAGCTTGCATGCATTTAGAAATCCTATGTAGCAGATACTAAAGGCCTGGTGTATCTTATGCTGCATTGAGTTCCAAAATATATTTTGATGTTTTGTACTAAATATATAATGAAGAAGGCTTTCTGAGATGCATCATATGAAAATAACCAAGAAAAATACTCATATTAATGTCTTGTACTCACAAAGTAAGAATAGCAAGTGCTCTACAACTCCCAAAATAAAAATGTTAAACATAGAAATCTTTATTCTAAACAATAATGTGTTAAGAAAATTTGAAGTTTGATATCTTATCTTGACAGAATATAAGAAACTATTGGTTACAAAGACATTTTCAATCTTAAAAATTTATAACGTTTTACGCAAACTTGTCAATATTTTTACCGTAATATCTAGTCATAAAATCAATTCGTGAGAGAAAGAGAGAGAGAGAGAGAGAGAGAGAGAGAGAGAGAGAGAGAGAGATGATATGGTACGAAACAAATTTTAGTTTAAGTGGTAGATGTCAAGTATCGTTTTCAGCATCAGTCACAGGATAGATGGTAGTAGGGTTTAATGGTTGTCACTCTTCCTTTTAGCAAGAAATATTCAGCCACTGTGCATATACAGAATATTCACTTCGTGAATAGCACGTAAAAAAAAAAAAAAAAAAGAAAAAGAAAAAAGAAAGAATAATTTTGGTAAAAGTTAACATTTTTGTTGCTGAAAATGAAAAGGTTTACTTGAGTGGTCACCATTCGAGAATATGTACGATCTATTTCCATGCACGAAATTGAACAGTAAAAAAAAAAAAAAAAAAAAAAAAAAAAAAAAAAAAAAAAACTGACGTTTTTTCTGTCACCTACACACAAAGCTATACCTCCTCTGACTTGAACCGCCTCACGTATTAATTGTTCACAGATAGATTTTCTTTCATGTACTTCGAGTGTGTTAGGAGGCGGGGTGGGGGGCTTTGGTGTGGTACCGTCAGTACACCTCACTTACTATAGGTTTCAGAGACAGTGCAAGCACGTTTTTTGGCAATAACTCTGTAACGAACACTCGTATCAGAACGGGATTTTGCTATAGTGTATTACACCCAGTTCCGTAATTTATAAGGGTATCGTGAATCACTAATCGTAAAGAATAACGACACTTGTCCTTGTACCAAAAGACAAAAACTCCATTAGCCAGAAATGGATACGAACACCAGTAAAAAGCTCCACCTACCCTCTCCCCCCACCTCCACCGCCACCCCTGTCCTGCTTCCTTCCCTTACCTTCCCTTCTCTCTCTCTCTGAAAGTTGCTTCAGTTTTAACCTATTTTGTATGATTTTTCTATCTATCTATCTATCTATCTATCTATCTATCTATCTATCTATCTAATAATATATATTGTACATATCTAACGATCCAGTCGGTTGTTAGCTGCCAGTTGACTGATTTATTTATGAATTGATCCGCTCATCTCTCTCTCTGAAAGTTACTTCAGTTTAAACATATTTTGTAAGATTTTGTTTTTATCTATCTATCTAATAATAGTTTACATTGGTGGATATATCTAACGATTCACTCGGTTGTTGCCTGCCTATTGCCTATTGACTGATAAATTTATACACTGATCCGCTCATTCTCTCTCTCTCTCTCTCTCTCTCTCTCTCTCTCTCTCTCTCTCTCTCTGTGGTAGTGGTGCCTACTGTAAATGGTTATTAGAGTGAGAGATATCTGAATGTATGGTGGAGCAGTAAAACGATAGACACGATGATTTATGGTAAAGCGACTGTTATACTTGTGGTTGGTTACCTTCTTCGTAATCCTCATGTGGACTCAAGGTATAAGCAATATAGTACTTGTATTACGGAGGTGAAGAAGAGATGGCCACCACGGAACTTGACTGTCGGCACGGTTGCAAAAATTCGTTTGTCACGCAACTTTTCAGCTTTTTTAGCCATGAAAAAGTCGCCAATTGCCTTCAGATTGGTTTGAATAGGTAACTGGTTATAGTTACTTTGTGTTACAAATAAAAATTGAGCCTTTCTACCGGACATTCATTAGAGTCAAACCCTTGATTATACTGATGCACATATAACAGTCGCTTTACCATAAATTATAGTGTCTATCGTTTTACTGCTCCACCATACATTCACATATCTTTCACTCTAATAACCATTTACAGTACGTATCACTCCCACAGAGAGAGAGAGAGAGAGAGAGAGAGAGAGAGAGAGAGGAGCGGATCAATGCATAAATATATGTCAACTGGCATCTAACAACCAACTGGATCGTTAGATATATACAACAATGTATATTATTAGATAAATAGATAGATAGATAGAAAAATCATAAAAAAATAAGTTTAAACTGAAGCAACAACTTTCAATGATTTATTTCTTGCACTTCCAGACTCTTTCCTGTTAGGAAATCGTCCAACCTTTATTTGCGGTGTTAAGAGTGAGAAAGGAATCCGATAAAAATAGAAAAAAAAGGTGAATAATTCGTAGCCTGGCATGGTGGCAAAAATAGGATCCTCCTAGTTTGTTTTTGGGTAAAACCTCGCGTGTATAATATATGATAATATTGGGCTAAGAACACTAGAGACTGTATTCCTGTATCCACTTTGAAATTTATAAGTGGAAAATTTATTTATAATAATACCAGGAAATGCCCCCTAAACTTCCATCTGTCTCAGTTTGAGGCTTAGAACTGTATAATGAACATCGTTATAAACAGCTCTACAGTTCAGACCAATAATGAGAACCCCAGAACAAGAGCTTTTGCGAGGAACAAACTTTGTATGTGTGAGATGCAACCATGTAGGCAGGCAGACAGACAGACAAACATTAAGACAGGAAAAGAAGACAGGGAACAGTAGACAGGAGAAAGGACTTCTACCCCCGTCTTTCTCGGCAAGGATTACCGCTGCCTACTGCGGGATATTGTGCGGCTCACTGTCAGGAAGGATTTCTTCCTTTTCGTTCCCATCCAGTGCCTGCTGTCTCTAGCTCTCTGGTTCTCCACCTTCTTTCATTATGTTTACTTGAATTTTTACCTAATTCCTAATCTGGACCTCTCAGCAGTCTGGAAATGTGAGTCAGTAGGCTTGGTATAAAGACTATAATCCGTCATACTGAAGTGGGACAGACAGCAGCAGACGTGAGATAGACAGACCGAAAAAAAAAACAAAAAAACCCCGACTTAAGAGCAGGGCGCATGAGCGCCGAGATCCGAGCAATGCACGAAAGGAATGCGCCCTACGACAACTGCTGGAATGTTATTGAATTTCTGGCATTGCTGGGCAACGCTTCCTCCCACAATGCTCTGCGTAAGCAGAACAGATGAAAAAAAACACACACACACACACGCACACACACACTCACTCAAAGAAAAAGCTGAGATTACAGAACCTTTTTTGAAACCAATAAAATGTAGAAAAAATTATTTGTTTTTAACGATTTGTGACCTATACCTTACTAAGTCGTCTGGTGTCAGTAATGGGTTTGCGTATCATGAACTGTAAACTATGTGCCTATGTGAATAAGTACTTAATACAAAACTTTTGAGACTTCATTAAGGGTCTTATATTAAAGGGTAATTGTCTGATTATATATATATATATATATTAGATATATTTATATATATATATATATATAAATATATATATATATCGTATGTATGTATACACACACAGACACACACACATATATATATATAAAATAAATATATATTTATATATATACATACATACATATACGGCATAAACCTTTAAGCCTCTCGCGGTGGCTGAGTGGTATAGCTTCTCTGACGTTCCTGGATTTTAATGTACCTGCGTTCGCGCCCAAGTGCAGGTAAAATCTATTATCGAGAAAAAAATTCCCCTTCGGTTAAGCATATATGAAAAATAAATTAATTCCGAGGTAGAGCGAATTAGATATTAAAGGACATTGTAGCTCGATATATGTATATGAATCACGGTAATGTGATATGACTTATATATATATATATATATATATATAACTATATATATATATATATATATATATATATATATATATATATATATATATATATATGAGAAGAGAGAGAGAGAGAGAGGTAGAATAAAAATAGGGTTATTAAATTATGACATCAAAATTTTGCACTTCTTATTTTGACCAATCTCAGACTGGATAATTTTAAAGTAATTAAAACGGGAGTCTCCAGTGTAATACATTACATTAGCAACACAGTTAAATATTTAAGCTTTTAACTCAAATGGAACTGAATTTTTAATGAAAATGAAAATCAGGTTAATGTATAAACATGAGTTCTTTTGTTTCGTGTGTTGATATGAATAAGTAAACAAAGTTACAAGTGAAAACGCATCCTCATGTATGAAAATGTGTGCTGCAGTTTCCATGCAAATACTATGTTACTATCTATTTTTCTGTATTGTTGATAGCGCTCTTGCCTTTCATTTGAGAGACCAGGTTTTGATCCCGAAGTGAGACAAAATAATATATATATATATATATTATATATATATATATATATATATATATATATATATATATATATATATATATATATATATAGAGAGAAGTTTTTTTTTATCACATCACCGTGATTTATACACAAGAATTAGGCTAAAAATGGCGCTTAATATCCAATTCGCTCTACATCGGAAATATTGTATTTGTATATATGTAAACCAAAGGTGAATTTTTTTAGTTGATAAGAGGTCCGTCGTGTCACGGGCTCTCTTGATAGCCGGATATGATAGGACGTCACTGAACCACATGTGGGTTCTCGTGTTCGGCGGGATTCAAACTCGCAACGGCATCGTGGTTATCTAGTTGCATAAGTATATGGTAAAAGGTGACCAGTATAAATATATATATAATATATATATATTATATATATATATATATATATATATATATATATATATTAATAATCTTATATATACTATATATATATAATAATCACTAATAATGTTGCTCCTCCTCCTATTTAAGGATGGCTCTATAGAAACATTAGTCAGCATCAATTGCTCCATATAGTTTTTAGCTTGAGGCTGAATGAAACAGGAACTCCTGTGAAACTACTTCCATAGTACCAATGAGCTCATTAACAGCACGTCGACTGCCACCCACCACGATTTTGCACGCAGTCTTCCATCTCAAAACAATTTAGTACACCTTGGCATCAATAAAAACATGTTTACTATGCTTTGTACATGTATATCAGGTTCCATGTTTTATTATTCTTTGAACATCTATAATTCCCTTCTCAACCTCTGCTTCCATAAACATTTTATTTTTCATCCTAAACTTTTGCAAGGATTCTGTTACCTTTTTACTTCTCTCTTCTCTCTGATTCAGCTCTTCTGTCTCCATTCAGCCGTAGCACTATGCCTCTGCCCATGTAAACATTGCTCCATTTTCCTAGCCTTCATTTACTTGCTTATCTTTGCTTTCGCTAATATTTACTTTGAATCGACTGAAACTTCAATTTTCCTTCCTAAGCCTTAAGCAGAAAGATCATTCACGCACACACCGTATATATATATATATATATATATATATATATATATATATATATATATATATATAATATATACTATATATATATATACATATATAGATTATAATTATACATTATCTTATATATGCATATATAATTATATATCTATATAATATATATATTATATGATATATATAATATATATATGTGTGTGTGTGTGTGTGTGTGTGTGTGTGTATGTTGATTTTTTGCGCATATACATATGCTAGTATCAACAAGCCCATTTATTTAATAGAAGATTTTTTCGG
The DNA here is from genome assembly GCF_015104395.2 of Macrobrachium nipponense. Taxonomy (NCBI): domain Eukaryota; kingdom Metazoa; phylum Arthropoda; class Malacostraca; order Decapoda; family Palaemonidae; genus Macrobrachium; species Macrobrachium nipponense. Next base: position 44,917,091 of record NC_061101.1, read on the forward strand.
GAAGAGCAAATCTGCAGTATCTACAATAATCATCCTCTTATTGTTGTATCAAGAACTGCTTCATGAAGCCTGCGCATAGTCATATCAGCAGTGAGTCGAACTCCCCCAGCCCCTACCAACCCCAACACAATTCTCTTACACACATCGACCCCAAATCTGAGTTTTTCGGGGAGCCAGTCCTGACTTTCTAACACCCCTGTAAATCCATCACGGTTCTCCTTAGGGTAAGGTGACCCAAATAAGATTAGCCCTGTAGGGCAGAGGTCCAATATAGATGTCAAAATGAGGTGAATATAAAAGCTGTTTTGATTTGTAATTGAATAGAGCTCGTCATACATACGTTTATTTTCATGTTGTTCCTTGGAAATAGATGGTTCGTGATGCAAAACCAACCTTTCCTTTGCTTTCTCTGACTTTCATTACCCCTAAAATTTCTATAATGTTTAGACATGATTTATCTCTAAGTGTGTTAACGCAAATAAAACTTCTAAAAAATATAAAGTACACTTCAGCCTATTTTCTTTATATCTGTGAGCCTTCTATTTTCTTTATATCTGTGAGCCTTCTAGATATGCTCCCTGTTGAATATTGGATTTATCCTTGATTTTATTTTGCTTTCTAATGGAAATCACACGCCCGAATCCATTTCTGGAACTGAAAGCAATTGTGCACCTGGTGAATGGGGCAGAAGAAAAGGAATTGATTCAATCAATTGTCTGGTGGGCGATTTCATTCAATCCTACGATATCAGAACGAGTCAAACGAACCACCAATAGAGGAATTCTATTTCCCCATGGGAATGAATTTGGCTGAGAATATAATAATAATAATAATAATAATAATAATAATAATAATAATAATAATAATAATAATAATAATAATTGAATTTGGTTGGCATGACATTTAAGTGTAAGTTGTGACATTCTCTCTCTCTCTCTCTCTCTCTCTCTCTCTCTCTCTCTCTCTCTCTCTCTCCATGGGAGGCGCCTCCTGTTAAGGTCATTATTCCAAGCCATTTGAAGGCATCGAAGCAAATCCTTACTAGTGGGGCGTTGTGTGTAACCATGCCTCTTAAGAGAGAGAGAGAGAGAGAGGAGAGAGAGAGAGAGAGAGAGAGAGAGAGAGATTCTGCTGAACGATTTTGCTGAAATCCTTTCGTTTTCATTAATATGTAATGATGTACATTCTGATGAACTCTGTCTCTCTCACTTTATAATATACTCTACATATATATATATATATATTATATATATATATATATATATATATTATATAAAATATATATATATTATATATATATATATATATATATATATATATATATATATATACATATATATAAATGGGATTCTTAAAAAATCACTGTAGATGCACCTGACTTCATAAATAAGCGAATCCCACAGGAAAATGATAGTCAGAAATCCAAGCGCTTTCGTCTTTACTCAAGCATTGTCAAGGAGTTAATGATGTACAATTGTCAAGGAGTTATTGAGGTACAAAAGAAGATCAAGAATGCCAGATGGTTAATTGTCAAAAGGGTAAAAATTAAAAGAGACAATCCAGGATTATCGGATACCACACGGTCACAAACCTAACCGAAATTACAAAGTACCTTTACAGTCCAAAACATGTAAAAACTGAATATATTAATTTTGTTGTTCTTATATTATCTACAACTTTTTTCATAATGAAAGCATCAGTTTAAATAAATAAACCAAGACTTAAATTTAGAACGTTTCCATTGTTTGACTTGATGAAACAAGATTCAATGATATTCCTTTTAACACTGTCATTACATGGGATTAAAGCTCTTGCTTGACTCCAGATAATAGGATGGTCTAAATCTCTCATATGTACGAACAAAGGGATGTTCATTTGAAAATTAGGAGTTTGAATTTTGAAAATGTGGAGTAGTTACGCCGGACATGCCTGTTTTAGCCTGAGTTTGTTCCTGCCTAAAATCAGCTGATTTAGGTAAACATGGCTGATCTTTTAGAAATAAAATAAAAAAACAAATTAAATAAAGGCTGGGAAGACGAGGCGATCAATATTTGTAACAATATATATATATATATACTATATATATATATATATATATATATATATAATATATATATATATATATATATATATATATATATATATATATATACCACATAAAAACTATCAAAGATGAACAGGTACACCAACAAGAGAACGAGATAGAGTAAGACAAGAGCCAGTCAGAGGCAGTACTCACCTGCAGTAGCTTACCTACAAGGTAAGGTATGCAAGCATGTTACTTATGCTACCACGTATTATCTTTTTGAGAATTTCTTATACTATCAAGACAAATTACCCCTTCACATCCCGGAAATCATTACCGCCTTCTTATAAACGTCCACGATAATTCATTGGTCCAAAACTAAGAATTCTATTGAATAAATTGAAATTAAGCAAGCAAGATGGAGAGGATGTATTGATTCATACAAAAAATCTCTACGTTAGTAAGGAAAGGAAAATCTTACCTCATGATGAACTTATTGGATCTCGCATACATATATATATATATATATATATATATATATATATATATATATATATATATATACATATAGCTATAGTATATATATATATATATATATATATATATATATATATATATATATATATATATATATATATATATATATATATATATATAGATATTGCAAATGTATGTTTTTAAAACGGATTAAGAACGAAATAAAAGTTAAAGGTACTTTAAAGAGAGCGAAGGAGAAAAAGAAGAGAGAGAGAGAGAGAGAGAGAGAGAGAGAGAGAGAGAGAGAGCGTTATCCTGGGTGTCCCCTCCCGTTTACTCACCAGGAAATTGTTGTTGCTGTTTGTAAACGTTGATCCGACGCTTCACCTTTAGCAAATCTCGTTTTAATTTCGAGAAAAGCGACAAAGGATCACTTCGCCTTTGCAGCGACAACCAGTTTACCCTGATTTATTATTGTTGGTTGCTGACCTTCCTTGGACTTCTCCTTTAATGCTCTCTCTCTCTCTCTCTCTCTCAGGCGGTTTCAGTTTTTCTTTTTTTACTTCAGGTTTGATTTGCAGTTTCTCTCTTTGGCGATTTCTATCTTTTTTCTAATCATTTTGATTTTTCAGGCCCCATTTCTCTCTCTCTCTCTTGCGATTTCAGTGTCTTTTATTTCACATTTGATTTTCAGGGTTGCTCTCTCTCTCTTCTCTCTCTCTCTCTCCTCTCTCTCTCTCTCTCTCTCTCTCTCTTCCTGTTTATTATTCTATTTCATGTTTGATCTTTCAGGTTTTTGTTCTCTCTCTCTCTCTCTCTGACTGTTTCTGGTTTATTTTATTTTATTTTCAGGATTTGTTCTATTCTGTTCAGGTTTCTAGACTTGTCTTTTGACGTTAGGTTTTTGCTCTTTCTGGTTTCGTAGTTTTTCAGTCCTGGTTTATTTTCATGGCTATTCCTGGTGCTGGTTTTATTTTTATTGCGGTTTCTTTTACTTTCATGCTTTTTAAAAAATTTTTGTTTTTTATCTTCATCTTGGTTTCCTATTGATTTCAGTTTTGGGGTCTCCTTGTATGGTATTACTTTGTTACTTTTATCGGATTGAGCGTTGGTTTTATATCGTGGTTTCTTGATTTTACTGAGGTTTCTGATTATCTTCATTTTTATTTGTCTTCTCCTGGTTCCCAATCACGCGCTACCTAGTTTTTTATGACCACCTGTGATTTTTCTTCTGGTTTAGCTTTTTAGCACAGTTTCGTATTTCGAGCAAATATGATTATTCTTTGGAATAAACCATAAAGGCCTATAATATTTAAAGTCATATTATTGGAGTAACAAACTCACATTTATGTAACTGTACAAATATAGCTAAAAATAAAATTCTGTGGAGTTTTTATCTTTTAATATATCTCTTTAGAGTCATGACTGTTGATTTGTTTCTCCAATAATGCGACAGTAAAGATTGTTGGCCTTTTTGGGTAATTACCTGCTGCTGTTAACATTAGTATACATTCACATGAGGTATATGCTTAATTGTATTAATAAGCTTTATGTAAGGCATCTAAATCTATAATATCTATTTAACTCAAACCTCTTTATTTCTAAATCATCCGACTAAATTCAGAGGGTATTCATTATAATACTTCATACGAAGTGAGGAAGAGAAATAAAATCAAAGAAACCCATGCTGCTATGAATAATTATCAACCACAATATTTTCTGATTTTCCACCATGCCACGAAGGAATTCATTCGCCAAAATCATTCAGAATCCAAATGAGAGAAATCCTTATTGTTTATAAACTGACCCTCCATCGAATACCTAGGAATTACTCGTTAAAATAGTGAAATGTGTAGTTGGCCCTTCTCTATCAGTAGGGGCTTAAATAAACTTTGTCTTATTTCAATAAGATACATATCTATAAGAGATTTGGTAACGATATTTGTAATAATATTCAGCCAATATTCATAGGTTTAAATATTCATTAATATTTCATGTCTCAAAAACAATCAACAGATGTTTGTCCATGGCTCGGATTACTTGTATTACGTCATAATTTCAACAAGAATATTTTATAAAGGTTCATAAGTTTCATCAAGAGTATTTTATAGTTACGTATGTTTCACCAAGCGTGTTTTATAAAGTTCGATCAGTTTAAAGAAGAATGCTTTACAAAGTTTCATGAGTTTCATTAAAGGTTTCCGACGATGTTTCATTTCAAGTTGCTCATAAACTTAACCAAAATTTCTTGCAAAGTTCCGGTCACATTATCTGTCAGTTTCGGAGAAAAATTTCTGATAAATTAATTAAAAGGTTCCTATAAAGTTTAGTTTAAAAATTCCGCATACGTGTCGTTAGAATTTATGACAAAATTTAATTATAGACATCTTATAAAGTTTGATTAAGTCTACATCGTAAAGTTTCATGAAAAATCCCCCATAAAGCTTCACTGAAAGATTCGGGGAAAATTTCTTAAATGTTTCTTATAAAGTTTCATTAAAAACCCCCCTTTAAAAAATTCTCATAAAGTTTCACTAAAATTCCACTTATCTTGTTATTTAAAACCCATCATAAAGTTTCATTAAACGTTTCTGATAAAGTTTCATAAAGAATCCCTTGTAACGTTCGACAGATACTTCATCCAAGCTTTCATTAAACAAAGAAAGTTTCATTAAAAGTTTTCTGAGAGAGTAAAACAAAAAGTTTCATTGAAGGATTCTGTCTGTCTTGGAATATTTGTCATTTTTTTCTGAAATGATAATTACCAGTTACAATTACAATTACAATTTTAGACGATCATAATAACAATAACTGACAATTATTATTATTATTATTATTATTATTATTATTATTATTATTATTATTATTATTATATTATTATTATTATTATTATTATTATTAATATTTTGTTAAAGAGAATGGCAGAATTTAGAGATTTGATT